>NW_020185327.1:3162829-3360818 GCF_003031525.2 Neophocaena asiaeorientalis asiaeorientalis
AGACGATTAACAGCAGGTTAGGACCAGGGACCCTGTTCTGTGCGACTCTGGCAGCAGTGTGTCCCCACGCTCCGGCATGAATGCCGTGACACAGCCAATGTCACCTGCTCCTTGGCAATGAGATTGTGGCATCGGAAATATACCTGGTGTTCCTTTATTCAAGGTAGCTTTTACCAGCCTTTTGCTTTTGTTTTAGGTAGAAACAAGAGAAGATGAAGAACAAAATGTCAAGTTGACTGAGATTCTGGAGCTCTTGGTTGCAGCTGGGTATTTCAGGGCAAGAATTAAAGGCTTGTCACCTTTTGACAAGGTAAGACAAAGTCTTTCTAAGCATTAGACTAGTTTCTGTCAGGACGGCATGGTTTACTGTGGAAAGGAGGAAGAGGCTGTGTTTTTACTTTCTCTACGTCCTTGTTGCCATTTCTCCTGGATTCAGATTCATTAAGGAAGTGTTCACATTTCCTATTAAAAGAAAATAATCATGTATGCATAAATACACCTTGAAGTCCTTTCTGTGCACGAAGCTTTGAGATATACAAATAAGCAAAATAAATAGTTCCTTCTTTCAAGGAACTTAAAGCTTGGGTGGGGAGATAAAGTTTATGTAAGATAAAATAATTTGAGGTAATAGGGAGCTATCCCAAGTCGGGGCGCTCACAGACAATTGCCAGGTATTCTGTGGGTGGTAAACGCTGGGTTTAGAGGAGGAAGAAATCACTATGGGATGAAGTCATTTAATTCAGCAGAACCTTGAACAGTTCTTATGCACAAGGCGTAGTAGTAGGTGTTCAGGGCACAAGGATAAGAACAAAGGCCTTCTCCCAAAGAGCCTGACTTCTAAAGAGTAGGGAAGAAAGGCAAGTAAAACATCGTGCATAGACTAAATGGCACAATTCGGTAAGTGCCACAGTGAACTATGCACAGAAATGAAGCATTCAGATCAGTTGGGGCAGGCCGGGAAAGCTTCCTGGTGGAAGAAAGCGTTGAGTCCTCCCATGGGCCACGGCCCTGGCTGCATATCACAGATTCTTTTGTAATACAGATATCTAGGCCTCAGCCATTGAAAATCTGGTTTGTTAGGTCTGGGCTGGGCCCTGGAATCTGTATTTTATTATGCATCTCACATGAGTCTACAGTATAGCCAGGGATAAGATTCACTGTTGTTCTTTTCTAACATCAGGCTGTGTCTAAAAATGTTTTGTTTCAGAATGGATTTTTAGCCTTAGTCTCATCTGCATCTCCGAGAAATCCCATGACAAAACTAGAGCAAGGTTTCTCATCTCCTTTAGGTAGTAGGAAAAAATGAGATGTATGGAAATTAAGTAATGAGTCACAGAACGTCACCCTTGTTACCCACATATCTGGTCCATAAAATACATAATTTCTCTGCAGTCTGGCACTTGCCTGTAATTGGATTAAGACTTCACCCAGCTGAGAGTGAATGTCTGTCCCATCAGTATAAAGAGGATCTATGCATCATAGGTCCATTTAGTAATAGAAGTCAGCTTCTCAGTCCACTGGCCATGAGTCAAGTGCTCAGTAACTGCGTGTGGCAAGCAGCAGTGTACTTAACAGTGCAGATCCAGACTGTTCCCGTCTTTGCAGAAAGCTTTACAGTGGTCAGCAGTGCTGTTTAGGTGAATTGTAGTGGATGGAGTCAGGACACGTATTATCTCTCTGAGGGTACCCAATTTTGTATATAAAAACTCTTTATATTTTATCTACCTTCCACTTCTTCCCCTCTTCCCTAACTAGGAAGAGAAAATAGGTATTTTTTTGTGTCTTTCAGGTGGTAGGAGGAATGACCTGGTGCATCACCACTTGCAACTTTGATGTGGATGTTGATTTGCTCTTTCAGGAGAACTCTACAATAGGTCAGAAAATGTAAGTTACCCGGCTTAAGAGGCTGAAGGGGGAGAAAAGAGCTAACTCTTGAGCGTGTGCTGTGTGCCAGAAGTTGTGTTAGATGGTTTACCTATAGGCTGAAAGAAGCCAAGGTTACACAGCTAACATATGAGAGTCACCTAATGTTATTCTAATGTTATATAGGCTATTTCTGATGCTTTTCCTTGATCACAGTTTCTGTCGACTGCTCACGTATCTCTTTCCAAAGGCAGTGAATGTGGATGGAAGTTGAATAGGTGGGAGAAGGGGACTCTTTCCCTCCCCGTTGCCTCTGGGTAAGGCAGAGCCCCACTTTGCCTGCCATCGAGAGAAGGCAGCCTGGGCTCCTCGCTGGAAGTGTCAGGGGAGGGTGCCCTGGCTGGTCGTCCGTAGCTCAGCAGGGGCTTGGTGATTTCATGAGACCATTGGGATCCCCAGTTCTGCTCAGCCCTGCCCTGGGCAGCCGTGTGACCTTGGGCAAACCTTAGTTCTCTTTTCTGTAGGAAGGAGGGTTTGTGATCTCAGATCTGTATGATTCTGTGACTTACTTCCTCATTTTTCTGAAGACCTATCCTCCCCTAAATGGATTAAAGATAGTTTACAAACACGCATGGGGAGCAGTAATACTGGAGAAGCGAAGCAAAGCAAAAGGAAAAAAAAAGGCAGAGTTGAGGATAAGGGACACACCTGTGAGGGGCCATAAAGGCCCTGTTTTTCCAAGGGTGGGACACAGATTTGACTGCGAAAAGAAGAAAAAAACATGGTAAATTACCCAATATACAGTTTCCATACAGTAGAAGAAAAATAGGTCCCTGTGAATCACCAAAATTCTTAACACTAAGACCAAAAGGCGTCTCTTGGCTCCTTGTTAAGGAGGACATGCTGTTTGACACAGAGATACTGTCATCGGTGCCCGGCCATGAGTAGTGGGCTCTGTGTCCTAACACCTGTGTGGGGCTGTGGCATCATGTCCAGCGACCCGCAGTGAAAAGTCCTCCACTGGGAGGGTACGATGGAGTCCAGGCATGTGGCTCTGCTCCCTGTCGGTCCAGCTCAATCCAGAGGTAGATGATATTCTTGTTCTTTTGTTTGTTTTTATTTAGGTGTTACATACTTGAAGGTTAAAAAAAATTCAAATACTACCAAAGGGAGCAAAACATACAGCTGATGTTTCTCCTCCTTCCTATTTTACACCCCAGTTTTATTACCTGGAAACAGTCATCCTTGGCTGTCCAGGTTTTAGATTCTTCAGAGTGGTCACTAATACATCTCCAACAATGTATACAGTCTGTTTCATTCAAGTCTAATGAGAGGAGGCAGTTGGTTCACCTGTACCACTCACTACATCCCCTTTGTCTTCCATCTTCCACTCTTTTAATTGTTTTCTGGTTTTTCTGTGATCACTTGCATAATTTGAATCTACTTAAGCTTCTGTTTCTTGACCCATTAACATAAGGTGGTTTCTCCTAGGTCCTAACTGAGTAAACATTTTAGTATCTCTATCTTTCCTTCTGTCCTTCAGCCTCCATGTACCATCATGACATCACTTTCATAATGTTTAGCATATAATATTTATAGTCTCTTCTGTAGTAGCAGTTAAATTGTCTGTGCTTTAATCTACAGATAAATTCTAAAAGCAAATCTATAAACAGTATTTACAATAAGAACTGAGAATTGTGATGGGGTCAGAAAGAAGGAACTGTAATCTTTTGGACCATAATCGTGCTGTTTAAAGGAGAATATTCAATGTATCATAGTCAAAAGCGATCTGTTTTCATTTATTCATAGACTCAGTAAATATCAAACGCCTACATTTACTGAACAATCAGGCATTGTTGTGGATACATTAATGAAAAATGTCCTGCCCTCATGGAGCTTATAGTCTATTGGGGGAGACAGACCAAAAACTAATTTAATCAATAACTAAATTATATATAGAAATAATATGTGCTATGAAAAAAATTAAAGCTGGGAAGGGCTATGAGGAGGGACGTAGGGCAGGAGGCAGCTGTTTTCGGTTAGTGTAGGCCTCGTTGAGGGCCTACACTAGAGCTAAGACTTGAGGGACGAGGGTTCCAGGCAAAGGGAACTACCACCATGAAGGCTCCAAGCAGAAGCTTGCCTGCAGTGGAGGGCGGAGTGGGGAGCAGAGGACGTCAGTGCAGAGAGGTCATGGAGGCAGATCAGGTGCGGTGCTTGTGGGTCAGAGTAAGGACTTGGGGTTTACTCTGTGTGAGATGGGAAGTCCTTGGAGGGTTTTGAGCAGAGGAGGAACATAATCTGTTCTGTGTTTAAGAAGGCACCCTGGTCCAATTACCGAATTAAGGGGAATCAGGGAGATTCTTTAGTGTATTATAGTAATCTTCCTAAGAGATGATGGTGCCCTGAACGGTGGGCTGGCAGTGGTGGCATTCTGGATCTGTTCTGAAGGTAGAACCAACAGGATTTCATGACATTGGATTTGGAGCGTAAGAGAGGAGCTGAGGGTGATTCGGAAGTATTTGGCCCGAGCAGGTGGAGATGGTCTGTGCAAGTCATTGAGAATCAAGCACACTGCAATTTGCTTCATGTTTATACGGCATTTTTCCCTTGCATTTCTGATTGCCTTTTTTTTTCCTTGATGACAGAGAAGCACGTAGTTTCACCTGTAATGAACACCAGCCAGCTTCATAATCAGTCTGTCCACTAACATGAATTCACTGTCTTCTTGAGTACGCTCTTGGTTGAAGCCTCTTTCTGTTCCAATTTGAGCTGATTGCTTCTTCCACCTGTGGCACCCCTAATGTTCTGAGATATCTTTCCATTGCATTCCTTCTGGGCTACGATTCTCAATCCCTTATCTGTGTTTCTGATATCTAAAAACACTGAAAATGGGTTTTTTTTCTTTCAAGTGCCAATACAAAACTTATTTGGAAGCAACACATGACCTGAACTGACTTAAGGTTATTTATAGTCTTTATTGATCCCATTTATATGAATATTCATATGTTTTACTGCAGAAATATTCATTTCTTTGATTATAGGGTACTGCTCTAGATTTCACTGGGTCTTACCTAATACACAGTATATGCCCCTTAGGTATACTAAGGTACAAACATCTAAAGAATTCTGACTTCTGAAGCACATCTGCTCCTAAAGGGTTTGGATAAGGGATTGAGGGCGTATTGTGTTCCCTGCTAAGTATTTGATGTGTAACTTTTAAGTGCACAGCCATGAACTACAATTGAAGGCAAAACAGTTGACAAGGGTTAACTTGTAAAGACCCAGCAGACTCCTAGCAGTGCATCAGACAGTTGGGTCTTTTCTTATCTGCAGGAGAAATGGTGTAGCCATAGGGCCCTGAATTAGCCAAAAATCTTTTCTGTTTGGTTTTGGAATATGTTCTGTGTTTGGGGTCCCCCCCGCAAAGTTTCTGGTTACTTGCAGATCAGATTAATACTGCCGTGTGTTTGCAGTGCCTCCGCACACCCCAGCTGCTGTGAGGGGGGGCCAGCAGCACCCCTGAGGAGCACACTTGCCTGTGTACAGGGCACAGTTATCTTCCAGGCTCTGTTGGGACCTTGTCCTCCTTCTTGAGCCTTCTTTCTTGTGGGTTCCATGAGCTTCGACCCTCTATCCCCAGCCTGTCCTAAAACCCCATTACCACAGAGTGCTATGTTCTGAGGTCCATAAATGAGATTTTAGGCTTATAACTGGGTTCATTTCTACAGCACATATTTACTAGCCGCCTGTGTGCAGAGCACTTACACATGCATTTTATTATTTTACCTTCACAGCAACCCTTGAACAGGCAGGACAGGGATTACCCCTTGTTTTATGATGGGATCATCAGACCAGTGGGACCTGGTGGCTTGCCAGAAGTTCCGTGGTAGGTGATGGAACTTGGAGTTTAGACCCTGGTTTAATTCACTCTCTTTCACACTGTTTGCAGTGGAGGAGGAAACAGTGCACTGAACACTCAGAAAGCTAAGGAGTCAAGCCTGTCACCTGTAATGAAACGTGAGCTTGTTAGATGAGGAATCTTAGATTAGGAAGCCCATCTGGTGACCTCTGAGACTGTCATGTTCCCTGATTTTCAGAAAGTCAGAGGATCTCCTCTGAGCTCCAGGGAGAAGCCGAATGGAGGCTGGTAGGTTTCCGCAAGAAGCCTTCCTGACTCCTGCCCCCTCAGCCGGCCTCTTTCCCTCCGGTCCCCACCCCCACTGCAGACTTGGCAGTCATTTCTGAGAAGCGGGTTTAAGAGGGTTGTAAACCCTGAGATGACCCTGGGCGTCCTTCCCTCAGGGCCCTTATGAACTGGGAAAGTGGGCCGTCTCTGAGGAGTGGCCAGGGAGAACCTTGTCTGAAGGTAGAGGGTTGGCTGGATGGTGATTTGGAAGCTGCTGACCGGTTGCAGGCAATCAGTAACCCTACACAGACCCACAGATCTGTAGCCACTAGAGGGCGCTCTCCTCCGGCCGAGCCAAGATGTGAATGCCTAGTGAAGACCTGCCCTGAGCAAGGACACAAAGCCGGAGCTGGGGACCATCTTCATTTGCTAAGCTTGGAGTCTGGGGAGCAGGGCCAATTAGGCATCCACCTCTTCCCCTCACAGGTTGCAAAGAAATTAAGGAACAAGGAATGGGCGTCTTATGAAAATCACATTAAAAAGTAAAGCTTATCAGAGAGAGAGCCTTAGCTATGTTGCCAAATGGGTTTGCCAATCCTTCCTACTAAACTGTCCCATTTGGGCCCCAGAAAGAGTTGGACGACCAGAGGCTTCTCAACTGGGGCAGGACATGTACCTCGTGGCAGAGAAGATGCATGTGTCCTAGGAACGGGCTGCTCAGAAAGGAGGGCCTGCAGGGGCTGCTGGGAGTCAGATGACACTTTCCTTCCCCGTCTCGGACCTTTTGGATAAATTACACACACACCCCTTCTGTTTGCAGTGAAAATGTCCTCCCGTGTACTTCTGGGAGGTGGGTAGTCCTTCCTTCCGTGAATGTGTGCAGCAGGGATCAGTCTTCCCTCTCCAAATTTTTTCTCTTAACATATTGGACTTGATATTGTGATCAGTGGAGCTGGGACTGGGACTGTTTCCACTCAGCAGTTTTAACCTTGGTCCCACCTTGTAAAGCTACTGTAGACATAAACATCGTTTTGTAGCATGTTCTCCAGGGATCATGGGATCATTCTCTGGGAGCTGTTTGGCTTCTGTCCCTAGATTGCTACCTTGGTTGCTACCAAGAGTAAGGGCATGAGACATACTAAAGGGACCATAGGTAAGGTAAGTACTCATCCAGGCCTGAGTTAGATGTCGGTCTTAAGGGTGTCTGTCCCCTGAGAAGGATTATGGAACTGCAGAAAGACAAAAGTATACAAGATTTCTTTGAACAAGAAATACTTTTGATAGATAGACCCCAAACTTACTGCATTTGAAGCATCTAATAAGAACCTGGTGACCTTGTTCAGCAGGGCCTTCATCTATTAGAGAGAAGTCTGACACTTGGAGATGAGGCCACAGTAGCTGCTGTAACTAGCTACGTTTTTTTTTTTTTTTTTTTTTTTTTTTTTAGTGTCTTAGATGGGGTGTAACCTAAACTATCCATAGGCTGAGCCAGAGCTCCCATTTCTCCACATGGCCTCACAAGGCCACAGCTTGTGACTTGTTTTTCAGGCTTCCTAGGCTTTGTACCATGGCTTTGGGGGTTAGCAGACCCGTTAAATAACCTCTGTTCTCTCCTTTTGAATGTGATCCGATTAAGGTATAAGAAATAGGAACCAGACAGTTGGAGATCAAATAGCAGCTGGTTAGAGAAGATTTAAATCTGTGGTTAAGTGGACTTGCACACAAGTCCCTCTATCACTCCTGCCATTAAACTGCCCCACCCAGGCCAGGGCTGAGCTGTGCGTCCAGCGGGGCGGGTGCTCAGCTCCTGACTGAGGCAGGCGATTCTCTGGGCCTCAAGGAGCCTGACTCCTGCTCTCTTCCTCCAGCCACTTCAAGAGAAGGCTGAGCAAGGTGTTGGAGACAGATCAAGTGTCCCTCGTGAGAAGTGGAAAGCACCTTCTCTCTGGAAGGAAGAATGAGGGCGTATGGGTCCTCCAAACCTAAGATTAATTTTAGAGTATCAAAAAAATTAAAGGCTACTTTTTTTTTTTTTGCAGTACGCGGGCCTCACACCGCTGTGGCCTCTCCCATCGCGGAGCACAGGCTCTGGACGCGCAGGCTCAGCGGCCATGGCTCATGGGCCTAGCTGCTCCGCGGCATGTGGGATCTTCCCAGACCGGGGCACGAACCCGTGTCCCCTGCATCGGCAGGAGGACTCTCAACCACTGTGCCACCAGGGAAGCTCCCAAAGGCTATTTTTTATTTCAAAAATATTTTGTATTGGAGTAGAGAACTTCTTTGTTTGTTTGTTTGTTTGAGCATGAGGCCTCATGTTTTGTCTTAATATTCTTGGCACCTGGCACAGAGTCTGGTAATTATTTGTTGCTTGCATGGTATTTAGAACAATTTTTTAAATGTTTAACCTAATGGTTTCCAGACTTGGAAAAAGTAGGGCAGTTAAGTGAAATGTAAAAGAATATGCAGCACTAATAACTTTTTATTTTACCACGTAAGGACATTAAAAAAAATAGCTACTACCTCAAACATCGCCATAACTTCAAGGAACAAAATATTTTAATATAAAAAGCAGGATGAGCACGACCTTAGAATTAAGGATGAAGGTAGTTTTGTGTCCTTACACACACACAAGCCTAAGCTGTGCTTATTTTTCTCAATTTGCCATCAGCCAGGAGAAACGTGGTCGTGGTCTGGTATTGAGAAAACTCAGATCCCTCTGGGTCGCAGCCAGACTTGAGAGATGTCTTAAGAGCCACTTGGTGTGTCCTCACTCTTGGCTTGTTGTTTTTCTCTGAGCAGAGCTCTATCAGAAAAAATTGTCTCCGTCCTGCCAAGAATGAAATGTCCACACCAGCTGGAGCCCCACCAGATCCAGGGGATGGATTTTATTCACATATTTCCTGTTGTCCAGGTAAGAGCATCTGTGGGGTTTCTTGCCCTCCAAACATTGGAATTCCTGTAATGGGTCTGGCTCTTGGGCCGTCTGGCCTAGATCCCGGATCTGATGGGTGTGGTATGGATTTGGTGGCAGCAAAACACAATGATACTCCTCAGAACGTTGCCAGTATTCAGTCTACCCTAGTTTCACACCATCACCTGTTCTGGTCTTTGAATGTTTCCATTAGTAACTTTTCATTGCCCTTCTGGTAAAGATGGAAGCCCATAGCTCCCCATCGCACCCCACGCGCTGGCCCCCTCTGACCTCTCCAGCCTCAGTTTATTCTTTGCTTTTCTTTGTTCTTTCTATTCTAGCCCCTCTGACTTTCTTTCAAATTTCCTCATACACACTGTGCTTCCTCCTGTCACGGGGCCTTTCAGGGTGGGAAGGTCTTCCCTTCTCTCCTTACCTTTATCTTCCAGATCTCAGTTCCATCAAGCCTTCTCAAGAAAGCTTCCCCTGACTGCCAGATCTAGAGCAGGTTCCTTTGCTATATCCTCTTATACGGCATATTCCCTACCCTCACAGGAAGCTTCCTCACTGCAGTTTGTGACCGTGTCCATTCAATGTTTGGTTATTTGTACCTCTCTCCCATCAGACCGTAAGCTTCCTGAGGGCAGGTACCATGGCTGTCCTGCTTGCTCTCGTGTCTCCGGCACCTCTTGGAATGTCTGGCACTTTGTAGGCATTCAGTCCTACAAAGGACTAAATTTCTAACGGGAGACTTATCTCCACCCCGGCTTTTCCCCAAGGCCCCATGATTAAGTGGCCGTGCTGTACAAGTCCCCGTATTCTGTGCGGTTCTTGTGTCTCAGCCCCTCCTCCAGGCACCGTAGAAAGAAGAGGAGCAAAGGAACTTAACTTCGTTGCCTGCTGTGTGGACAGTACTTTGCCTCGGATCCTAATAGAGTTCTTTGAAGCATCTATTGTTATGCCGGTCTGACATCTGAGGAAAGGGAGACTCGGAAAAGGATAATCAGTTTGCTTAAGGGCAGAGAACTAGTGAGCGGAGAGGCAGATTCCTCTCAACTCCTTGTCTTTAAGCCTGTACTTTCTCCTCCACCACCATTCAGCCACCCCGAGGAAAGCCGCACAGCCCCTGCGGGAGGGGTTTTGTGATTCTGTTCAGATTATGTAATGTAGCAGTTAAGAGCCTGGACTCTGGAGACTTCCTGGGTTCACATCTTGGCTCTGCCACTTTCTAGCTGTGTGATCTTGGGCAGATGACTTAACTTCTTACCTGAGAATTAGAAATAATAATAGTACCTACCTGGTGGGATGGAAGCTGAGTAAGTTAGTATGTGTAAAGCACTTGATTGAAGGGCTGGCACCTTTCAGTAAGTGCTTTGTGTTATATAGTTGTCTCTGTTGTTGTTACTGCTGTTGGGGATCTTCCCCTGCACTAGACTGCAAATCAAATATGTTGACATTTATAACTGAAATTTGTAAACTTGAGGCTGGGACTTGAACTCAGGATTTGACTTGTTTGTTTGTTAGGGGATGGATGGTACCCAATCATTTTGTGAAAGTAAGAAGTAGGGAGTCTGTGTAGATACTTACAGAAGCCTCCAACCCCATCATACTGTGAAGTTGTCACCCTTTCCCCTGAAGCCTGGATCTCTAGTGACTAGACCTTACTCAAAACTCTGCTAGAACTTTGAGGACCCAAACTCTAGTCCATATATGAGAAGGGGATGAAAGGGAAGTGATTGTCTACAGTTGGTTTGGGCATTTTGAGTATCCAATGTTTGTGTTGTGAGCGGAATGTCAGAGGGCTTCCTGTCTGGATGTGAGAGCCTCTCTAAATGGTTACCCCATATCTTAATTTCGTGGATCTGTAAAATTTTGAAGCGCAAATAGAGGTTGACCTGTGGTTGCAACCTGTATTTTGGCAGGAAGGGACGTTTTTAAAGGCAACAATTACTTTGCTTTCTTTACCATTTCCTAAAAGAAAGGCCATTTAACTCACAGTCTCAGAATAAAGGACAGTCCTTCAAATGGAATACATGTAGCCTTATGAAAAACTCACCACATGCCTGTAGTTTTCTGTTTTGCCGGACACCAGTGAAAGAGCAATTGTGGACCAGCCACTGGGAACCACTGAACTGGTTGTCTTGTGTGGGACTAGAGGCCCACCACCCTTGTTCGTGCTGTTTAGCACAGCTGTGGTGACACTCTCTGAATGCAACCAGGAGGAAAGAAGAGCTAACTTCCGGCTACTGGTAGTTCCAGGTCACGTCTTTTTCTCCCATGTGGGGCACATGAATCCTGTGAGGGTAGGTATTTTTCTCAAATGCTAGGGGCTTATGGCAGAGCTCAGCTGTCCTAGAGGTTCCCTCAGCAGCCCTTCATGCTGGGAAGTCCAAAACACAGCGGTCGGGTCTCTAAGGAATCCTTTGAATCCTTTGAATCAGCGGGCTCTGCCTTCCTCATCTGAGCATGTTCTCCAGGATCCAGCCAAGTTACAACTCAGTGTCGATCTAATTAACAGAGGCAGATCTGAAAAGGCAACAACAATGAAAGGCCAGAAACTGGATCTCCTGATGCAAAGCAAAGCAGAGAGAAATTGAGTTGAACAGTGACTCAGCCTCCTTAGATGTCCAGGGCCGGTGCTGGGGTACAGGTGAGGGGCTGGAGTAGCCCCAAATGCCGTCCGACTTTCTGCCCCTGCCCTTCTGGATTTTAGTCAGTGCCTGAGGTCACTGTTTGGAGGTAGGGTGGAGTGGAGTAATGGAAACAAATGGAAGATACTAGCAACAAAAGAATACTCCTCATAGAATTATTTGCAGCCACTGCTGTCCTGGGCAGCTGCTTCCTACGTGTGTCCTTTACTTGAGCTGGCCGCCCTCCCTGAGCGCACGTTCCTGCCGTCCCCGCAGGAGCCCTGTGCCATGTGCATGTGTCTGAACCTTGCCACGTGTGGCCCTGCCCCGGGGAAGCACAGCTACTGTCCAGACACTGCTCCTGAGATGTAGTAGCTCTCCCTGGAGAGAGGATGGCATCCCTCCATAAAGTTCTTTAGTAATAATGGGAATGAATGAAGAGTCAGGAGGAGAAGCAAAGGCTCTTTTTGCACTTTGCATTCTCACCCTCAGAGCTCCTGGGCCTCCCGCAGGCTGTGGGGCATGGGTGTGTGCACGTGTGTGTTTCAGTTCCCTCGAGTTGTAAGTCAGCGGGCATGAGGAGCGGCTCCTTGTGCGTATCGACCCGGTCGACCTAGGACACGTGGCGTGAAGCCCAGACGCGCAGTGTCCCGATGTGGCCGGCAGCTGTGGCTGCTGGCTGTGGATCGGTGGGCGGATCATGTCGTCTCTCCGAGCTTCCGATTCTGTAAAACGCGGCCAGTGCCAATTACCTTATAGCGTTGGGTGGATTCGAGAGCTATGCTGTGAGTGCCAAGCTAACCTGAAGCCTAGGGCTTGTACTCAGTACACCTGGTCTCAAGTCTGAATTTTGGGGGGATTTTTTCCCACCTATCAAACGAGGTTACACTAGGCATTCTCACTGGTTCCCTTCCCTCCCTCTGGTCTGTGGTGCAAGCAGCACGGGAAGGAGAGAGCTCCAGTAAGATCAGCCACTAGGCGCAGGGAGGTTTGGGGGACAGCTCTGTTTGTGTCGGGCTCCAGGTGTTTACAGAGCTGTCTAGTACTTGTGTTTCATTTGCTCCCACAGTTGCTCTGTGACGTGAAGGGAACTGATACTCTCACCTCCTCTTTAGCAGAGAGGGAAACTGAGGCCTGGGCACCTGAAGCGAGGCCCGAAGCCTGCTGCACGGCTGTCAGCTCAGGCCCCCCTGGATCTCAGCATCCAGACACCCAGCAGCTGCTTTTCCTGCAGGGCAGTATGTGTTGGTGGTTATTCACCGCCTGGGCAGTTCATGTTCTGTGATTCAGGCACAGGACCTGTGCCGTCTCTGAGCTGGCCTTTACCATAGTGTGTTTCGTCCCCGTCGGCTCACGTTTCCTCACTTTCTTCCCCAGTGGCTGGTGAAGCGAGCTATAGAAACAAAAGAAGAGATGGGCGACTATATCCGTTCCTACTCCATTTCCCAGTTCCAGAAAACCTACAGTCTCCCTGAGGTCAGTGTTCTTTTCTAGCCCAGTTGGGAACCGGAGTGCACAGTGAGGGACCCCTGGGAAGGTGCAGAGTACGCTCAGGCTCCCCTGCACTCCCGCCCGCCTGTGTGGCCTCCCTGCCCCCACCTACCTGATCAGCCCTGAAACTGGGCCTCCTGGTTCATTAGAATTGCCTGTTTAAATGGGCACTGAGTGTCAAGCCCTACAGTTTTGTCCTTGTCTCTCAATTTTGATACTGGATCTGGACCTTTTGTTAAATTACAAGAGTGTATTTTTGTACAGTCATATAAAGGTTTTCGAGAGCCCACCTGCTTGGGACGCACCTACCGTAACAGCTGAATAGTCATCACAGCAATACGAGCTGGCCACTGTCAGATACCACATTCCAGTCCCGGCACATCACACACCTTCTGTTTTTTGATCCTCACGACTGCTCCCTGAGATAGGCGGTATCATCCCCGTTATGCAGGTGGAAAAGCTAAGGCTTAGAGGTTAGGTAACTTGCTGAGGTTTCAGAGCTCATACGGATCTGAAGTGAGAACGCTTGTCTTCACCACTACACTCTGTGGTCCCCCTTTTTCTCACCGGCTATAGGGATCTGTTATGCAGCCATCGGCAGAGGCCCTAGCTTTTTCCCATGCAGGATATATTCCAATTTGTTAGAAAACTGAGACTTCTTCAGGCAAAGTTGTGATGAGAAGTCAGTTTATAAGACGGACTGCTGAGCAGTCCAGTGGAGTTTCAGTCTTTACGCAGGAAGATTTGCTTCATCCCTGTGTCTTCTTGTCTTGCAGGATGATGACTTCATCAAGAGAAAAGAAAAGGCCATCAAGACAGTTGTTGACCTCTCGGTGAGTTCCCTGCCCGTGTTCTTCTGTAAGGGAAGAACGTAGGGTCGTAGCCTCCAAGTAGCCCTTTGAGTTAAATCACAAAAGCCCCTGCCCCCCGAGGTTTCTATCTGCCGGGTTGCCCAAGAGCTGATCTCAGGTGCACATGTGAGGGAGGCCCTGCCTGCCGTGCGTGCCCGGTACCCAATGCCAGCGTTCAGGGTAGAACGTGCCACAACCACTGCCCTGTTTCCCTTAGTTCCAGTTTCCCAGACCCGAAGCTCTTCCTCATTTGTGCCAGCGGCAGCTGTAAACTTCACATAGCTCCAAAGAGCAGATGACAAACTAGAGCTGATGCATTGAGGTGACCACCACCATGACGCCTTTGGAGAGGCAGAGTAGCTTCTGAGCTTTGTGTGGGAAACTCTGGGATGGCCTTTGTCCCCAAGCACAGTGTATCTTAACCACAGGGTCTGCACTCATGTGCCCACTTCCCCAGTGCAAGGGCCAGAGGAGAGCTTCGGGCCTTTTGAAAACACTCTGGGCCAGAGCCCAGCAGGACCTTGTCAGCCTTCACCCCCCAGCCTTCCTCCTTGAGCTGATGGGAATGGAGCCTCAATGCCTGGGTGTAAATTCACTTTCTTTAGAAAATAATATCTAGAGTTATTCTGCATTTTTTTTTTTTTTTTTACTTTTAAGAATAAATGTGTGGTCTCCCCAGGTGATTACTGTGAAAAGAATAACAGTAGTTTGATGATGAAAGACGTGAAATGCTCATTTAAAACAAAAAAGCCTTTGTCAGTTTATGGTTGTAATTTGTATCTTTTCCACAGTTCCATTTTGGAAATGGGAGAAATGGAAAACCTTTAACATAGTTATACTCTGAAGCCAGATGCCGTTTTCAGATTTGGTGGCAGTATTAAATAATAATACCAAGAGAACATGATAGAACAGCAAGTAATTTTTTTCCTGGTTGTGAGGTAGATGTTCAGTTTAGAACATCTTTAAAGTTTTCTTTAAAAAGATTGATAGATGAGAGGAAGAAAATCAACCTTAATCTAACAACACAGAAGCAGCCACTTTTGATGCTTGGACATATGTCTTCTGTGTTTTTAATGTGTATTTTTATAGTGAATTAGAATTATACTTTGAATGTAATTTTGTAGTTTTTTTTTCCACTTACCAATATAGAGTCTTGTATGCTGTTAAAGGTTCCTCCTAATCGCATTTTCATGAGAAATAATAACCAATTGGTTGGATGTGCTGTTGCTTTCCCTTGTTTTAAATGATGCTTCATTTAAAAGAAGTGAAAAGAAATGCTTTCATTTCTCCCTCTGATACAGGGAGCTGGGGAGCCAGTGGCAGGAGAGGAAGGGAAATTCTCTTTTCCCTATAAACTCTGTACTATTTGGATTTTACACTAAGTCTGTGTATTACCTATGTAAAAACAATAACGTAAAAACTATTTAATTGTTTTTAATTAAGAAGCTGTAGGAAGTTTATTTTTCCAAAATTACAACTACAGGCATATATTACTGTATCAAATCTTATAAAATCCAATTCTTTTTTTTTTGATATTTTCAGCATGTTGTTTTATTTTATTTTATTTTATTGGCTTATAGTTGCTTTACAACGCTGTGTTAGTTTCTGCTGTACAGCAGAGTGAATTAGCTATACGTATACATATATCCCCTCTTTTTTGGATTTCCTTCCCATTTAGGTCACTGCAGAGCACTGAGTAGAGTTCCCTGTGCTATACAATAGGTTCTCATTAGTTATCTGTTTTATACATAGTATCAACAGTGTAAAAAATATTTAACGTTTAATTGAATATCTTCATGTGCAAATCTCACTTGGAGCCCTGGGTAGAGAGTGAGAAACATTGCATTTTTTGGCTGTATCACCAAGAATAAAAGGCCAGTGTAGCTGTTGATCAAACTGGGCCTGATGTCTCTTTACCTATTAAACATTTCAGGCCTCTAGAGACACATTATTTCTTCTTCTCATTTGTAATGGAGTTTTTAAAGATAATCGTCTTCTGCTTGGCAATATGACTTAAATTCTTAATGGAATTTAGGGAGATAATGACAGTGACAAATATATAGGGCCCAAACATTGTTCTAAGCATTTATATATAACTTATCTAGTGCTCACCACAACCCTATGAAGTAATAGTATTTTTTTTTTTTTGACAGGTGAGGAAACTAAGGCACAGATCGGTTATGTAGGTTGCCCTAGGTCACATTGGTGATGATGGAGCCAGGATGCAATAAAATGCTAGATAAAATGCTGTTTGCAGCTCATTAGAAAATAATATCAAGATAAAGGAAAATGGAAAAAAAATTGTAGGTCTCTGATAATAGTTCAAATTGCTTAGTTTATTTCCTTTTTTTATGTGCGAACTTACCCCTCCGTTGACTGTCAATGCATTTGCAACAGGAATGATAAAAAAATTTTTATGGATGGCCAGAGCTGGCCTTTGGGTTTTGTTTGTTTGTTTTCTACTTTCTCTGTCTACTGAAAATACGCCCCCATTTCTAGATGCTGTCTTCTTAGGTTTCTGAGCTGAGCTCTGTTGCCATTAACTTCCATCCTTCCCACCCACCACTGCTGCACACGCTTGCTTGCGGCCTTGGAGTGAGGGTCCCAGGAGCTTGTCAGGGGCTCCATGTCCCTGTCTTCTTCTTGTGAGTCAGTGTAAGACATGAAACAGCTTGCTGGGTTTTGTCTGCTGTCACTCTCTCCAAGGAGAGTCCCTCCCCTTGTAAAGGGAATAAAGTCTTTCCTAGGTGACCAGGGTGTGGCTCTTTGCAAGTCTTAGTTTCTCAAGAATGTTTTCTTCTCCTCCCAGCCTCTCTCCAGTTCTGCCCTTCAGATGTCTCATCACTGTTTCTTACCTACCCCTTACTGACAAATGTAGAATCCCAAATTTAAACTCTGAATGGTAAATTAAGGATTAAAATTCGCTCTTACATACAGTGCCAGGTTTCTAGAGCCAGCCTTCTATAAAATATGCATGTAGCTGCCGGGTACTGACTGAGTGCCTTCTATGTGCTTGACATCTAATGAGGCGTTTTACAAGCATTATCTCATATACTCATCAACACTCAAGGACTTATGCGTTACATTTCCATTTTATAAATCAGGAAGTTGAAACTCAGAAAGGTTAATAAATTCCTTACACAGTTGCAGAGCTGAGAAGAGGCAGCCAGGTTTTCATTTGACATCTGGCTCCTCAGACACAGCAGGTGTTGGTGCATCTCTAGTTTTCTCACTCTTCACTTGGTCTCTGATTTCCTGCATATCCCTGACACTGATTTGGCCCTAATGTTTCTGACTGATTTCAGGACCCTGGGGTGTTATTTATCAGGGTCCCAGAGACTCAAATGCATGCAGAGTGGTTGGGTACTCTGCCCTTGTGAGGGCATCTACTCTGCCTTTGCCCGTTTGAAGACCATTTGTCCAGCTGGAGAATGGGTGCCAAGTGGAGACTGTCCTGTTGTCTTTTTCTTCCATCTATTAACAAGTTATCACTGTGCTTCAACAAGCAGACTTTACTTACTCTTGCTTACGTGTCTTTTTAAAAATAAATATTAAACATTTTAATATTTTTCAAAAAATTTTAGCTTATAAGAATATAAGCTTGTCTTGTCTTTAGCCATCTTTGTAGGCCTGTTCCAATTTTTTGCATTCATCCTTGGTTATGTAGCTCATCTATTTTTTTGATGCATGATTTTTTTGTTTTACAAAAGGTTATTTTTCTTTCATTCTACTACTGTGGTAATAATGAAAAATTAGACAATGGAGAGAAAGTACAAAGACTAAATCACCCATGATACCACCAGCCAGGGATAACCACGGTTATTCCAAGTAGGAAATACATAGTTATGGATATCAATATAGAAAATTAGAGATCACAGAAAAGTGACGTGATACTATATATTCTGTTTTGTTGTGTGGTTATTTTGCTCAACACTATAATCAAGGATATATTTCCATGCCAATAAATACACCTCCATAGCATTTTCAGTGGCTGTACATCATGCATTGTGTGGTACTAACTTAACTAGCTTAGTTTGTTTTTTGGGGTTTTCTTGTTTTGTTTTGTTTTGGCTATTATGTAGGACATCCCCATAGCTAAATTTTTTCTTTTATCTTTAATTATTTACTTGGGTTGCATTCCATGAAGTGGAGTTGGTTCAGAGGTTATGCCTCAATCTGTTAGTACCTCTTGCCCGATTGCCTGGCAGAAAGGCTGTTGTGTGAACTTTCAACTTCTGAGCTCATCACCTTCCAGTGTTCTCTCTTTTTGTCTTGGACTCATTTTTCTTCATCCTGGGGATTATTCCCAGTACTTCTGCTTCTCCTTTGAAATGTGTTCTTTTCTTGACTTCTCCATATCTCATTTTTACGGAATAGGCGGCCGCTTTGTAGAAGGCCTGCCTGATGGGAGGTGATATTTTCAAAGGACATAAGAAAATGAAACTATTGCCCAGGACAGGCCTCCCCTTACCCTTCCACTTTCACATCATAATCGTAATCGCTCATTTGTCTCACCTAATGTGCTGTGGTACGGTCTACTTCCTCCTTTTCTGAACTGTCTGCCTTCCATATTCATGAAGTATCTGACCTGTGCAGTGAGGTCTTTTACTCCCTGTCAACCTTGAGTAAAGAGTAGCTGTGAAATTTTACCCAAAGCCCCCAAAGATACATTTGCTTACTATTTGTTGAGCATTTCTTGGTAATGTTTAGAATTTTGTATGAGAACAGAGGGGACAGAAGGAAAAAAAAAAAAAAAAATTCTTATTGGTCCCCTAAGAGACCAGGTCATTTAAAACTACAACTCCACTGTTTTCTTCCATAGGAAACGCTGTGAGGAGGACCTTTCTTTCCAGGACATGAAATGTAAACGTGGCAGCATAAGTAAAAAAATATACATTAGTACATTTTATCAATAATAGCAAATATATGCATGTATGTATATCTTAACCCTTAATGTGTATCAGGTAACGTTAAATAGATTGACTAATCCTTATGACTCTCTCCATATACCTATTTTACAGATGGAAAACCTCAGAGGTTAAAGTAATTTGCCCCAAATCAGAGAGGTAGTAATGGGGCATGGGTTAAAACCCTGTCTGTCTGACTCCATAGGTATTCATTCCATAATAGTAATTGAGCACTCACTGTGTGCCAGACCGCGTTCTAGGGTATGAGGTGAGAGCAGGAGCATTGCAGCTGTAAGGGATTCAAGGGATTTCGGGACTCATCAAGGGAAAAGATGTGACGGGGAGTTAGCAGTAGCACACACAGCGTCTCTGGGCGATGCTTTGACAGGTTTGCCTGAAGGGTGGGGAGGCTGTCAGTGCGCAGGCCATCCTGAGGCCTAGGCGCTGGGGCCACCATTCAGAAGGGGAGGCAAGGAAACGAGGAAGCCTCGGCCGGGGCAGGTTAGAGAAATCTGAAGGGCAGCTGCAGCCTGGGGTCTTTATAGCCACGGGGCTTATCCTATCTGTGGTTTGCAAATGTCAGGGGCGGTTTTGTAGAGCATGCAACGTGGGCAGGCTGTAAACCGCTAAACTCTGCTTAGTGGGGCCATCTTTTAAACAACTGGGTCTGTGAAAAGTTTGAGGTTGGCGCTGGAGGGTTTTGAGCTGTGGGTCTCAGCCTGCTGTGAAGAAGTAAAGCTAGGAGTCGATATACGGAAGCCATCTTGGCTCATGTATACAAAACAGTGACCTCATTCTTACCCACCAAGTTACACTGTTTGGTACAAACTCAAGGGGACCTGAGATGGGACTTGTGCCGGACCTCAAACAACAGAAGACAGGGGCTTCCCCAGGGGCGCAGTGGTTAAGAGTCCGCCTGCCGATGCAGGGTACACGGGTTCGTGTCCCGGTCCGGGACGATCCCACATGCCGCGGAGCAGCTGGGCCCGTGAGCCATGGCCGCTGAGCCTGCGCGTCCGGAGCCTGTGCACCGCAATGGGAGAGGCCGCAGCAGTGAGAGGCCCGCGTACCGAAAAAAAAAAAGAACAGAAGACAGGCCTGTACAACGGAGCTCATGTAAAAGAGAATAGAGGAAGGACAAAGTTTAGGGGTGTCTGGAGAAAGCCCTACCTCCCTAGCTAACTTTCCTACCCATAGACATGATTGCCATCCGTCTCTCATCATTCCCTCACTCAGTTCCCAGGGCTTCATTTTTGTGGTGGTGGTGGTTGTTTTATTCATGTGAGAATGAAGAAAACAACCTGATTTGTCTCAGTTATAACGACTTTCTTCTGGGGTGTTTCAGGGCTCTGTACTTGCTGATGGGAACATCAGCGGAGCCTCTCTGGGTGGAAGGCAGCATTTGTTCAGGGGCTGGTGGGCGGAGGTGTGTCCGTTAGAGTAGGGTTTGGGTTTGGGCTGCCAGGTGAGCCCTAGGAGACTGAGATGTGCTTCCTGCTGAGTTGGGTGTGGTCCGGTCCCCTGGAGCTCTGGAGGGCAGTGGCTGCTCGTGGCTGTCTTGCTGCCCGCTGGGTATTTCCTGAAGGGGTTGCCCACCGTAACTGAGAGGCGAATTATTTAATCTCTTCTTCTTTAGTAGCAAGGTGGAGGTAATGGCATCTGCCCTGCTTCTACCTCATGGTGTAGTTATAAAATATAAAAGGTGTGATGTACGTGGCGTGCTTTAAAGTATAAGGATAATTACACGAAGGCCAACGTTTGTCATTGTTTGGCAGGATAAAAGGTCCTTGTGGCTGTCGGTTTCAGTATGCTATTGTTTTGGAGTCAGTCCTTCTTTAGACTCCAGTTTCCTGTCTGGGGTCGTTGACTCTATGAATGGTAACTAAGGAAAGTAGCAGTTAAGCTCGATCATATAGTGCTGCTGTAACGGTAGGGCTCCGTGGAAATTAAATCGTACACAGTAACTGAAGTCCTGTGGGTCTATTATGTTTTTCATTTCCCCATAAATCTGTTTTGTGTTATTTAGAGCTTCCTATTCATGTAGGCACCAGCAGCAACCTAGGAATATTTGCGGCAGTGAGTTAGAAGAACAACCCTCCAGGGTCATCCCAGCACCGGTTTCATTCCTTTTCCACAAAATTGTTGAGATTATATCTGTTACAGAAAGGATGTTTTTCTGTATGTTTGAAACTTTTCATAACAAAAAGTGAGATAATAATAAAGTTAACAAGAATTATCAAGAGGGGAACAATTCTAATTAGCATTAAAATACCACTGTCTAGAGAAACCTGATAGTGTGCTTGTCCTGGTGATGTCCAGGTAGAGATTAGGTGTGGTGAACTCCTTTAGTGGAGAAGGAAAGATCCAGGGACAAACTGGAATACCTTGCACAAACAGCTGCCTGTTTGCACCCAGAGTCCTGAGCAAATATTATTAAGGTATTGTTTGATGCCAGTTTGGCAGTCAAGAAGGACATTCATTTGAGGTAGAACGACAAACCAGGTCATCTGTGGGCGAAGACCTACATTAATTGAGCACCTACTACGAGCCGTGTACTTTGTGTTTAGGAAATATATATATGCAGTTTCAGAATGTGTCCTACACAAAAGAGGTCTGTGTTTCTACATTTATAACTAAATAATACTTTAATAATTTTAAAAAGTCATTGAAATTTAAAGTGCATTTTGTTGTTTTTATAAGTTTTTTAAGGATAAACCTCAAAACACTTTTGTAAACAGATATATATCTGTGAAGGGTTTGTATTTACTTTCCTTTTCTGGTAATGGAGATTTCTATGCCATGAGAGAATTTTTTTTTTAAACATTCTAGGTTAACATGTATATCCGTGATTGTTGCACAGTTTATGTCTCTGGGTGGTAGAAAGGTCTGGATATGTAGTGACTGGAAAATTTGTATTGTTTTCTGGAAAATTTTATTCAAGAATAAAAAGGATTTGAATAGAGAGATAAATCTTGCTTTTCAAGGCAAGTTTCAGTATTATAGAGATGTCAGTTCTTCCCAAGTAATGTATAAATTTGGTGTGATTCTAGTCAAAGCTCAACAGTTTTTCATAATGAACTTGACAAGCTGATGCTAGAATTCATTTGGAAGAGAAAATGTGTAAGAATAGCCAGGAAATTTGAAAAAGAACAGTGGAGACAGGATAAAGACTCATAAAGCAAGAGGAATTGAAGAGGGTAATATTGGTACATGTTTTATATATATGTATATAGTTGTCATTTTAAATCAAGGAAAGGATAGACTATTAAACTGATGATGTTGGGATTCTTAATTTTCCATTCAGAGAAAAACATATATCTATAGATACCTACCTTTCACTATACCCCCCCAAAAAAATTCTGAATAGATTAAAAGGCTAAATATAATCTATAAAAATAACATACAAGAGCCTTTTTTTTTTTTACAGTCCCTGGGTTAGGAAGTAAGATGATTGATAAGTTTGATTGCATGAAATATTAAAATGTCATAGGACAAAAAAAACCCAACAAGATTAAACAAAGTTGACAAGCAATAGATTGGGTGGAAATATTTGCTCCAGTATAAAAATCAAAGGGGCAGACTCCTTGAAGGCAGTCGCCATGTGCCAGCTGTCCTCCTGAAGGGGACCTGTACACCCACTGCCATGGGAAAGGACTCCCGCCCCTGGCAGGCTGGACCAGCCTCCTCACGCTTAGTAACTCCCGGCCTCCCCATCCACTTCTCAGGATGCTTACAAGCCCCGTCGGAAGTACAGACGCCAGCGGGGAGCAGAGGAGCTTCTGGATGAAGAATCACGGGTCCACACGACGCTTTTGGAATATGGCAGGTAACGAAGGCGGCCCAGTCTGAAGTGTCTATTTGATAAAACCATTGAAAAGAAAAGCTAATTTAAATCGCTTCATTGGGGTGAACTTGGTTGGTTTTCACCTGACTGAGTCTACGGGTTTGAGCCCGTGATTGCCAGCACCGGGGACTTTTCTCCCTGGTGTGGAATTAGCTCAGTTTCTGTGGGTAGCTTCTCTGGTGGTGGTAGAGGCCTGATCTTTGAAGTTCCTCAGCAAGCCCCCATCCCCGGCTCTGCCCTCCTCAGGGAGCTGGGAAGCGTGGGGCGTTCACAGAGGCCCAGGTGGGCTGCCCTTCATGCCCCTGCCATATGTTAACATCTTCAGGTAAACTAAGAATTGAAGGCAGTTACAGCAGTTTTACTTTGTGTCAGAGTCTAATCGTTTTGGTTCCCTGTGAAGAATTGTCCTGACCAGGAAAATGAAGAATTTAGAAGTAGTTTTGTCACTTCTTAAAAACATCTCTAATTTTTAAAAATACAGTTCTTATAGCCTCAGTTTTCAGTTACACACACGCGCACACACACACACACGCACACACACGCACACACACGGAAATGCTTCTCCTCGTTGCATCTTTTGCTTGGCTCTGGGTATTAACCTTCCTTTGTGTCCTGAATTTTCTATTTAGGGTCACTGATTCCTTGATGTGAGTATGTCTCCTGTGCTTCCTCCCCCCTCTGCTCGGAGTGATTGCTGTGTGCTGCCCTGCTCATAACCCAGCCCGCACTGGGGGGCTGGAAGTAACAGCACTGCCACTAGCATCTCCAAGTGAGCATCTGCTGGCTTCTCCCTCTAGGGTACTGGAGACAGCCAGAAGGAAATTAAGGCTTAATTGCCTTACTTATTCCATCTCTCAAATGGAATTGCAGTTGCCGCTTTTTGTTTGTTTGTTCATTTGTTTGTTTTTGAGAGAGTAATGCGGGCTCAGATCCTTTCTTCCTGAGAATGAAAGCTAGTCCGTTTCATTCAAAGGAAGTTGTTAGTTCTGGCCCTGACCTGAGCGTGAGGGCTGCCCCACAGCTCACCAGCTGTTGCTGCGAATTGAGCTGCTTCTGAGTCAGGCACCTCCAGACCAGCGACATAATTTGCAGGGCCCAATCAGAGTAAAATGAAAATGCAGGGCATGTTAGGCCCCTGAGAGTCATGAATAATGATTAATCATTAAGGATTTCATGACAGCGGCAACAGCCAAATGCGGGGCCCTTCGGGTGTGAGGTCCCGTGCCACTGGACGAGTTGCACGCCTTGGACACTGTGAGGGGGGCTCTCTAGCCACCCCTCAGCTGCAGGCGGGCACACGAGACTGCGCTGGTCCGGGCGAGCCAGAGCTGGAGAGGCAGCCTCTGGGAGTGTCACATGTTCCGGAGCCAGAGAAGACTTATGGAAGTGTGGTTTTTGGTAGTTTGTATTGTTCATACCTCCATTTTTTCCAATATCCAGTATGTATCTCAGAACTAGCTTTAGTTCTTATTGGTGGGATCATGCTGACTCCTGATTTCTGAGCCTGGGGTGGGTGTTTGATGAAGCCTTTTTTTGTTTGTTTTTTAGGAGATGGGGTTATTTTGCCTTTTTTTTTTTTTTTTTTTTTTAAGCTTTTCTGGTAAAGAGAGGGTGAGTTTGTGAAGGTGGAGAATTCTGATGGTTTATTCAGCTCATTCCCCATTTTGCGAATGATGAAGACAGCATTCAGAAAGGTTAAAAAATAACCTGCCCAAGGTCAACTGCTAACTATTAAGAACTAGTAAGAGCCTCAAAGTGGGACTTGAACTCAGGTTTGCTGGACTCCAAAAACATGTCATCATTATTACCTACAAATGTTGTCTGAGCCTCTGGTGAGAGTTTGGTTCTTGATTTTAGGAAGACAGGCCCAGCGTTGGTTGTTGGATCTGAGACTGAACAACCAGAGAGTGGTTATTACAGCTGACAGAGCAAATGGGATAAAACTTATAGCCCCAAGAAGTGTCCTTTTATTCCCCTTCCTTGGGCAGGCTGCTCGCCTCCTTTCTGTCTCTCTTACTCCTCCCTTAGGGTTTTAAGTCAATACTCTCCACTGCTTGAGATCTTTCCCATTTGATGAGGATTACATAACAATGTCTTTATGAAGGATTTTGAACAGTTTGTCTCATGTGGAAAAAGGAAATGTCAACTGTTAGGTGCTGTCACCACCGCCACCAACACCATCATCATCACTATCATCACCACCAACACCATCATCATGACCACCAACACCATCACCACCAACACCATCATCATCACCACCATCACCATCACCACCAACACCATCATCATCACTATCATCACCACCAACACCATCATCATCACCATCATCACCACCAACACCATCATCATGACCACCATCATCATCACCACCAACACCATCATCATCACCACCAACACCATCATCACCATCATTATCATCACCACCAACACCATCATCATCACCACCAACACCATCATCATGACCATCATCATCACCACCACCATCATCATCATCACCATCATCTTCCTCTTCATCACCATCACCATCACCACCATCATCATCACCACCAACACCATCATCATCACCATCACTATCATGACCACCAACACCATCATCATGACCACCAACACCATCATCAATCACCATCATTATCATCACCACCAACACCATCATCATCACCATCACTATCATCACCACCAACACCATCATCATCCCCATCATCACCACCAACACCATCATCATCCCCATCATCACCACCAACACCATCATCATCCCCATCATCACCACCAACACCATCATCATCCCCATCATCACCACCAACACCATCATCATCCCCATCATCACCACCAACACCATCATCATCCCCACCAACACCATCATCATCACCCCCACCATCATCATCACCATCATCTTCCTCTTCATCACCATCACCATCACCACCATCATCTTCATCACCATCATCCTGAGCAGCAGCAGTTTTCAGTTCTCAGATGCGCTTAAATGTGACCTTTAGATTCAGATGAGGAGCCTCACCTGAGCCCCTCCTTTCAGTTCTCCTCATCCCTATGTTCTCCTTACCCCCAGCTCTAGCCCTCCCTCCAGCTCCTTTATGAGAAGCCTTACCCTCTTCCCTTTCCTTCCTAATCCGGCAAGGCTGGGCGCCTGCTGCCTCAGGGACTCACTCCACCCCTCCCTGCCTCCCCCTAACTGTTGTAGCACCCCTTAATTGCTCATCCCCACCTAGGAATCCTAATCCCTCATCTGTTGTCAGTGCTTCTGTTTTCCTCTTCATCTCGCCTCTTGACAAGATGGAAAATACTTTGACTCCTAGAATAACAAGGTCTGAAAACAGTGTTTCTTCTTTGGGGTTAGAGGTCAGTCATCAGCCTAAGCCCGCAGAGCATCTGGCTTTGAGGCCCGCATCCCAGTTTCTTCTCCCTTTTTTGACTTTCAGTTGCTCAAATAAGGCTAGACTTTGAGCCTCGCCAACTATACTGAGGACCTTATGGACTGTGTGTCTTGTTAAAAACATGTTGGACATATTTGTTTAAATGTTGTGTTGTTGGGAAAACAAGACTCATAGTTTCAATTTTAGACTTAAACACAATTGTATCTTTATAGTATTTCAATTATATTATGGGTCCAATCAACTTTTAAGAGCTAAACTTAAACAACTAACCACACTATGAAACTGTCACTGTGGGGAAGTGCATTTTAAGTGCATATGACATGTCTCTCCCAACCTGTGTCCCCTCTGAAGGCCCATGACATGCTCATAGAGTATTTAGTAAATGCTAGTTGACTGAACAAAGAACAGAATCCACAGTCCTTAGTATTTAGGGCTATTTTATGCCCCTGATTTGTTCTGGATTCCAGACGATTTGATATGTCTTACTTTGCCCTAGGGGAGAAAGTTAGTTTGTTTTCTAGAACTGTGATGTGCAGTATGGTAGCCAGTAGCCACGTGTGACTGTTGAGCACTTACAATGTGACTAGTATGGCTCAGGAACAGAATTTTAACAGTTAAGTTAAATTTAAATTTTTTTATTACATGCTTTAGTTATTGGAATATGTTTAAGTATGTCTGGAATAACTTGGGTATGTGAACACTGATTTAAAGTTCTAGAAGATGTACATCCTTGATGATAAAGACCGAGTCCTGGGTCTGGAGTGTGAGGAAGTGACTGGGTGGTGAGAGGGCTGGAGCTCTGTTGGTGTTGACGGTGTAGACATCAGCTGGGTTGGTGGGTCAGAGCTAACAACGGGAAATCCAGGAAAACACTGAAGCACGTGGCACTGCATATCAGGCTGGTGCTCGAGAGGAAAGGGCCCAGCTGACAGGGCAAGAGGAAAGGTAGGTTGTAGGATACAGCATGAAGGATGCTCTAGGAAGGATGAAAGAGAAGTAAATGTGTTTGTAGTAGAAATAAGTTGAAGCATCTCCCTGCTCGTCGTGAGGATGATAGGCTGCAAAAGGGTATCACGTTCTCCTGGTGAAACTCAAACAGCACGGAAGAGTCTCCCAGAGATGTGGGACCAGTGAGCAAATGAGGCAGGCGTTGATAGGCAGCTGAGGACAGCTCTTTTTTGTCATGGAAGAGTTGCCACTATGTCACATGGAGAAGGAAACCTTTAGAAGAGTCAGCGGGACTCTTCATTCAGCAAACGTTAATCAAGTACCTACTATGTGCCAGGCACTGCACTAGACGCCGGGGATACAAAAGTGAATATTCATAGCAGCACTATTCACAGTCACCAAAAAGTGGAAACAAACCAGATGTCCATCAGCTGCTGAATGGACAAAATGTGGTTTTTTCATACAATGGGATACTATTGAGTCATGAAAAGGCATTAAGTACTGATTCATGCTATAATATTGATGAACTTTGAAAGCACGCTAAGTGAAAGAACCCAGGCACAAAAGGCCACGTGTTGTACGATTCCATTTATATGAAATGTTCAGGATAGGCAAATCCACAGAGATGGAAAGTAGATTAGTGGTTGCCAGGGGAAGGGGATAGGGGACAATTGGACTAACTGCTATTTATATATATTAGTTGTGGAGCTCTTTGGGTGATGGAACTATTCTAGAATTAGATAGTAGTGGTGGTTGCACAAAGTAGTGAATACACTAAAAACCACTGAAGTATACCTTTTAAAATGGCGAATTTTATGTTATATGAATTATACCTCAATTTAAAAAACGTAAAGAAAAAAAAAAGTGAATGGGGCTTCCCTGGTGGCGCAGTGGTTGAGAGTCCGCCTGCTGATGCAGGGGACGTGGGTTCGTGCCCTGGTCCAGGAAGATCCCACATGCCGTGGAGCAGCTGGGACCCTGAGCCATGGCCGCTGAGCCGCCGCGTCCAGAGCCTGTGCTCTGCAACGGGAGGGGCCGCAACAATGAGAAGGCCGTGTACCGCAAAAAAAAAGTGAATGAAGCAAATTTCTTCCCCTCCAGGGCTCAACAGACAGATTGCACATAACACATAATTATTGGACCCCGTGGGTGTCAACACAGAAGTGCATATCTGTGTGGGCCTAACCTAGTTTTGGGTGGTCAGAAAAGTCTTCCCAGAGCCTCTGTCTTTAAGGAGAAGTAGCTGGGACCTGGGAATTGAAATACTCAGATTTAGCTGTTTACTGCTTTATTTGGAAAATCTGTAAAGTTCCTGGGCCTTAGATAAGGCCCGTCTGCCTGAGGGTATGTCTTCTGCCCTGAAGGTCTCCACAGACTGAAGGCCTGGGAAACAAAAGAATACCCAGGGTGCAAGGACACTTCTAGGAGTGGGAAGCTTCAGAGAGACCCTCTGTTGGTCAGCGCTCCCCGGTTCAGGACACAAAACCTTCCCACTAGTTTCAGCAGAAAGGATTGATTGCAGGGGTGGATGGGAGGAGTTAAGAGATGTGACGTAGGCTGAGCAGGGTCACTTCCCAAGTGTCACATTAGATCTGGGCTGCCTGGGATGCAGCTTCTGCCTCCGTCATCAGGAAGCTAGTGAACAGCCTGTGGAGTTGGGAAGCTGGTACTGCAGCTACTGACAAAGAAACCACCCACTTTGCCAAAATCAGAAAACCACCGTGACAGCTTCTGGCCCCAGAACCAGGTTACTGCTACTGTGATCCACACCAGTGCAGTGAATCCTTTGTGCTTTTGCTGTCTCCTTCTCTACCTGCTACACATTCAGAACTCCAGCAAATGCATCTCATTGATGGAACCTAAGTAGTATTCAGAGCCCCAGGTGCAAGAGAGTATGGAAAATAGAGTTGTTTGTTCTCCTGCCTCCACGGTATAGTAAGATGCTAGATGTTGACTAAGCCAGTTCACTGAATCTGCCATAAGGTCCCGTACAGGATTTGGGTGGATACTCAACACATAACTTTAGTCTGCTGTACTTTGGGCCTGTAGATCTGTGCCTAGAGGATGGGCACAGTGTAACCGGCAGTGACTTTTGGTCTCTCCAGTTATAAGACAACCTGTTGCAAGGTCGGGTGATACTTTTGGCTTCTTGATTTCTCCATTTTCTTGGAGAAGGATGCAGACAGGCAAACAGGCAGTTGGACATGATTTCTGTCCAGGAAGTAGGGGGAACACGTACAGGCGCAGGGATGGATCAGCCAGGGCAGAATGTTTGAGCAATTGAAAAGTTTCCAACCCAAACTACCCAGCCTGTAGTTTGTATCTCCTTCTGGCCCTCCCGTACCGTCAGTGGTAATTTATAGAAATCCTATGGAAGCTGTTTAAACAGGGCTTGGGATCATGTTTGCAATCCCATATCAGTGGTACAAAGCTCAGAGAAGTGAAGCAATTTCCCCCATGTTACACAGTTTGCTGGCACCAGAGTGAAGACTCTAGCTAAACCCATTGTCCTGACTTTCTACCAGACTCAACTGTAAACTAAGCCTGTGATTTGTCAGCAGAGTTCTAAGCAATCCTGTGCCCAAGTGTGTCTTTCCCTTCACACTCATCACATGGCAGGCAAAGCACTGGTCCCAGATTGAGATTTTCAGATTGAAAGTGGAACTGACTTTTGGAAATGACTAAAACCATCCAAAGCAAAGTCTGGGAACACTTCAAAGAAGAGGTGGCTTTAGAGCTGAGGTGTGAGGAGTGATTAGGAAAGTAGGAGGAGCCAGGAGAATAACACAGTGTGCAGAGCTCTGCTCGGGGGCTGATGCACAGGAGTGGGGAAGGTGACCTGCTGGTGGTGAGTGACGCTCAGCGGTTGTTAGGCGGGGCCGTGGAAGGGAGGCCCTAGTGACAGTGCCCACAAGGGCAGGTGTTCCCTGCCAGTGACAGATGTGGGCCAGGCCAACGGGAGGTTGAATAAGGGATGGGGAAGGAAGAGGGGGCATGGAGGCCCGAGACCAGGTCAGAGGCCAGCACACGACGCAGCAAGCAGGGTGAGGGCAGAGCAGGAGCCCTTAATTTGTTTTTCTTAAATGCTTGCATGTGATTTTATTTCTTTAAAAACTATTTAAAGGTAAGTGAGTTTGGGTGTTTTGCATTATGGTTTTTTGTTCTAGGTCGAACGCTTTTTGCATTGCTTTAAAAAATAGATATTGGGTGGCGCAGTGGTTGAGAGTCTGCCTGCTGATGCAGGGGACATGGGTTCGTGTCCCAGTCCGGGAAGATCCCACATGCCACGGAGCGGCTGGGCCCGTGAGCCATGGCCACTGAGCCTGCGCATCCGGAGCCTGTGCTCCGCAATGGGAGAGGCCACAACAGTGAGAGGCCCGCGTAACGCAAAAAAACAAATAAATAAAATAAAAAATAGATATTAATTAGAACCTGAAAAGTTAATGTAAACTAAAGTGCATTTGTGAGCATCTTTGAATTTAAACTTGGCGTGAAGTGAGCACACAACATTATTGGCGTCATGCTTGGATTGCATTTGAGAATAAAAAATGGGCTGGACATGAGGTTATGAAAGTAGTCATTTAGAGAGCATGTTTAGCTTGAGCCAACACATGCACATATCATACAGATATTTTTAAGGCTTTTAGCTTAAACCGTGGATCTGAAATACAGTTCCTGATTCAAAGAGTAGTAATCTCACTTAAAGAGAACGTTGCACTCTGCAGGAAGAGTTCCCATTTATAGTATTTATATGGCAAATAGAACGGCGGGCACTTTATTCAGAAACAGTGGGATATGTTTTTGGTTTAGGCACTTGAAACATGTTCTCCAGTCACCAAATAGCCTAAATTCTTTGTGGTGCTTTTCATATGAAAATCCAACTAAAATGCCTGTGATCAAATTATTTTTTTAATAGTAATTGAACTCCCCTCTTTTGTGGCTTGCAGGAGGTATGGATTTAGCCGCCAGAGCAAAGCAGAGAAGGTAAGAAAAGCTTGGCTAATGGGAGAGAATGTTTGAGAGACGCAAGTGCTACTTCCCTTTGCCTCTGTCCCACGTGGACAGGCTCCCAGCAGGGGTGGGACAGCAGGAACCTGGTCCTTGGGCAACCCCGGGCAGCGGGGATGTGCCAGCAGCCTTTGGCCCCTGAATCTCCCTCGTGGCATCCCCAGTCTGTTGCCCGTGCAGGCTGCGGAGCTGAGGCAACACCTCATCACGGGATTGGAAGTGAAGGGTGATTGGAAGTCATGACACCAGGGTCAAACAGACAGCCTGTAATAACTCTAAAACCGTAGAGACGAAGTCCACTCCCAGAGCCCTTAGCACTCCTCATCTGATGAGAGAGGCCCTACACAGGTGTCAGCAGGCTGATGGTGGTGAGAGAGAGCACGTTACAGGCTGGCCCTGTACTAAGACAACCTGGTGTGGAAAAAACGGAAAGTCAAGATGGGGTTTTATAAGTTCCTAAAAGAGTATCAAGGATTTCTCTTCATTCATGTATTTTTTTTATATGTATCAGTATTCATTCACGGTTCTTAATTGTCAGCAGCAGGGCAGGCATATAAATCTTATAGTGCCAAACCTTTCCTGTGTTCAGGCCCTTTGTTCAGGGCTCTACATGTATTTTTTTCACTGATTCCTCTGAACAGGTCTGTGAGGAAGATACTTATTTCTGTTTTTCAGGGCAGAAAGCTGAGGTTCAGAGAGGCTCAGTGATTGGTCTAAGATCACACAGCTCCTAAAGTGCCATAATAAGAATCTGAACCCACATCTGTGTGACATCAAAGCCTGTGCTCTTATCCACTGCCTTCTCAATAATAATATGCTAACTAAAGTGACCAGTGGCCTCTTAAAAAAGTAGAGTCCACAGCTTGAGATCTAGTAAAACCTCTTTCCTCATTCCCCTCCTGACCCCCAGATTTTCTTGAATGAGACACCACTCTGCCTGCTCTTCTCCTGCCACCCCTCCTCTGTCCAGATCCCCCATTCCTCAGTCCTTCCAGGAAGCCTTCCCTGACCCCGGCCTCCCTCTGCTTTCTGTGGCCATTGTCTCAGTCCTTGGAGGGCACTGACAGTGACTTGGAGCATATGTTCTAAAGCCAGACTGGCTGGTTTCAAATCCTAGCTCCTGCCCTTCACTGTGTGACTTTGGTCGGTATACTTTGTTGTGCCTTAGTTCACAGCATCTGTGAAATGGGGGCAGAAATTGTACTACCTCACAACGTTGTTGTGAAGATTAAAATATAAAGGATGTAGAATAATCCAACCCATAGTGCACATCTACTAAGCGTTAACTATCATCATTATATGATTCTCATTAACAGTGATTTATGCATTCATTATGACATCTTCTTTTTTGGTTTTCTTATTATTTCTTCCACATCTGTGTTTTCACTCAACCAAACAGCCATTTCCTCCAAAGCAAGGTTTTTTTTCTGGATCTGAGTGTCACGTGGCATCTAATGTATAAGAATTTGATGTGTATGTGTGATATGTAATTTTAAGTCTGAAAAGAATGTCTGTGTATATGACTATATTCTGAAATAAGGCCGTTTGGTTATGATTGGAAAAATCGTGAGATGCCCATGAAATATTATTTGCATTGGCCTTGCCTTATCATTCTCATGTGAGATGGCACATTTGAACTGGAAGTCTTATCCCCTGTAGATATATGCAGGCGCTCAGGCCATGCCCCAGGGTCAGTCATAGGCTTGTTATAGAAATTCATCTCAGAACTGGGATGGTCTCAGAAGGGTATCTGAGGGCAGTCCTCTCATTCAACCCTAGAAGACCCCAGTATCCAGAGAAGGTAAGCCTGAGGTTGCCAGCTGGTGAATGGCAAAGATGGAGCTAAAACCAAGAACCCTAGACTTGCAGCCCAGGTTTGGGGAGCAGCCGTTACTCCAGGTGTCCTGAGTGTGGTGCGGTACATTTAGGCCTTGAGCTGGGTCCATAGCCTAGAGCTTGATCACCAGGGCAAGCAGTTTAGAGTCTTATTCTTCAGGCCAGTGGTTTTCAAACTTTGCTGACCACTCTTGGCAGTAAGAACTCTGTTTTTCATCATGGCTCAGTACACACACACACACACACACACACACACACACACACACACACACACACACACACCCACCCCTGCAGATACAACCCCAAAAACAAAAGTTTCACAAAGCGGTACATAACCCTTTACTACCTGTAGTGCACTTGGATGTGTTGTGTTCTGTTGTTTTTATTTAATTTATTTAGATGCCAATCATACCTGATAAATTACTTTCATATCCCACTAATGGGTCTCTGTTGAAAAACAGGCAGTGATCTTAAGGCAGTGATATGCTCTTAGCAGGAATTAAAGTAGGGGAAGACCCAAGCAAAGTGTAAGGGTAAGTCTGGCAAGGTGTATGACCTGATAGGAATTGCGTCGGTGAGCAGTTCAGAAATGGAGGCGGGCATTGGGTGAGACCCGAGGCTCCAGCTGCTTGGGCTGTGGTTGTAGTGGAAGCCCCGGTCTCTGAACCTCGCTCTCTTTCCCCGAGACTGGGTGACTTGTCCAGATCTGTGTGTTTTCTTTCACAGACTCACTCTCCTTTGCAGTGTTGTCCTTTCTCTACTGAATCTCCAACTGCAGTGCTCAGCTGTTTTCCCACCTTCCCTTCCAGGCCGAGGACAAGAAAATGGCACTTCCCACAGGGCTGTTAGCTGCAGAGAAAGCCGACGCCCACGAGGAAGACGAGCTTCAGGCTGCTGAAGAGGTGAGTGGTCCATGTAGCCCCTGCGGTTTCCGCCTAAGTCTTTGGGGGAAATCTCGCTTTCATCCCAGCTCTCCAGGATGGCCAGCTGCCTCTCACAGCCAGCTGCTGTTGGCTGGCCTTTCACGCCCTTTTCAGCTTCCTTTCATCACCTCTCATGAGGCTCACCGTAAAACGAGACCGGCTGAAATAGCCCTTGGATTCCACTGTGAAGACCTATTGCAACACCCTGCTTAAGTCTTGTGTGGTCAGACCTGCTCACTGCTACCTCTCCCTGTTCTTCTTTTAGCAGCGTATTCAGTCCCTGATGACCAAGATGACTGCCATGGCACGTGAGGAGGTGAGGCAGGCATGGTCATGTGGGTGGGCGTGGTGTGGAGGTGGAGGCCTGGCACCACCCTGGCTCTGCTATGAGGGGGCCTCTTCCAAGTGTCCACCTTCAGGGCCCTCTCGTTTCAGCACCCTGCTTCCCGTTTTCTTGGGATCTTTCTTTTGGAAACCTTTTATACATGCACGGTGTTGCTGTCCATGGGAACCTCTAGGAGGGAGATTTGAAGGACCCATGTGAAGACAGGATGTCCCAGCTGGGATGGCATCACAGGGCCCCTGCAGGAGAGCTGTGGTTCAGCCCTGCCTTTCCATAACTGCATGTGGCATCCCATGCCAAAGGAGCCCTTGTTTCCCTCCTACACCATCTAGGTAGATGATAGGGTACTAAATATATATTCACTCTTCCCAGAGCTCATTCATGACCTGTGTTAAAAGGTTTAACCAAGTGCTTTGAAAGGAGAATTCCTTTTTAGGGCAGGAAGGGCCTGTAGCAGTCAAGAGGTAGTTCAGGAATTCTGAGATCCCGTTTCCTCTCCCATTTGTACTTTTTTCCTCTGAGTCCTATGCCTGCCAAGTTCCCTTCAGGCTCTTTTTAGTGACCCTCAGCAGTAAAATCCCTGGAATGATTTTCCAGGATACCCAGGGTCCGAGGAGAATCTAACACAGCCTGCTGAGTGACTCAGGAGGAGGGAGGTGACTTAACCTTTGCCCTGAAGCTTGTTTTCTCCCTTCCGTGTTTCCGAACACATGAGCAAAAGCCAAATTACTTTTTCCCCTGGGAATATTATCTATTTTACTTTAATAGTGTTCAGGGTTTCCTGAGAACACACCCTCCCTGTGATTGCAGAGCCGTCTGACCGCTAGTTCCGTGGGCCAGATCGTGGGCCTCTGCTCTGCCGAGATCAAGCAGATTGTGTCTGAGTATGCAGAGAAGGTATGTGGGGACCCAGCTGGAGCCTTTGCCTCAGATACTGCCCCAAGGACTTCTCCTGCTTACCTAACCCCTCCCAGCAGTGAGGGAGGCAAGTTGTAATTCATCAGCCATGTTTGTCAAAAACATACACCATGCAGAGTCATCCGCGTTTGCCCGTTAGCTGAATTCATTTTCTTCTGCAGTGCCTATTTTTCTATAAATATAAAGAGAAAACCTGTCTCTCAGAGCAATTATTGCATCTGATAAATGGACGTGTTAGTTACAGCACCCGCATTTTTCCTTCTCTACCAGGCTTCTTATAACTTGGGCTCAGTTTGGTGATGGGGCTGAGGGATGAAACTTTGCCACTTAGGAGATAAACCCCATAAGTCAGCCAAGCCCAAGGCAAAATTTTGTGTTCTGCTTTATTAAAAGGGTATAGAATGAACAAAAGCCTGAAAGTCATATTTCAGCGTTAGATTTTTTTCCATCCTAAGAATAGGCAGCAGGACCTTGAATATTTCAGGGAGACAGTGATTAATCATTTTGCACATAACTGATTCTGGTCTGGCTGAAACATAGTATCGGTAAAATCAGATTTACAGGGCATTGTTTCACGTCCTTCCTTCCCCAGCCCTACTCAGGCTGCCCCACTAAAACGTTGATGTCTGTTGAAGCATCCAGCTTTGCTGTCCCTGTCTCAACAGCCTTGACGACAAATTAGCTCTGCCCTGACCCTCTGAGCAATGTTCTTCTGAAGCAGTTGCACAGATGATGTAGTTGGGGAACAGCTGTCACCTGTAACCTGGTAGCTATAATCTGCTGTCAACACAGCGGGTGGTCACCTCCCACCAAGTGAGGGGCCTTCTGAGTAAGACTGAGTAAAATGGTACAGAGTAGTGGTTACCAGAGGGGAGGAAGGCGGAGGGAGGGCGAAATGGGTAAAGGGAGTCAACAGTACGGTGACGGATGGAAACAACTTTTGTTGGTGAACACACTTTCAGAAGTCGAAATAAAGTGTTGTACACATAAATTCATGTAATGTTATAAACCAGCTTTTTAAAAATGGCATAGAATGTCTGGGGAATGGAGTTCTATTGTTTTCCCCGCCCTCCAAATCAATGCTTCTTAACATGGGTTTTCTAATCCAACTTTCATAGAATCCAGAGTATCCTGTATTTTAATTTACCACCTAGAAAAGGTGACAGTTGTCAAAGTGTCATCTGAGATTTGACCGGAAAAAGATTTAGGTCATCCTAAAAGTACCAGTAAAATCAAAAGACTTGAAGACATAGTTGTGGAAAGAGTGATTAATTCACTGCCCTAAGAAGAAGTTATCTTGGTTTGCAGTCAGCACACACACCTGGATGGCAAGAGGGTGAGTCTGTACCTGCCCTTAGGTCGCCACATGGCATTGCTGAATCCAGTTTTTACCAAAAGACAAATGGATGGGGCACTCACTGCTGTTCCTACAGGGACTCTGATTTTTATCTTCATACTTGCCCACTGCAAGCAGATAGGAGCTCAGATGATAAGAGGGGAAGCAAGTAGGCAGACCCTCCTTAGTATACCTGTCCTTGCTTGCGAGTCTTGAAGCTTACCTGCCTTCCCCATCAGCTCAGCAATTCCTGCTGGGCCTCTATCCCCTGAGCGTTCCCTACCTCACCCTTGTACAGTGATCCGATGGCTGCATTCTGTATTCTTGCTTCTCTGCATCTGTTCTGTTCTTCCAGAAAAGAGTGAGATAGTAGTTTTGGACAGGTCTTTTTCCAAGGACGTATGTAATTAAAACTTCTCATGGAGAATTGGAGTTCACCAGTTCATTGCTTGATTGTCTGCGTTATTTGCATTAAATATATAGCATTAAAGACAAGTACTTTTAAAATTAAATTGCCTTTAATCCTGTTCCCGTATCACAGTTATCTCACATTTGCATATTTAATCCGGTGTTTGTCCCCAGATATCCATGGTAACACCTAGTTGCAATCATCATGTGTGTCTAGAAGAGGTAGAACAGTGTAGTTACAAACACAGCATTGGAGTCCTATCTTGGTTCACGCCTGTCTCCTCAACTTCCTAGCTCTGTGACCTTGGACAGTTTATTTAACTTCTTTGCTCTAGTATCTTCATCTATAAAATGGGAATAATAAAACTTTCCTGGCACGGCGTTGTAAAGATTAAATGAAATGTGAACAAAATGCCTAAAACAGTTCCTGGCACGTTATAGCCATGCACCTAATGGTAGGCTTTATTTGCACTTTTACAATTTGCTTTTTTTTTGGTCACATCAAATTCTAAACATTTTCCACGTTTCCAGTCTTCAGAATAGTTTTCACATGGATCTGATAGAGTAATTCATTACATTTCAGCTCATTTTTTATTATGTTTAATCCTTTAAGCTATGTAGAGTTCATTTTTATTTAGTCTAAGTGTACATTCATCCTAGTTTTCCTGCTCCTATCCACTTAATATCATTTATCAAATAATTTCTTTATACTCATTTGGAGATACTTTGTTATATTTTTGTATTTTAGATCTAATTTAAACTATGTATTTTCTTTATTGGTTTAAACTTCTATTTTTATTCAAGTTCCGTGGTAAAATCATGTTTGCTTTTTTGTTTTTGTTATTTGCTTTATTTGTTTGCTATAGTCTTGTCAATATCCTCCAGCCAAAGACCACTAGGAACATACCCATAGTTGAACAAGTTGGGTTTATTGCTGGTTGTAGTGAGGGAGACCACACACCAATGGGGAATGATGCAGCATCTCAGTAAGGAGGCATCAGAAAAGACTTAGGGGATTCAGACTTGTTTTAGGGGATTTGGGGGAAGCTTCAAGAAAGTAGAGCTTTGCTCTGTGTTGTATGCCTTAAGGAGGGGCAATTCAGTGAATATTATGTAAAGAAATCTATGAGACAGGGGCAGTGAATCAAGGTTGAAGCTGTATGCCCATGTTAGCTGGTATAGGGGGCTGTTTGATTATTTAGGGGATTTGAACAATGTTCAGGTTTCTGTCCATGTACAAACATGATTACAGAGTGGTCGATGCTTGTGCGTGTCTGATGTTGCTGTTCTCCGGAATTATTTACATTTAACACCGAAGCCTAGTATGAGTGCAGGCCAGCTCCCAGCAACATCAAGGCCTTGCTGAGAGTACCAGATTAGCTCTCAGATGTCAGGGGCTGCTTTTCTCTTCCTCTGAATTTAGTTATGTATTGCTACACAGGAATATTACATACATGCGGTGGCCTAAAATAACATAGTTTATTATTGCACTTTCTGTGGGTCGGTGGTTGGCACAGTGTAGCAGGGTCCTTTGTTTCAGACTCTTACAAGGTTACAGTGAAGGTGCTGACCTGGCCTGCGGTCTCATCTGAGGCTTGACTGGAGAAGGATCCACTTCCAAGTTCACATGGTTGTTGGCAGCATTCAGTTCCTTGACACCCGTTGGCTGAGGTCAGCAGTTCTGGCAGTCAGCTGGAGGCTGCCCTCAGTTCCTTGCCAGGTGGGCCTCACCAACATCACTTATTTCATCAAAGCCAGCAAAGGAGGCACCTCCCCACAAGACAGACATTACAGTTTTATGTGACATAATTATGTACATGCATCCCACCACGTTTGCAGAGACTGTGGGGCTCTTTTAGAGTTGCCCACCACAGCGTATTTGTTTTTCTCTTTAATCTTACTGCCATACATTGGGCTGAAACAGGGCACTGGCAATCCATCTAAAAATCCATGCCCCTACCTTCCTGGCCTCAGTAATGAAACCCTTGAAAGTAGAGATGGGATTGGGGAATGCTCAGGAGGAAAGCCTTTGGTGGCACTTGAAAGAAACCCAAATTAGGCTGAGATCAGGATGGATTTTTTGCTTAGTGAAGAAAAGGGACGCAATAATTTGGGGAGGGTGAAAGTGTGAAAGTGATTTTGTGACTAGGGAATGAATCAAACAGCCTGCCTGGTGCGAGTGGTTGGAAAGTCGACAGGCACTGAGAAATAAAAATGAAGTAAAAAACATGTGCAGGCTCCTCTTTCATTTGTAAAAGTTCACAGGTTCTTACAACAGTGTAACATGGTACGTAATCCATGTTTTTCAGAGCAAGTCCCTGAGATGCATAACTCAATTTAATATGGTTCCTGTAAAGCAGGGAAGAGGAATGTGAATAAGCTTCCAGATACATAATTCATGAGTGTCAGCAGGCTCCGGCCAGGGAGCACCATCTCCCTTTGTTCCCAGAGGGTGACACTCTTCCCAGAATGTACTTGGTGAGGCACCACTGTGCTTCGTGGTGTTACTGTCCAACATGCTCACTGCCTCGTAGCATTCATTTTTGCAGGGAAGAAGAATCTAGTACTGTGATTTGCAGAAAACGAAAAGCTTGACTGTCCCCAAAATACTTCCACTGTACTATCCCAGAAGGAAGGAAAGGAAGCTGAGCCAGGCAAGGCTGGGCCAGGGAAGGTGCAGGGTGCCTAGAAAGGCAGGAAGGGACTCTCCTCAATGCCACATGTTAATCAACTGTACACCATTTTGACTCATCTGCGACTAAATCATTCTTGGTCAACATCTCCCTGAGACAGGATCTGAAAACATTTTGTACATCTAGAGGCACAGATCTGTCTTGGGGAATCAGAAGAATCTACCCTGAGTGCCTTCTCAGTGCCAGATACTTTAAAAAAAATTTTTTTTATTAAAGTATAGTTGATTTACAACATTACATTACTTTTGGGTGTACAGCATAGTGATTCAGTATTTTATAGACTATACTCTGTTTAAAGTTATTACAAAATAATGGCTGTATTTCCCTGTGCTATACAATGTATCCTTGTTGCTTATTTATCTTATACATAGTATTTTGTATCTCTTAATCCCATACCCCTATCTTGTCCCTCCCCCAACCCCTCTCCCTACTGGTAGCCACTAGTTTGTTTTCTATATCTGTGCATTTGTTTTTTTATAGATTCTATATATAAGTGATAACATACAGTATTTGTCTTTCTGTCTTATTTCACTGAACATAATACTCTCTAGGTCCATCCACGTTTTTGCAGATGGCAGAATTTCATTTTTTAATGGCTGAGTAATATTCCATTGTGTGTGTGGGGGGTGTGTGTGTGTGTGTGTGTGTGTGTGTATACTTTGAATTATCATTCATCTGTTTATGGACACTCGGGTTGCTTCCACATCTTGGCTATTGTATAAATAATGCTGCTGTGAACATTGGGGTGCATGTATCTTTTTGAATTAGCATTTTCGGGTTTTTTTGATATATACCTATGAGTGGAATTACTGGATTATATGGTAGTTCTATTTTTAGGCTTTTGAGGAACCTCCATACTGTTTTCCATAGTGGCTGTATCAATTTACATTCCCATCAGTAGTGTACAAGGGTTCCCTTTTCTCCACATCCTAACTGAAATGTGTTATTTGTAGACTTTTTGATGATAGCCATTCTGACAGATGTGTGATAGCTCATTGTGGTTTTGATTTGCATTTCTCTAATAATTAGCGATGTTGAACATCTTTTCGTTTGCCTGTTAGCCATCTGTATGTCTTCTTTGGAAAATGTCTGTTCAGATCTTCCGCCCACTTTTTAATTGGGTTGTTTGTTTTTTTGATATTGAGTTGTATGAGCTGTTTATGTATTTTGAATACTAACCCCTTATCGGTAATATCATTTGCAAATATTTTCTTCCACTCCAACAGTTGTCTTTTCATTTTGTCAGTGGTTTCCTTTGCTATGCAAAAGCTTTTAAGTGTAATTAGGTCCCATTTGTTTATTTTTGCTTTTATTTATTTTTTTGCCTTAGGAGACAGATCCAAAAAAATATAGCTACAATTTATGTCAAAGAGTGTCCTGCCTATTTTCTCTTCCAGGAGTTTCATGGTTTCAGGTCTTACATTTAGGTCTTTAATTCATTTCGAGTTTGTTTTTGCATATGGTGTTGGGAAATGTTGTGATCTCATTCTTTTACATGTAGCTGTCCAGTTTTCCCAGCATCACTTGTTGAAGAGACTGTCTTTTCTCCATTGTATATTCTTGCCTTCTTGGTCGTAGATGAATTGATCATGGGTGTGTGGATTTATTTCTGGGCTTTCTATTCTGTTGCATTGATCTATGTGTCTGTTTTTGTGCCAGAACCATGCTGTTTTTGATTTCTGTAGCTTTGTAGCATAGTCTGAAGTTAGGGAGCATGATACCTCCAGCTTTGTTCATTTTTCTCAAGAGTGATTTGGCAATTTGGAGTCTTTTATGGTTCCATATAAATTTTATGATTATTTGTTCTAGTTCTGTGGAAAGTGTCATGGGTATTTTGACAGGGATTTCATTAAATCTGTAGATTGCTTTGGGTAGTATGGCTATTTTAATAATATTAATTCTTCCAATCCAAGAGCACAGGAAATCTTTCATATCTTTGAATTATCTTCAGTTTCCTTTATCAGTGTTTTATAATTTTCAGAATATAGTTCTTTTACCTCCTTGGTTAAGTTTATTCCTAGGTATTTTTTTTTTTGACACAATTTTAAATGAGATTTTGTTTTTAACTTTCTCTTTCTGATAGTTCATTATGAGTATATAGAAATGCAACAGATTTCTGACAGGAAATCTTTCATATCTTTGAATTATCTTCAGTTTCCTTTATCAGTGTTTTATAATTTTCAGAATATAGTTCTTTTACCTCCTTGGTTAAGTTTATTCCTAGGTATTTTTTTTTTTTGACACAATTTTAAATGAGATTTTGTTTTTAACTTTCTCTTTCTGATAGTTCATTATGAGTATATAGAAATGCAACAGATTTCTGTGTATTAATCTTGTATCCTTCAACCTTACTGAATTCATTTATTACTTCTAATAGTTTTTTTGGTGGAGACTTTAGGATTTTCTTTATATAGTGCCATGTCATCTGTAAATAGTAACGGTTTTACATCTTCCCTTCCAATTGGATGTCTTTCTTTCTTTCTTCCTTTCTTCCTTTGTTTCTTGTCTGATTGCTGTGGTTAGGACTTCCAATACGATGTTAAATAGAAGTGGTAAGAGTGGTCATTCTTCTCTTGTTCCTGATTTTAGGGGAAAGGCTTTCAGCTTTTTCCCATTGAGTATGATGTTAGCTGTGGGTTTATCATAAATGGCCTTTATTATGTTGAGATATATTCCCTTTATACCCACTTTGAGAGTTTTAATCATGAATGGATGTTGAATTTTGTCAAATGCTTTCTCTGCATCTATGATCATGTGATTTTTATCTTTCCTTTTGTTAATGTGGTCTATAACCTTGACTGATTTGCAAATATTGGACCATCCTTGAAATCCTGGAATAAATCCCACTTGAGCATGGTGTATGATTCTTTGTATGTGTTGTTGGATTCAGTTTCCTAGTGTTTCACTGAGGATTTTTGCATCTACATTTATCAAAGATATTGGCTTGTAATTTTCTTCTTTTGTAGTGTCTTTGTCTGATTTTGGTATCCAGGTAATTATGGCCTCATAGAATGAATTTGGGAGTTTTTCAGAATAGTTTGGGAAGGATAGGTATAAGTTCTTTGTATGTTGGGAAGAATTTCCCAGTGAAACCATCTGGTCCTGGACTTTTCTTTGCAGGGAGTTTTTTTTTTTAATTCTGTTTCACATCTAGTAATCTGTCAAATTATCTGTTTATTCTTGACTCAGTTTTGGCAGGCTATATGTTTCTAGAAACTTGTCTGTTTCTTCTGAGTTTTCCAATTTGTTGGCATAGAACTGTTCATAGCATTCTCTTATGATTTTTGTATATCTGTGGCATCATTTGTTATTTCTTCACTTTCATTTCTTGTTTTGTTTATTTGGGTCCTCTTTCATTTTCTTCTTGGTGAACTGGCTAAGGCTTTATCAATTTTATTTATCTTTTCAAAAAAAAAGACAGCTGTTAGGTTCATGAATTTTTTTCCATTGTTCTTTTGGTCTCTATTTCCTCTCTTATCTTTACTATTTCCTTCCTTCTGCTGACTTTAGACTTTGTTCTTCTTTCTCTAATTCCTTTAGATGTTAGGTTAGGTTGTTTATTTGAGGTTTTTCTTGTTTCTTCTAGAAGGCCTGTATTACTATAAACTTCCCTTTTAGAGCTGCTTTTGCTGCATCCCATAGATTTTTTAAAGTTGTGTTTCCATTTTCATTTGTCTTGAGGTATTTTCTGATTTTCTCTTTGATTTTATTATTGGTTTTTTAGTAGCATGTTGTTTAGTCTCTACGTATTTGTGCTTTTCCTATTTTTCTTACTGTAATTGATTTCAAGTTTCATACCGTTATGGTTGGGAAAAAAATGCTTGATATAATTTCTGTCCTCTTAAAGTTGTCGTGACTTATTTTGTGGCCTAGCATGTGATCTGTCCTGGAGAGCATTCCATGTGTACTTGAAAAGAATGTGTATTCTGCTGTTTTGAAATGGAGTGTCCTGTAGATATCTATTAAATCCAACTGGTCGATTGTATCATTTAAGACCACTGTTGCCTTATGGGTGATCTGTCCATTGATGTAAGTGGGGTGCTAAAGTCCCCTACTATTATTGTATTATTGTCAATTTCTTCATTTATGTCTGTTAATATTTGCTTTATACTTTTAGGTGCTCCTGTATTGGGTGCATGCATATATGGTAACAAGTAAAATATCCTCTCCTTGGATTGACCCCTTGATCATTATATAGTGCCCTTCTTTGTCTTTTGTTATAGACTTTGTTTTAAAGTCTATTTTGTCTGATACGAGTATTGTTACACCTACTTTCTTGTCATTTCCATTTGCATAAAATATCTTTTTCCATCCCCTCATTTTCAGTCTGTATATGTCTTTAGCTCTGAAGTGAGTCTCTTGTAAACAGTATATAAATGGGTCTTTTTTTTTTTTTAATCCAGTCATCTACCCTGTGTCTTTTGATTGGAACATTTAGTCCATGGATATTTTAATTATTGATAGGTATGTACTTATTTCTGTTTTATTACTTGTTTTCCTGTTGTTTTTATAGTTCTTCTCTGTTCATTTCTTCTTCTTCTTGTTTCTTCCCTTGTGGTTCTTTAGTAGTATGTTTGTGTTTCCTTCTAGTTTTTGTGTATCTATTGCTGGTTTTTGATGTGTGGTTACCATGGGGTTCATGTATCTTGGCTTATAACTGTATCTGTTGATACTTGTGGTAGACTGATAGTCAGTCGTTTAAGTCCAAACACATTCTAAAAGATCTGCATTTTTTTACTCCCCTCCCCCATGTTTTGTGGTTTTGATGTCCCATTTTACAGCTTCAGGTCTATCCCTTCACCATTTATTGTAGTCAGAGTTGCTTTTCCAGTTTTTTGTCTTTAATCTTTGTACTAGCTTACTTAAGTGGTTGATCCTCAGCCCTCACTGAGGCCTTTCCTAGTTGGATTTTTCCTTTTCTATAGATTCTTACTTCTTGTTATATAGCCTTTTCTTTTCCACTTAGAGAAGACCCTTTAACATTTCATTTAGGTTAGGTTTAGCATTGATGAACTCTCTTAGTTTTTGCTTATCTGAGAAGTTCTTTATTTCTCCTTCAATTCTAAATGATAAACTTGCTGGGTAGAGTATCCTGGGTTGCAGGTTTTACCCTCTCAGCATTTTGAGTGTATCCTGCCACTCCCTCTATCCTGCAAAGTTTCTGCAGAAAAATCAGCTGATAGCCTTGTATATGACTCTGTTTTTCTCTTGCTGCCTTTAGAATTCTCTCTTTGTTTTTAACTTTTGCCATTTTAATTATGATATGTCTTGGCATGGGTCTGATTGAGTTCATCTTGGTTGGGACCCTCTGAGCTTCCTATACCTTAATATCTGTTTCCTTCTTCAAGTTTGGGAATTTTTCAACCATAATTTCATCAACTATATTTTTGGCTCCCTTCTCCTACTGGGACTCCTACAGTGTGAATGTTGGTAATGCCTGGTGTTATCTCAGAGATCTTTTAAACTGTTCTCATTTTTTCATATTTGTTTTTTTCTTTTTGCTGTTCCAAGTGGGTGACTTCCATAATTCTATCTTCCAGGTCACTTATGCGTCCTTCTGTATCACTTAGTCTGCTATTAATTCCTTATAGTGTTTTTCATTTGTTACTGTATTTTTCACTTCTGACTGGTTCTTTTTTATGTTTTCTATTTCCTTGTTAAAATTCTCACTGTGTTCATCTATTCTTTCCCCTAATTCAGTGAGCATTTTTATTACTAATGCTTTGAATTCTTTATCTGGTAATTTGTTTACTTCTCTTTCATTATTTATTTTTTCAGGGGTTTCTCTTGCTCTTTCAATTGAGACCAGTTCCTCAGCCTTCTCATTTTGCTTAACTTTCTCTGCCTCTGTGAACTTACGTGAAACAGTAGTTATCTGTTACAGTCCTGAAGGGTGTCCTTATGTGGGAGTGTCCCTGTACAGACTACATTTGCCTCCTGCCTTTGGTAGGAGAGCTGGATTTGACCTCAAAGCAAGTCACATCTTTCCTCAGGGTGTGCTGGCAGCTCTCACCTTGGTAGAAGGTGGGGCTATAGATGGAAGGGCTAAAGCTGGAGCCAGCTGTGAGCTCAGGCTTCCCCTCTGCTCTGTGGCCATTACTGCCCTATCAGGGGCAGGGGCAGGGGCAGATCCCCAGCTGCTGTAGCAGAAGCCCTGAGGTTTGGCTCCAAGCCAGCTGTGTTCCCTTTAAGTGTATGCTCTCCCCTTTCTCAGCGCTGGGACCCTTTCCCCAGACGGGGGAGCAGTGCTGGAGCGAGATGGGACCTGTGTGGGCTCTCGGCTCATGACGGGGCGCGGGCTGTGGTGACCCGGCCACAGACAGAGGTCAGGGCTGCCTCCCTATGCTGCCTGTGCAAGCACCGCAGTGGCTCCCATCCTGCTCAGATGCAACCTCGGGGCCACGTCTTCTTTGTCCCTCACAGCCAGCCCCTGCCCCCAGCCTCTGCCTTCCCCGCCCTGTTGTGGAGCCATGCCACAGGGCAGATGGGGCCCATGTGGGCTCTCAGTCTCTATCGGGGTGTGGACTGTGGAGTCCAGGTGCCGTCAGAGAGCAGGGCTGCTTCTGATGCACTGGCTGAGCGAGTGCCAGCAGTGGCCGAGCTCTCTCCCCAGTCCACCGTGGAGCTGCGATGTGAAGTAAGCTGGGCTAGGGTGTTCACTTGTCTCAGGCAGGGGCACATGCCAGGGTGGGAAACGAGGCAGCCACTGGAGCAGTCCTCCGTCCGCCCTCCATCCTGCCCTGAGAGCAAGCCACCGCAGACATGCTTCTCTCCAGCGGAGTCCAGCCTTCCCACAGCCCTCCTGTTTGTCCGTCCCACTGGTGTTCCAGTCAGCTCGAGGGGCTCATCTTCCCGGTGCTGGACCCCGGGAACGGGGAGCCCAACATGCGGCTTGAACTGCTCACTCCCCAGGGTGATCTCTGCCCATGTAATCTCTCTTTTCCTCTGACTCCCTTCCCAGGGGACCCGACCTGATTGCTTTTCTTCCCTTCCCGCCTGATTCCGTGTGGATCTTTCTTACAGCCTTGGTTGTACAGGAGTCTTTCTGCCATTTTCCGGTTAGTTTTCGGTGAGAACTGTTCCGCCTGTAGGTGTGTTTTGGATGTGTTCATGGGAGGGGTGAGTTCCACTTCTACTCCACCATTTTGATCAGTCTCCTTTCCAGGTACTTTTTGTACTATCTTATTTAATTTTCAAAACAGCATGCTGCCTCCTTGCTTATAACCCTCAATCTCCTTTCCAGGTACTTTTTGTACCACTATCTTATTTAATTTTCAAAACAGCATGCTGCCTCCTTGCTTATAACCCTCTGCCTTCCTCCATCCGTATGTTGATACTTGCTCATGTGTAATTGAAGCTACCTGTTTATGTGTGCGTGGACCACACTTTACGCTTCTTCTCTGTAACCTCGGAGCCTCACCACGCGCCTGGCAGTGTTGCTGCTTAGTACGTAAGCATGTGATACTATATCTGTTTTATAGATGGGATGGTCATCAGAGGCATTAAGTAGCTTGTGTACTACCATGTAGCTAATAAGTTCCAGGTTTGCATACAGGACTGTCTGACTTTGAAACCTGTCTCTGTGGCAGGGTGGAGTGTCCTCAGGGGGCAGCAGGGACGGCCTCCTTGGCCATCTTTAGTGTCTGCCTCCCAGGCTTTGCAGTGGCCAAGCCTCTTTAGACTCTCCCACTGTCTGACTGCCCAGTGGGGCTGAGTGGAGTGAAGAAGCCAGGTCACGTTGGGAACTAACCACAGAAAGAAGTAAAAAACTGACGCAGCCCAAGCACTCACACACAGTCACGCCTAAGCTACTAAAAACTGTGGGATTTTCTGTTTGGGGTATGTGAGCGGCTTTTCATATCACTGGAAAATGCCACATTAAAATATTCTCATCCATCTCTCCAGAGTGGAATATCCTAGCCAGAAGACTGTCAACATCTTGATCTTATTTTAAGGTGAGATGCATTTGGGGTCATCAGGGGACTTATTTGTGGAGGAAATTCTTTTTCTCAATAGGTTTTGGAAACTTTCCTGTCCAGCACAGGGACCTTGCCTGCATCAGAAGGTCATGGGGTGCTTAGGAACTAGGAGACCCTGACTTTCGTTGGAGAATCTGTCCTGAGCTGAGCTGGAACCGGTGTGATTTCTAATAAGCTCAGGTATGAATGATTCTAATCTCATCACCTGACCCCACCGGAAAAACTTTTCTTCTAGCAGCATTAGCACGTAAGGTTGGGGAAGAAGTGTGGTACAGGGGAGGAGGTGCCCTCTTGGGGCCCTCCTACTGTGGCCGCAGACAGAAAAACTCAGGTTGGGATTCGGGAGGCGGTGGGGTGGCGAGGTCGGGGAGGATTTTTAAGCCCCTTCCTTCTAGGCTCCATTTTTTCACTTAAGGTCACAGATGTTAGACAGGTCATATTCCAGATCTATAAACTTCTGGAGGGCCAAGATTTCATCTTTCATCTCTGTGTTCCTGTTGCCTGGCACATAATAACGCTCGCCCATAGTTGCGGGTGCCTCTCCTTCCTAAGGCTTTTCTCTGATGTGTGGGTCAGCTCCGTGTCGTCTCCTTCGTAGCACTGCTCACAAGGCACTATTTCATTTGCCTCTGCTTGTCTCCCAGGACTACAATGTGTGCTGTCAGCCAGGGCTGGGAGCATTGTACATGCCCCGTGCCTAACGTAATGGGGTTTTCATAAACATTTGTTGAAGGAAGGAGAAAAGGAAGGGAGGAAGAAGAAGGAACGAGAAGAGCTTTCAAAACTCTCTCTTGCTCTGTCACGATGAAGGCTTGGGGAGAATGTGGTGGGTATAGCACCTTTATGGATGAGCGGGTGTCACCTGACTAGACCGTGAGATCTGTGTCTTTTTCCACGTTTCCAGTGCCTAACACTGTGCCCCAGTAAAGGTTAGCTGATGAAACAAAGGAAGGTGGGGAGAGAGATTTAAAACCATCAGAATTTGGAGATGAAGGAACCGTGTATATCTAGAGAGAATATGCTAATATGTTTGTGTCTCCAAACTGCTCCAAGATTTCCTAAATTCTGAGTTATGTAACACGGAAACTAACGGCGAAGAGAATGATACAAGCTAATGAGTTGTTGACCTGGTGGGATTGTCTCAAGTCACACAGCATAACCTATACCTTTCAGGGCCTTTATCAATTTGGATAAAGACATAGGAATTAGCTTCATCAAATTTAAACGTAACTTAAAGCTGGAATAGAAAAGGTGGCTAATAGATTGGAGAATAGAATCAACATTCAAAAATATCTTAGACTGAAATGTTAAGCCCAAACAAATAAATTCATTTTTTTAAGGAAGGTAAGAGTGAACTATTTTATTTCAGAAAAATCAGTCATACCAGTTCAGGATTCGATGAGGATGCCGTCCGACCTGACATTAGTTCACGGGGTAAAAGTGGGAGGTTTTGGATTTTGTTCACACCTCCTAAATATTAGCTGCATTCTGGGCAGATAGACTGTATTGCTCACCTTGGGACCCAGAGCTGTGTATTAGACTCAGCAAGTTTACATGAATATGGGTCTTTGAAATTCATGGGACTTCGTTAGTGAGAGTCAAGAATATTGAAAAGCACATTTATGTATCTGGTTTCGTTAATGAGAGCAGAGTGTAGATCAGGGAAAGTGAATGATCCCATCCTGTCTGCAGTGCTCAGATTCCATTGGGAATGCTCAAAAAGGGTTATGAGCTACGGTATGTCCAGGGGATAGCCAAGATGGTGAAAGGAGCCGACATCTTATTATGAACAGGAGAGAAGACAGAGCTGTGGGTGCTTCTTTGTTAGAAAAGTTGGACCGTTACACAAGAGTGATTACACTTTGTCTCTGTGGCTTCCGGGGGGAGCGGGTACGTGTGTGTGAGTTTGCAGGTCCATTTCTGCTGTTCGTTTCTGCCAGCTTTTTCTCATGATGCTTTGACTTCGTGTGTGCTTTTGATTTTTGACTGTCAGTTCATACTGCTTGGAAATTTATCTGTAGAAGTTCTTTGAGACCTGGAGTTGAAGCTCTGTTCTTCCAGAGAGGATTGTCTTTTGCTCTTACACGCATTTGGGCACACCCCAGCTCAGGCCCATTGTACACATAGTCTTGGCTTGTAGGTTTTTTGGACCATCCAGGTAGTGTGTACATTTAGATTATAGAACTGCACGAGGGCAAATCTGTTGTCACAGAATCTCATGGCAGATTGTTTTTTTTCCTGCTACATCTGTGTCAAGGATTATGCAAAGCAGTTGTTGAATTATAAAAATCAAAGCCTGAGATCAACTGGTTTTGGCAAATACTCTCAAGAAAAAAACCAACCTCCATGTGTACAGCTACCTCTTGGATTCCCACTTTTACTAACTTTTTGGCCTTTTAGGATTTCTTACATTCTTGCTAGTGCATAGATTTTTTTTTAAGACTAAAAAAATAAATATTTTATATTGTCTGTGTACTTGTTTGCAGTGGGAGGGTTTGTCAAGGTCCAGAAACTGAAGTTCATCTATTCAGTATGGAGAACTTGTGGCACCCTCATGAGATAAGGATCTTTTATTATTGACAGCTTACTAGCCACATTTTAGTGGGGGAATGGGAGAGGGATGACATAGGAAAGATTCCTGTATTAGGAAGGTTGATGTGTAGATAACCTTTTGGGTCTATTTCATTATGAAAGTATATAGTTTTAGCTAAGGTAATCATTTTTTTGTTTCTCTTAGGAATTTACTGTTTTGAACTGGACTAATATTATCGAGTGACATATATATCTGGTTCCCCTAAGAATAGAAATTGCAAACATCTGTCAATTATTAGAAAACATTGAATCTGCACTAGAAGTCATCTTAATCCACCCTGTGGTTTTGAAAGCACGTTCTTAATCTGAAATTGTTGAACAAAATTAGATTGGCACTTTAGCCCCTGCTCTAATGTAAACACAATGCAATATTTATAGACGGTTGGCATTCTTTGAGAGATGTTGGGCTTTTCAAGTAAAAATCAGTTAATATACCCCAGGGACTTAATCTTTTTCTGTCAAGGATTTTCTGTCAAGCCCATTCTCCTTTCTCCATCTGTCCAACTTTGTTTCATCCTTTAAGATCCAACTTGGTGATCTTTAGTTTTCTTGCCACTGTGACTGTCAGTGGACACAATGTCAGATGAGCCGTACTGTTTCAAAGACCTGTTTCTGCCTTCATTGGTCTAGTTCTTTTGGCTTTGAGGAGGGTATTTGAAAGAAATGAAAAATTTCAGTGACTTAATAAAAAGTGTGTTTGAAATATAGAGCAATCAGCTTCCCGTTGACTAGGTTAAGAACTCTCTTCAGTGCAGCTCTGGAATAAATGATTTTTTTTTCTGTTACAAAAATAACTTCCCGTTAAATAAAGCAGTTTGCGTAGCACCATCTCTGGACTCAGGCACATGGAGGAATTCACAAATTTATATGTACTGTGGGCCTGTTCCTGTGCCTGTTATTCATTTTAATTGCACTGGAGAAATGTCAGATGTGGAAATGGCACTTAATAACCTGACGTGTACATTAATGCTTCGCAGATGCAAGTTTAAGGGACTGCACAGAGCAGTGAGAATTGCCACCTAACAGCAAGAGAAAGGATTTTGAAAGCCCATGTTTGCTTGGGACATACACTGTCATAACAGAGATGTAATAGTAAGTTTGTATGGAGACTTGAGCATCCTACAAGTATTTTCTCTCTGGTTGGTTGAAGCAGCTGTCTAGTGAGGGTGGAATCAGAAAGCGCTTCCCCTCTCAGTTTCATGGGTGGGCCCACTGCATTGGCTGGAGTCAGGGTTAATGAGGCTGCCCCAGTCAGTGAGTAGATTCCCAAGAGAGCCAGCCCCTTAAAGTAATGGTTCTCAAAGTTTTTAGTTTCGGGACCCTATAAGAACCCTTAAAAATCACTGAGGAGGTCCTGAAAACTTACATATTAATTCATTTACAAATAACAATGGTAAATGCATTACATATTAACATCAGAGCAGTGATACCGTCACATGTCATATAACAGGTGGAAAATTTCACTGTACAATCATGAGAGAATGAGTGAAAAAATATCATATCCTAGTATCATTATGAAAAGGATTTTGACCTCAAAGACCCCCTGAAAGGAGCTTAAGGGACCATGTGGCTAAAAATTTAAATTGAGAGAGAGGCAGGGGCAGGGGGGAGGAATAGCCAACTAGCCTGGAAGTCCTCTTCCCAGGTTGCAAGCTAGCTACTGGTTTTCCTGCAAGAAAGGTTCTTGGAAGTGAAGTCAAAGGTCATAGTCTTAAACAAAGCCGTGTGTGTTGACAGGTACACTGATAAGAGGGTGTGGAAGCTGGGTGGGAAATGCAGTTTTCCTTCTTTTGGGACCTTGGCCATAAAAGCAGTTTCTCAGCAGGAAGGCATGCTAAGAGTTGGAGACATCATCCAACTCCTGCCAAAGGTGCAGGACAGCACTGAATGAGTACGTGCCCACCCTCACCCCCACAGACCGGAGGAAGTCTCCCTGGGAGGTGACCGAGACATGGATCCCCTGGAGCCTGCTTGCCCACAGCTTGACCTGATCCAAAGCCAGAGAGACAGCCAGAGGAGGTCAGGGCACTCAAGATAACCCTGACATCAAACAGAGAGACATACCACGTGGGGTAGTTCCTATGATTGGGGAATTAATTCCATTTCAGACATCAATAAATCATGAGATGGAGGGTTTATGTAATTCTGCTAGTAAAGCAGAATGCTCTGAGGATATGCCAGTGACATTTTGGAAACCAGTATCAAGGAATCTAAGCTGGATGTTAAAACCCAAATCTGAAATGAACTATAAGAAGAAAGCTACTAAATATATAACAGACAAAAGTGGCCAAATTGATAACATAGTTCAGGATGATGTATAGTCAAAGTGGAGGAGATATAATTGGTTAATTATAATTATGTTTCTGACAAGTGATCTGAAAATCAAGAGGGAGTGCTCTTTCCTTTTCCCCCTTTATTTATGCTCTCAAATAATTTTCAGGAACAGTTCTCCTTCCCTTGACTACAGGTTGTAAATATCTTGATGTGCCCAAAGTTAACTGCATTTTAAAAGTTAACTCCGATTTGAAGAAATTCAGATAAGCTGGAGTGTGTTAGTTGATATTTCCCACAGATCCCAGGTTTCAAAGCTAGCTGTTTTGTAATGTCTAGTTCTCCTTTATGGCCTAGCGGCTCACAAGCTAGAAAGTGATGTTTCCTGCCATTTTATGCAGCCATATCCTGCTGGTTGACTCCCACCTCCAGAGTCATTAAGCAGCAAAAAACTCATCCTCTATTAATAGTGCCTCTGACTTATTCAGGGAAATCCTTAACCAAGATAAGTGGTGACTGTACCATCCAGTTTCTTCTCGCTTTTCTGTCTCTTTCCACCAGAGGTAAATCTTCCAAAACTTTGAAGCTCGTGATCACTGTTCAAACATGCAGGGAAAATCAGATATTCATACAGTTTCGTTGTGCTTGGGCTTAAAATCAGCGATTAGCTTGGAACTGGGGTACTTCCAGTAAAGAAGGCAATGTGGTTATAATGGGTGTTCATTGGCTGGTCAATGAAGCTGTCTATTCGGTGATCACCCAAGAAGTGTTTTAAAGACACCTATTGGAATAGGGTCAAACTTCTTGTTTCTTGTTCCTGGGACTTCCTCTGGGGTCTTGAGGCAAGTGTTTGTTTTCAGTATCTGCACCAAGCTGCCGCCTTCTTTGCACGGTTTCTTGGTAACGTTGCTACGTTCACCTCATCACCCCAACCAGAAATCGCACCCTTGCTCACTTCCCATCCTGACAGTCTCTACGTCCTGTCCAGCCCTTCTTCTCCATCCCCTCACCATTTACACAATTTCAGGACCTTCCTCCTGGCCTCTCTCAGCACCTCTCGCCCCTCTCAAATCTATCCTCCGTGAACACCAGAGGAATAGAAATGAGAAATGGGCCCATGGATGGGGAGAAAAAGGTGAGAGAGAGACTGTTTCTTTTCATTGTAAGTGCTTCCGAATGGTTAAACTTTTTAACCATATATTTATAATACTTTGATGAAAGTGAATCAATTCATCATTCTTAATAACTGCAGAATGGTCTTAATGAAGATACTAAGATGACCATGTTATTCCTCTATTCGAGACCCTTTGATGAGAACCTATTGCTTACGTGATATCAACCTAACCGCAGTTACATATCCCTGTGCTTCTGCGCATGCTGTTCACTCTGCCAGGAACGTAGGCGCTCTTGATCGGGCTTTTGGTCATTGGGTCAAAATCTTCTTCTCTGAATTGGGTTTGCACTGGACCCCAGGGCCCCACTGGCTTGGTTGTGACCGGCTGCCCAGTAGTGTTCTGCCCAGACTGAGCAGGGACAGGGCTGTCTTAATGCACTGGGGCGGGCTAATTAAATCCTTTGGGTCTTCCATCTGTTTCTCACAGCAGTCTGAGCTATCAGCTGAAGAAAGTCCAGAAAAATTAGGAACCTCCCAACTACATCATCATAAAGTCATTTCCTTGAACAAGCAGATTCTGCAGAAGACCAAACAACTGGAAGAGGTTAGTGTTTTCTTTTCATAATTTTATTCAAGTAAAATAAAACCATTCTTCAAGAAGAGAGAAACTGGGGAAGGAGTTAAGATCTCCATGTCAGAATGGTCAAAGGTGAGTCTAGAAGAGGGGTCGACACTCGCAGGCCCTAGGGCAGTCCGGCCGCCACCTGTTTCTGTAAATAGTTTTATTGGAATACATGCACACTCATTTGTTTACATATGTTTTGTGGCTGTTTTCAAGCTCCAGTGGCAGAATTGAGACCGACAGAGCCGAAAGTATTTACTGTCTGGCCCTTTATAGAGAATATTTGCCAACCTCTGTTCTAGAAGAAGATCACAGAGCAAGAAGAGCATTTATTAATTCACAAAGATAAGCTGAGCACCGCTGTGCTGGGCACTGAACTAGGCCATGGTGGTGAAAGAAGAACAAGTTACGATCTCTGCTCTCAGGGGTCTGAAGGTAGTGATGAGGGGACATACTCTAGCCAAATACATCATTTTTTTCTGTCTTTATAAATTTAAATGCTTCAGCTCATTAAATTTAAATTATAGGGATAATACAAGCTCACTGTAAATAAACAAAATAGTATAGAACTGTATGAAGTTAAAAATGGGAATCCCCTTGTACTCTCACCCAGTCCCGTTCCCTAGAGCAACCCGCTGTTTCCTAGGCTTTGCAAGCTCTTACATATGCTCATTCACCTGGGGAGAGGGGGTTGTCTGGTTATAAAAATTGAGTTTGTTTTTCACTTATTTTATCACAGATATCTCTCTGTCAGTAATAGTAATGTCTAATAAGGACTTTCTTTTAGAGTAATTACAAAGTGCTTTTCAAAAGTAACTCATTCAGGGACTTCCCTGGTGGCACAGTGGTTAAGGATCCGCCTGCCAATGCAGGGGGACACAAGTTCGAGCCCTGGTCCGGGAAGATCCCACATGCCGCGGAGCAACTAAGCCCATGTGCCACAACTGCTGAGCCTGTGCTCTAGAGCCCTAAGGCCACAACTACTGAGCCCGCGCCCTGCAACTACTGAAGGCTGCATGTCTAGAGCCCGTGCTCCGCAGCAAGAGAAACCACCGCAATGAGAAGCCCGTGCACAGCAACAAAGAGTAGCCCCCTCTCACCGCAACTAGAGAAAGCCCGTGCACAGAAACAAAGATCCACCGTAGCCAAAAATAAATAAATTAATTAATTTAAAAAAAAATTAACTCATTCAGTTCACACAACATCCTTGTGAAGGAGGTACTATTATTACCCTCATTTTACAAATGAAGAACCTGAGACACAGAAGTGAAGCAGTTTTGCCTGTGGTCACACAGCTTATTAGCAGTGGAACCAAGACTGGAACCTATAGATCTACCTCATTCTTTCTGACGAAAGAACGTAGTATATATACACAGTATATATGTACTGTAGTTTATTTCACCTGTCCTCTATTTATGAGGTTTTTTCCCCAGGGATTTTTTCCCAGTTGTAAACTTATGCTACCATGCACATCTTTGTACAGTCATCTTTGTGCAAATATGTAAATATTTCTGTAAAATGGATTTTAAGAAGTGGAATTGCTGGATCAAAAAAATATGCATTTTCAATTTTTCTAGAAACTGTCAAATTATTCACCAATTGTTTTACTAATTTATACTTCTACCAATAGTATATGAGAAAATCCAAACTCTGTAAATCCAAGAACCTCTCCTACAAGGCCATGAGGGTAGAAAGTGACCAGGATTCTCCTGCGGCCTTGGTGTTGAGAACCACAGAGAGAGCCTTAGCCCAACAGAAAGATGGAAGGAGGAGTAAAAGAAGGAGAAGGAAGAAAGAACATGGTCCAATAGGGGAATATGCTGCCAAAGGCAGAGAGCAGGAAGGCAGCTAGTAGATAGTGGACAAGAAACCTGAGGGTGAAGAAAGAGGAATCCAGAAGGAAGTGTTAACCAGCAGCTGAAGTTTGGGGGGTAAGTCTCGGGGTTAATGATGAAGAAGAAGATGGAGATGGGAGAATCACGGAGGACTCCAGCAAGAGAAAAACTTAGCTAAGCTATGGGGACAGCCCCTGTTAGAGAAAAGCTGGGCAGATCTGTGATGAGTTAATTAAAGAGAAGAGGTGTCGTCCCTGTCAGGATCCAGCCTCCGCGTGTCTTTGTCGGTGACTCCTTCCTTGATGAGCAAGCGGACTCCTTCCTTGGCCTCCTCGGGGCCCGTCTCTGGCCCAGCTCTTCTCATACTTTAATCCCCAGTTTACTGGTTTGGCTCCTTGAGAGAACGGACTGTGCCGTGCTCTTTGCCTTCCACTGCACACCTCATCTGAGCAGAGCCTTGGGTAAATGTCAGATGGGTGGGTGGGTGCAGGGGAGAGAGGGGGGCAGGAAGGTGGGTGAAGCAGGTGCGAAAATAGCAAGAACTCTTCCTGGAGCTTCAAGAGTTAAGCCGTTAGAATTTCAAGAGAAAAACAAACTTTCTCCAGAAATGCCCTCATCTACTAGTGACACAGACAGGTTAATAACAGTCCTCATTGCACAGATGGCACACTTTGAAAAGCAAGAAGCCAGAGCCCCCTGCTTCCCTCCTCTGTCTCTCCTGCCCTCTGCTTGAGGTGACTTCCTGAGAGGCCTGGCTGGAAATTCATCAGTTGTGGAGACTGGTAACTAGAAGCACAGTTCAAGAGTAATGATTTTTGAAGGTGACATAATTCTTAACAGGTTGCTTACAGGTTCAAAGATGGGCTGAGTTGGGAATTCCCTGTTGGTCCAATGGTTAGGACTCCATGCTCTCACTGCTGGGGCCCGGGTTCAATTCCTGGTTTGGGGAACTAAGATCTCACAAGCCACACGGCACAGCCAATAAGTAAATAAATTAATTAAATGAATGAATGAATAAGTAAATAAATGAATAAATAAATTTTTTAATGGGCTGAGTTATTTTGAAATAATCGTTGAGATACAAAATACAATTTCTCATTGTTAATTTGTACACAGGTAACAACCAAAGTGTCTGACAAGTCTAACTGTGGTTTTCTACCACGTCCCCTTTTCAAAAGTAGAAACGTACAAACGCTTTGAGCTTTGAATGGAATGTTTTCAGATATCTAAAAGTTCATAGACAGCACAAGATATACCTTTTTTGTAAGGAAAAGGGAAATGACATTTTTGAGATGTAAGTTTATGATTGTATAACTTTGAGCAGTAAAGGTAGTTCATTTTCTTTCTCCTCATGTTGAAGTCCTGAATCCTTTCTTGTATCTGGCATTGTTTGCCATCCAGTCAAATTCTATGCTAGATTCTTGAGTGCAGCAATGCAGTTTGTATCCTGTGAACGGGATACATGGACCATGTTCTTTATTCCTTCTCCTTCTTTTACTCCTCCTTCCATCTCTCTGTTTGTTAACTGAAGTGATTGTAGCCATACAAAGAAGTCAGACCTGAATTTGAACCCAGTCCTTAATCAGTTATCAGCTACGAAACTTTAGTAAAGTAACTTAACCCCTCTGAGTCTTTACTTCCTCATATGTTAAATAAGGATAATGTCTTCGTCCATTGAATTTAGTAAGGATTCACTGTTAGGATTTACGCAGAAAACCTAGTATATCACCTGACATGTAGTTGGTGCTAATTGAGTCAAAAACGTCCCTATTTGTTTAGTTTAAATCTTTCTGAGCTTCCATTTTCTCATCTGTGAAATGTGGATACCTCCCAAATCTGTGCCATTGTGAGGATCAAATGAGAACAGATGTCTTTTATCTTTCGTTTACAGCTGCAGGCAAGTCATACCGACTTACAAGCCAGATATGAGGAAAAAAAGAAAACACTGACAGAGGTGAGCAGGTTTCCTTCCTCCACGGGTCTTGTTGGTAATCGTTCGACCTGCACCACTGATGGGATGCCTGCATCATCAGTCCATGTGGAGGGGTCACCATCCCCTTCTCAGGGCTCAGGTCCATCTGGGGTCAAAGGACAATCACATGGTAGTGCATGACTCGAGCCATCAGTTTATCCACACGGCCGTGTTCTAAACCATCAGAGTCTGAGTGGGAGAGGTCGCTGTGGGCTGCAAGGGTCCGGGAAGCTTCCTGAGGACAGTGGGCCTGACAGGCAGGGCGGGTCACGCTGAAGAACACGGTGGGTCATTCACGGCAAAGGGCCTCTGCTCCAGAACACTGGATTCCGTGAGAGAGAGGAGGTTTCTTTTTGTGAGGTGACACGACTACAGAGGGTATAATTCGTTGTTCACAATTGCCGGTGATCTCCTAGGCGGAATGGAAGAGGGGCTGTGGGTCTGTTTGACCCTGTGGTCCGTGTCCTGACCCAGATGGCGACCGTGCGGTCCTCCGTCAGCATCACAGCGTATTTACCTCCCACTGGCGACTGCCTCAGAAGCCAGGCGAGGAAAACAATCATTTGTGATACCAGCTCTGTCATGTGAGGAATTTAGTTCTTTTTACTTCTGTCCCTCTTTCCACGGAAAGCGAATCCTCACCCAGGTCTGAAGAGCTCTCCCCATTGTGATTTTCGTGCTCGGGCTACAGCTGTACTTTACAAGGGCCTCGCTGCGAGGGCCCCACCTAGTGCTTTCTGGACCATGTGGAAGCGGGACTGGCCTTCAAAGGCATCTCTGAAGCCAAGGCAGTCCCTTTTTTTTTTTTTTTTTTTTAAATTTCGCATGAAATTTGCCCGTTTAAAATTGTCACTTCTCTAGCAGTATGCAGCACTTAGTTCACTGCTTTGCTATAAACCTGACAAAGCTTTGTAATTCTGACCTGGACTGGTGGCTTTGGTTATTGTCAGAATGTTTGAAAAGGGCAGACGCAAGGTGACAATTAGAGGAATTTTTAAAAAATTCTTTCTAAAGATGCCTGTGTTGCATTTGGACACATCAGCTTTCTTTACACTATTCTGTGACTCCATTCCTTCTGGATTAGATGGCAAACTCCTGGGGTGGAATCCCTGCAGCTGTCCTACTTTTCATGCTACACAGTCCCTGGCTTGAAGTTTGCCAAGTCATGGATCCATCTTTCTATAACAATCTGGAAGAGATTAAAGGCAAAACATCTTGATATCAATTTCCCTAAACACTTAACTGTCTTAGGATATAAATCCAGAATGGCTATCAAGTCACTTTTGGTATTAAACACTAAATCAAATATTTTTGGAACCCTGTACATGTGCTAGAAAGGTGGAAGTTATGAGTTAAGCCAATAATAGGAGATAGTCTTCCTGTCCTCACATAATAGTAACAGCTAACATTACAGTGTGCTGGGTGTGCTCTGGGCACATCATCTGTGTTAGTCATTGAATCTTCATAACAACCCTGGCAACACACTGTTGATATCCCTGTTCTGCAGCTGGAGAAACTAAAGCAGAGGGGCCATTCAGATTCCACTGCTAGCAATCGGCACCAATGACCTCTTGCAGTGAGCTTGCTGTCTAGGAGGGCAGTCAGACGAATTCCCATCTAGAAAAACGGGAGGCTATCCAAAACCTAGTGCTGAACAGCTTATATAGAAGACGGATTTGGTCAGAATTCTGAACACTGTGAACCTGAATCAGTAATGAACTTTGCCTTTGGGCCTCAGTCTTCTTATCTGTTCAAGGCAAGGACTGGGCAAGTGTGCCCAGGTTTTACCTTTTCAGCAAAACCTGCCTTGCAGGATAACCTAGTAGCACTGGAAAACAGGGAAGATCTGCCTTCCCAGTAAGCTTAGGAAAAGTGAAGCACAGCATGGAAGGTAGAGGACAGATGGGAGCCCCGACGTGTGGCCAGGGGATGGGGGCTGCCGCAGGCCCCTGCGTTAGTGGAGGCCCCCAGGTTCTAGCCTGTGCGCTTTCAATTTCAGCGATCACAGCTTTGATTTTGTACGTGAGAGGTTAATTCTGTTTTTAATATGCAGTATCCTCTCCTGCCTCTCTGAGGGCATTAACTGTGTCTGAAGTTTTTCTTGATCTATAAACTATTCCTTCAGATCAGAATTAATTTGTTGAATTGATACATTTTTATGGTTATATCTTTCTTCAAATGTTTGATAATTCTTCATGGTGTGCTTACTGTTGATTCTGAAATTTTCTGTGACCAACTGTATGGGTTCTGTGTCCATTTGGTGCAGTGACTATTCTGGAAGGGTGGGTCCCACTATTTGGTGGGATCAGCCAGTGGTACCTGATGTTCGGGGCTGGGGCACCGTCTCTGCTGCCGAGTGTTGCCAGCTCTCTGGGGGCTGCCCTGCCTCTGGGACCCATGTGCCAGCCCTTGGGTTAAGGGAGCCAGGCTTCACTGCATAGCCCGCTGGCTCATCCTGTTGCAGACCCCAGCCCTGCACCCCAGGCCTTCCTGCGTCCTCTGGGTCCACACGGCAGTCCTCCGCAGGCCCTTCCTGTCTGCTGCCATCTTCCTTGTCCCCGAGGTACCCAACTCCTGTGATCCAGCAGAATCACCTGGACTTGAGGCAAGAGGAGCTTCCCGCAGCTTGTGTTTGGTCTTCCATTTTCAGCTGGAATTCTTAGAACTTCTTTAACTTGTTTTTTAAATAGGTAACCCATTCACATGGTTCAAAATTCAAAAAGTATGAAGGGTGTCCCCCTGTAACCCAAGCAAACAGCTACTCTCTCCAGAGGGTAACCAGTTTCTTGTGAATCTTTTCAGAAAATTTTCATGCATATACAAATAACATGTAGGTTCTTTTATACCTGGGTACATCCGATGTATACATTCCTTTATACACATTGGAAGCACATTGGAATCATGGTTTTATATGTTGTTTTCTTCAACCAACAGTAGATGTTAGAGATCATCATAAAAGAGCTGTTTATTCTTTCTTTTTTTAATAGCAGCTTAGTATTCTATGGTGTGATAGATCTGCACACCTTAAAAGTTAAAATCTGAATTTCTTTAAATTTCTTTTTTAAAATCCCCAACTGTCTGACTCAGAAAAAGAATGGAATTTTTCAAGATGAGAGATTTAACCCTACCCCTGTCAAGCAGCCATAATAGTGGTATTCTGAAATTGAAACCCAGGTCTGTCTCTCACAGCCACTGTTATTATTTACCTCTTCCTACTGAAAGACACCTGCTGTCAGCATTACTTTTGGCTTTCCACCCATTTGCTGCCGTGATTTAAAGGTATTGCCTTTAAGGTCTCATTTACCAACAGAATGTGTCAAGAAGGGTCTGGTTTTGACCTTTCCATGCTGTCCCTCCACCCCCATCGTCTTCCTCTCATCCACCTATTTTCTCAACATACAGCCAAATCCAGTGGGCTGTCAGGAAAGGGGTGCAGGTGTGAGCCGGGAAGGAGAGGACATCTCCTGTCCCCCCAACGTGCCTCCTTGTCTCCCGCAGCTCAAGAGTTATGGTGAGAAACTGGACAAGGAACAGGCCGCCCTTGAGAAGGTAGAAGCCAAAGCTGATCCAAGGTAAGAGGTTTCAGCATGTGCTTATTTTCTCCGTGAAGCTATCTGGTGGTTTGAGCACAGGGCTGAGGAACTGGGGGTCATTGCTGCTGGACCCGTGCCGCTCAGTTACTTCACCGCTGATCTGGGCTGTGCCTGTTGCCCAGGGGGTGCTGAGTTAGCCTCCTCTTCCCCCCTCCCCAGTTCCCCCTGGGGTCAGGAACAGCTCGTTTTGTGGGTTTTTTTCTGTTTGTTTTTCTGTTTTTAAAAACTAAGTAATAACATTCAAGGTTCAAAAGGACGTGTGCCGAAAAGTCTCCTCCCGCACTTGCCCCCCTCCCTTAGAATCAACCATGGTTACCAGGTTTTAACAGCACAGATTTTAGCCCTGTCCTTTGGGAGTGAAGGTACAGTCTTTTTTGACCAAGACACAGCTGCTGGGTTTTTGTGTTTTGTTTTATTTTTCAATTAGTTGTATTTAGACAATTTAAATTAAATATAATCACTTACATTTGACCGTTTTAGCACCAAAGTGTTTGGGTGGTGAACTCTCCCAAGTGTCACTCACTTGAGTGAAGTCATGAAGTAATAAATGCTTCAGGCACAAATTGAGCAGTTCTGGGTTTGGTGGACATTTTTAGCCAAGAAGTACCTACAGATTACTTGGCTTTATGATTAGAAACCCTTTTTTCATGAAGTGGAGCAAAGTACTATTAGATACTTGACATTTAAAATTTCAAATTAGTGCTTTTAATGACCTTAAAACTCGTTTCCTTTCAGAAGGGAAATGAAAAATAGGAATTAAAATTACGATACTGTCTGTGCTCTGAGTCTGTTAAGTAATTAGTATCATTAAAAATATACAGTAATCTTGATACTCCTTGTTGTTTCTGCAGCTGACATTTTAATGCTGAATTCTGTAGTGTTTGTTTGGTTGTGGCCTGATGGACTCAGCTTATAAATGAATAATAATGTCATTTAAAGGGTAGTCATAACCATTTGTGGGAAGCCCATTAGACACTCTTGGGAGAGACAAGGAACTTAAGAAAGAAATCCCGTTTTATCTGGGGTCTAGGTTTTCCCCGTGATTCATAAAATCATAATAGTTTGTTTCAAGTCAGTCATGTTTTGGTCTTTTCTTTTCAGCATCCTGCAGAACTTGAGAGCCCTTGTAGCCATGAATGAAAATCTGAAAAGTCAGGAACAGGAGTTTAAAGCACATTGTCGAGTAAGTGTTGCTTGGTGTCGGCAGATGTTAAACAAGATTCTTGTAAAACCTCCTGCTTTCCCTCTCTTGAGCTGCCGAGGGTCCTGTCCAGGTGCAGTCGGAAAAGCAGGCTCACCAGGCGGGTACGTGGCAGTGTGTGAGAGGAGTACAGGACTATGGTAGGTGCCTTCCGAGGACACCGCAAGTGACTTAGGTGTGCCAGACCCCCAGACCGAGAGCACAGTCTAACAAACGATGTTTTCTAATTTCCAAATGTACTGAAAAGAAGAGTCTTACAAAGTGCGAAAGGCATAGCATCTTAGGAGACCAGGGCCGCCCTGAAAACCTGGCGTGTCTGTGTGTTGCGTGTTCTGCCACGTGAGACCTCGTGGTCCGGTAGCGCCAGAGCCATCCGGAAGCTGGTCTGACTTGCGCAGGGCCGGGTGGCAGGGGAGGAGTGCCTTGGTGAGGCAGGGCTCCGGGCCGCAAGGTCCCAGGAAAGGTGGAGAAGCGTCGGCACCAAGAAGGAGGCTTGGACTGGGCTCTAAGCCACTCGTTCATTCCGTGTCCCAGGGGTTACTGCGAGACTCGCCTGCCCTTTAGGAAGAAAGGCCCCTTCTGACTGAGGTACAGCTGCCTGTATCCTCCTGAGTTAAATTTCCCAGGCTGAAAATCAGGGGTCTGGGGAGCTACTGCCTAATGGACTTTCTGACTCCACGTAAACTCACGAAATGTGAAGAAAAGACTCTAGATCAAGGTAAATAATTACCTCCGATTACTAGCCTGTCCAAATCTTACAAATGTTCGTGTTACTTTTAAAGGAGGAGATGGCCCGGCTGCAGCAGGAAATTGAAAACCTGAAGGCTGAGAGGGCTCCAGGCAGAGATGAAAAGGTACGGGCTGTGGAGAAGTGCTCCAGTCTGCTGGGGGCTGTGTGACTTCCACCATGAAAGGATTTCTAGAGGACTCAACAGCGAAGAGTCTGGTGACAAAAAAGACCAGACTTCCCTCAGCCTGGTCCTCTGAACACACATTTCTCAAGTAGTTTTCTTAGATATTTGTCCCTGTCCTTTGTCTTCCTTCTATGGGTTAAAGCATCCATAGGTGTGGCCAGCAGCAACTCCAGATAAGAATTAACAGGTCACAAGCCCGGCTGCCCCCTCTGTTAGGGACAGGGTGTTTGCAGGAGCCCCCTGAGCTGTTCCCACTCGTCCCATTTGCCTGTAAATTCTGTGCCAGTTTGCTCATTTCACCCTGCGCTCCTGCCCGGGGACACGGGAAGGCAGCAGAGAGCAGCACGGGATGTGAGGTCAGAGCTCTGGCAGCCCGGGAGCATCCCGGGCTCAGGAACACGGCCCACTGGCTCTCGGAACAGACGCCTTGACCTTCCAAGGAGCTAGTGTGGACAAGGACAGAAAAATAAGTCTGTTTCTCTCACCAAATTAGATTGTAGGGATCGCTGTGGTTTGTCCCTTCTCACACTCTATTCAAGGCTTATTTGCTGAGGCTCCCTGTGCTTAAGATGTGAGAGCTGGGTGTGGCTTTGGACCCCATTGACTGCACCCTGTCTCTTGGGGAAATGGGGAACTTGGGGCTCAGAGAGGAGAGGGGACTTGTCCAAGCAGCCAGCATGAGTCCAGATGCTTTCCACCAGGGCTGCGGGGAGATGGGCCTCAGAGGTACCACCTCCCTGTCGTGATGGGTTGTGCCACTCCAGCCACAGCCGTGAAGACTGGCACGGGCATAGCAGAGTGTGGCCGTGCAGTGGGTGGTGTCCTGGGACCACCCACCCACATCCAGCCTTTCCAGTTGTTTCTAAGACTTTGAGCTCGGAGGCTCACATGAGCTCAGCAGCCTCTGGGTTTGCACAAATCACAGACTTTCAGGATGGCATTTCTCTTCTTAGCAGTCACACCTTGTTAGAGGGATTGACTCACATTCAAAGACAGTTAGAGTTTAGCTTGTTAGTGTGTGGCTGACAGGTATTTAAGAACAATTTAAAACCTGGGGCTCGTGTGCAGGCTGCGCCCTGTTCAGACGTGGTCTGCCCATCCCCCCCCCATCTGGACCCTCAGCTTTTCTGTCCTGTCCATTTCCTCAGAAGCATGTTTTTTCTTTTTTTTTTACTCTTCCTTATTGCAGACCCTCTCCGGGGGAGAGCAGCACAGTGCCCTAACCCCTGCCATGACGCACAACGTAAGTACCTGCTCAGGACCGCCACTGTCCTCCGCGGGTGTGGCAGCTTCTCACGTCTTTTCATCCTGTCTGCGACCACCTCCTTGTCTTCGGGCTCTCAGGGCGTGGCTCAATCTCGTGCATCCGCCCCGTGGATGGAGCAGGACCTCCCGGGGACGGCCCTGACGGCCCGGCACCTGGCACAAGGCATGCCGTCCCCACCCTGGCATCTGAGCCGGGAAGGGGACAGGCCTGTGTGGTCCACACGTGCCCGTCACAGCCCAGGCTCCGAGGGGCGGGCAGTGCACAGGGAGAAAGCTCTCTCTGGGGGGACTGCGTTCCAGGGTCAGCAGCCTGTAAAAGGGCTGGGTAGTAAATATTGTCACCTTTGTGGGCCAGCTCCACTGTGGTCGTGGTAGTCTATAGATAAGTGAAAGGACATGGCTACATTCCAGTAAAACTTTATTTACAAAACTAGGCACAGAGGTGAAATTGACCCAAGGGCTGTGGGATTTAGCTGCTGGGCTGTAGTTTGCGGACCCCTGTTCTGAGTTAAACAGGTGCTTCTAGGAGAAAGGAATAGAAAAGGAAGAAGAGAAGGAAGAGAGAAACAGGAAAGCCTCTAACATTCTCCTCCTTTAGGGTTTCTCTTCCCTTCGTGCCCTCAGAGGCTCCTAGAGAGTGAGCTTCGGGACTCCCATGGTGAAGGCTGTTGAGGTTTGCCTGCAGCTGAGCCCCATGGAGGAGCTGGGGTGTGTGTGTGTGTGTGTGTGTGTGTGTGTGTGTGCGTGTGTATGCACACAGTGGGGAAGGGGCACCTCTGACACCACTGTAGCTTTCCCCAGTTCAGCAAACCATCCAGCCATGTCTTTTACCCCATTGGGTTCAGCGAGGAGCTAGTTTCTCTCTTTTAATTCAACTCTGTCCAAAGGGCCTTTCTGCAGTGGTGGAAATGTTCTCTGTCTCTGCTGTCCAGTATGGTAGCCACTAGCTACATGTGGCTACTGAACACTTGAAACGTGGCTAGGGAAGTTGAGAAACTGAATATTTTTAAGTTTTAGTTAACGTAAATTTAAATAGCCGCTTGTGCTTGGTGGCTATCATATTGGATAGTACAGGTCTAAACAGAAACATAGGAAGCAAGCCATCATCACCTCCAAACACAGAGACGTAGAACGACAGGCTCTTTAAATCACGGTTGTCTTCCCCTCCTCATGGATCTTTTTTGGTGCGGGAGGAAAGGGCACGTGGACTTGAGGGATACTTCACTTAAGAACCCTGGATGCAGCCTGGGTCCCAGAAGAAGGAAGAGTTGTCATAAAGTGATGTGAAAGAGTATCAAGGGTCTCCCAGGGCTTAGGACCCGACCCTGAACTCGGCCATTTGAAAAAAGGAATTTGGAGCCTCAGGATGAGGGAGATATATAAAAACTGTCCAAACGATTTCACCAAAAAATGAAAATTTCCTCTTCCCAGATAATTGTGTTTCTTTCCAATTTCAGGAAGACCTAGACAGACGGTATAACATGGAGAAAGAGAAGCTTTACAAGATCCGTTTACTACAGGTGAGTGAAAGCAAGAGCCAGTCAATGCCTCTAACTAGGCTTGCATGCCTATAGCCGAAGTAGAAAGCCTCAGCATCTAAGAGCTGGAGAGGCTCGGGAAAGCTGCTGTTTGCTCTCCTATCTGGAGTGTAACTCAGCGGTTTATGTTGGTTATAACACCTCACATTGGTATGTTGTTTCACCATACCAATGGGTGGAAAGTAGCTATTAGCCTCATCTTCTATATGAAGAAATTGACTCACATCTGTGAAGTACAAGCAGCTGGTAAGTGCCAGAGCGAAGGTTAGAGGTCTAATGTTCTTGTCCAGTACTTTTTTTTTTTTTAATTAAGAAAATTTTATTTACAGTAGAACAGAATACTTAGGAATATATTTAGCAAAAGAATTGTAAAACTTGTACTCTGCAAACTACAAAAAATTGTTAAAATGTCCAGAAGAGACAAATCTGTAGAGACAGAAAGTGCATTAATGCTGCCTAATGGTGGGGGTAAGGGGTCGGGAGACATGGGAGTGACTGCTGATTGGTACAGGTTTCTTTTGGGGTGATGAAAAAGCTCTGCAATTTTAGGTAGTGGTGATGGTCATACGACTCTGTGAGTACACTAAAAACCATTGAGTTGTATACTTTGGGTGAAATGTATGGCCTGTGAATTATATCTCATAGCTGTTTAAAAAAAAGTGGGGGGGTGGGAGGATAAGGTAGATTTAAAAATATTGTGTTCTTGTCTAGTACCTTTCCCCTAAAATTAAGTGCCCACTTTAGCTGTCTTAGCTGATAACCTTAGGGGTTTGTGAGAAGGCCATCAAATATGGGGAGTTTTAAAGTTGGCTCTAAATTCACATAGATCAAAATTACGTTATAGAATCTTTTACATTGCCGGAGTCTGGCTCATGCACATTCAAAAGCCAAGAGTTAACTTGAGTTGCACTTTGGCACGGGCCTTCTCTCTGTTCTCTGGGAAAGGAAGGCCAGGTTCTGGCGGGGAGCGGCCAAGGGGCTGCAGGGGCCAATGGGACCCTCTTTCTCCTTTCTCTGGTCCGTGCTTATTTTGCTGAGTTGTTGGGCTAAATTCCGGGGAGTCAAATTTGTCCTGATACAAGGACGCTGTACCAATCTTAAAGAGACACAGAATTAAATAAAATCAGGACAGTACATCTGCATACTTGGAAACTTTTTGACTGTGTGCTTACTATGTATTCAGTGTTGCATTAGATCCCAGGAATAGTAAATGGGATGCTCTATCTTCTGGGAGCCGGCTGGCTGTTTGAGAACCAAGATATGTCCATATACATCAAAGTACAAGGGGGCTTATATGCGAATTGCATACTACAGGCTGGAGACCTGGGGGTCAGTCATACATACTGGCTAGAGGGAAGGTGCTGTAGAACCCTAAGCCTGCTGAAGCCTGAGCCAGGGCTGGGTCAGTGAAAATGGACAGAAATAAACTGGCAGGTGAGAGGCTGAGCAGCTGTATCCATGGAACTTGGGATGGGTTAGAGGAAAAGTGGAGTCGAGGATGGTGGGGAAATTTCTGACTTGGGCAATAGTGTGGATCCTTGTGTTATTCATTGAGCAAAAGCCTAAAGGAGAAAGGATAGGGCTGAAGGGGATGGGAGTGTGAATAGAAGTGTTAATGAGATCTGTTTAGGGCTTTTAAAGGTTGGGGTACTCACCCCAGTAGGAATAGTCTGGGCTGGAGATCTGGGGGTCAGCGCTGTATAGGTGGTAACCTAGGATGTGAAAATACAGGCTGAGAAGAGGGAAAGAAGGACTCCACCAATGAGGGTTGAGACCAAGCAGGCAGCCGGAGGCCCAGGGAAGACAGGAGCCCAAGGTCTCGTGGCAGCTGAACAGAGAGCTCAGGGGAGAGAAGGGTCAGTGTCGCCAGAAGTCAGGAAAGCTGGAAGCTGAGAATTTCCATAGGTGCAGAGAGAAGGTCTGTGGTGACCTTGGCGAGAGCAGTGCCAGTGGGTGTTGGTAGCAGCCCGCGGCAGTGGGTTGAAGGGTGACCGAGGGGAGTGGAGGGGTCAGAGGCACTGGGGTACGTTGCTCTCGGGAAGTTGTGCTATTAAAGGGAGGAGAAAGATGGAAGCTGAAAGATGATCAGGGTTTAAGGAAGGGCCTTTCTAAGGATGAGGGACTTGAACATATTTAAATGCCGATGAGAAGAAGCCAGTAGAAAAGGAGAGGTTAAAGATACAGTGAAAAGAGTGAATGATTTTATCTTTAGATTCCTGCGAAAGTATAGGAGCCAGAGCCAGAGCAGCAGGCACTATTTTGGTTTGATCATGACAGTTGATAGTGGGTTTTGCGCCTGGAGGGGTTTTTGCGTCCTAATGAATTAGAGGTCCCCGTCTGCCGCTGTGATCAAGTGGGCCAGAGAGGGGGAGGACAGAGAGGCGCAGCAGAAGGGCAGCGCTGAGACCGTGAACCTGTGGTGGGAGCTGGGTGGCCCTCTTCAGCGCTGACCCTCGGGGAAGCCGCCCACCTCGGAGCCCGAGGTCTCCCCTGCGCCACGCACAGCCCTGCCTCCCCAGATGCACCTGGAGCAGTTCGGCTAGAAGAGCCCAGTTCGTTTCACAGGAGGGGGAAAGTGCCAGAAAGCTGCTTTAGGAGGAAACTGTAGGAGCTTTTCAAACACACTAAGGGATTTGGGATTTGCATGGAGGCAGCAGGGCAGCATCCCTTGTCATCTGGGAAGCACTTCTGTTTCCTGGTCCCTGCCTGACGCTGGGAATCAGCTACTCTGGAGTCCTTGGGGGCCTGGTGGGCTGGCTGGGGGCACCATCCACACATGCCCTCCTGTTAGAATCCTCCCTCCGATCCATTATTTTGACGCCTTCTCCCTGTGTTGCCGGGGGAGTCAGGGTCTGAGACGCGCACCTCAGGCTGCAGCCGCGTCGGGTGCCTGCCTTCTAGGGTGGATGTGGGCACAGGGTGGGTGGCGGCAGTGTTTTGCCTCCCCAGAGGACACGTAAGGCCTTTCACCAGACAGTGTTGTCTCCCCCTCCCTTTTGCATCTAGGCTCGAAGAAACCGAGAAATAGCAATTTTGCATCGCAGGATTGACGAAGTGCCCAGCAGAGCCGAGCTAATACAGTATCAGAAGAGATTTATCGAACTCTACCGCCAGAGTAGGTGCATCGACCACACACAAGCTCCCGAGGCTGACTCTGCGGCGGTGGGGGGTGGGGGGGCAGGAGGCGCGGGGTTCTGTCCCACTTCAGCGTGGTGGCACCGTCCATGAAAGCCACCCCTGGGAGGGCCCCTAGCTCATCGTCAGGCCCACTCACTTCACGTAGCCCAGAAGCCCAAGAGAAACACCATGGAGCTCTGACTGCCCTCTCCCTGGACAGATAGCTTAAGCTGATTGAGCTCTTAGAGTGATGCCTCTAGCCCACCCTCATCCCTGTCAGTCATCGGGCTCCACTTTCCAGCGTCACACGGAACCTCGCGACCCCGGCATCTCTAGATCAGCCTTCGCTCATTGTTCTCCTCTGCAGACCTTCTTGCTCATGTGGTCCTTGCCTTTAACAGCATCGTGTTCACCCAGGGATGCAGGACTGGGTCTCCCTCAGCCTAAATCAGTGAGCACATCTCGTCAGGCTCAGAGTGACACTCAGAGCTGTCATTGCCTTTCTCTTCCCAGCACTGCTGCCATATCTGTTCTCCCTGGCATCATAGCTCAGCCCAGTGAGCCTTAGCTGGTCTGCAGCCCCTTCTAAGTCTGTCATCCACCCATCTAGTCATATCACTTCTCTCCAGTGACAAATCCTCAGGTGCTTCCTAGACCCACTGAAAAAAGCCCCTCTCCTTATTCTGCCCAGGACCCTCCCCAGTCTAGGTGGCCTGCCTGAAGGTCCCAATTCATGCCCACAGTCCCCACTCTGCCGTCCTCAGGGCACACGCTGCCTCTGACTACACCATGCACTTTGACATCCTAGGCCTTGACTCCTGTTAACCTGCTCCTGGGACCCCTTCTTCACTCTGTTAGACAAAATCCTTCAAGGCCCAGCTCACATCCTCCGTAAACAGACCCTGGACCATCACCCCTTCCTTAGGCTCCCACTCCTGCTTGTCTCCCGGATACCTCAAACTCAACACATACAAGACTGAATTTGCCTCCCCCTCGGTCTTTCCCCTCGGCCACTGGGATCGCTGTCAAGCCAGGTTAGACCCCCCTGTCTTCTCTGCCGTAGTCACCTTCTCATCACTGCCCAGAGTCTAACCCCTCGTCTGCACTCCTGCCTGAGGGATCTTTCTCACACAAAATTTGATCATTTTACACTCTTGCTTTAAAAGCCTTGATATTTAATAGCTCCCCCTAACTGGATGGACAGTCTTCAGAATCCTAACTCCTGCCTCGTCTGGGCCAGCTGGCCCCCCTGCAGTCCCTGTGCCCCTCACCCCTGTGAGCTGGTCCCAGGCCCGGGAGGCCAGTGCCCTACAGTTCCCACTTGGAAAACTCCAAGTCTTCTTTCAGAATATACCCCAGATTTTCCCTTGAGACGTTGGCGTCTCAACCATCCTTCCTGGTTCAAGCCGGAGCACTGTCCCTACTCAGAACGTGCGTCCAGACGCACGCTTCCTTTCACGTCTTACCTCACCACCCTGACGTTTTATGCGGTCCTCACATTTGACTCAGATGATCGGGGGCATGTGTCAACGATGGCAGTTTCTCAGCAGAAAATAGTTTCTGCCTTAAGTTAAATCTTTCTCCCTAAGCACGGGGTTTACAAAAGCGAGCCGGCTGTGGCTCCTGCCCCTGAGGAGCGTGGGAAGGGAGGGAGCCACACAGACAGGAAGAGCTGGCATGGGGCTGCTTCGTCCCTCTGCCTTCCTCCCGGGACCCCTCACCTGGAGGACTTCAGAGAAACCCGCGTCCCGCACGCCGACAGGGAGCTTCCGCTGGCTCCTCGTGTCGGCGGGCCCGTCACGGCTGCCACGCACGTGCCATCGGCCTGCGGCCTTTGTGCCCCATGGGGCTTCCGCACAGACGGCACTGGCAGGTCCGATCCTGCAGCGCCTCCGCGGGGAGAGGGTACTCAGGATTGTTTTGATACATTTTCTCACTCACCTGCTGATTTCTTTGCATTTGCAGTTTCAGCAGTGCACAAAGAAACCAAGCAGTTTTTCACTTTATATAATACCCTGGATGACAAGAAGGTTTATTTGGAAAAAGAGGTAAGAGCCTTTATAGAAAGAAGCAACATAATCAGATGAGCAGCTACCAGTGCTGTCCGCCCGGGAAGTTTGCACGAACCTGCTGTCGGGATGCCTTTGGCTGAAGTGGGAAGAGCACCTGTCGTGTGCCCAGTGCCGACTACAGGGTCAGAAAGTGCCCACTGTGCAGGGTGGGCAGCAGTTGTATGGCACCTCGTGAGTGACAACGTCATAAAAAGAGACATCCTGGAAGCTCGAGAGGTGCAAACGGAGGAGGGCCTGCATCTGCTGAGACTTTAGTTTGAGTTTTAGGGGAAGGAAAGAACCAGCTAAAGGAAATGGGGAGGGTGGGCTGTCAGGGTTGACAGGGGGAAATGGCGGTTTAATCATCCGCGGCAGACAGGCGTGAACTAAAAGAATTGTGAGAACGAAAGTGGGAGTGGAAGGGGTGACCGGGGCAGCCCCTCCATGTTACTCCGACTCAGGCCAGATCCGCTGGTGGTCAGGGCCCTCGATGGAAGGCAGACGATTGGGGCAGGTGTGCAGCCGTGTTTAGGAAAAAGCAGCGCTGTCTTCCCAGCGGCAGCAGTGTGGTGGCTCCAGCAGGCACTCTGGACTCACACGGGTTTGGGTTTTAGTGCGGCTTTATCTTCCTCACCTGTAAAACGGGGAGAACTGCAGTGACGGAGATAGAGCCTGTGAAGTCCCTCGCATGTGGTGATACATATTAGCTCCTGCCTCCCCCTCCCCTTGAGGGTGACAGAACCTATTTTTATTTTATCATCATCCTGCAACCTGCACTAATTACCAGTCTACTAGGAACAGTATTACAGACGTGTCTTTTACCTGGACCCAAATGGAGGCATCAGTGAGTACTGTCCTTGACTGCCTACTGTCAGTCAAACCAGATGGATCTCTCTCCTCCGAGATGCACTCCTCGAGGAGGGGTTGGGTTCTGTTTTCTCTGTATCCAGGGCCGTACACAGTAATGGGCACAGAACAGGCATCTGATAAACGTTCGAGTAGATGAGCCGAGTGCGTTTGGGGGATTTACGTCAGCCCTGGGGGTAGCTCTGCTGCACACCCTGGCCTTGGGTTCTTCCTGCCTGGTGAGGGAAGACGGGCAGCCCCTCCTGAGGAAGCCTCGAAGCCCACTGACCTTCCTTCATCATCAGTGTTTAAAGTTGTTGCATTCTTTTAAAAACGAGGAGTATGCAGGGGGGTGGGGCTATTTAAATTCCAAGCCATACTAATGCAGTTAGAAGTTTGCATTTGGATAAACTGTACATTTTATCTCAAGTCTATTTATACCTGTGATATTTTAGCTTTCAACATGTCTGTGGAGTCATAAGGACAAGAATATCATCTCCGCTTTACAGAGTGTGACCCTGAGTCCAAGTATAGTAAATGCTCAGTCCTGAGCTCACAAGCCAAGTCAGTGACAGAGCCAGAAAGAGGACCTAGGTTTCTAGACTCCAGACTCACAGGCTTGCCCTGGATGATCGCCAGGACAGGTAGAGAGTCCTAGGTGCGGGCTATGGCGTTTCTAGGGGACAGGGGCCTTGAAGGGCGCACCCCCGTGGAGGCTCTTAGGGCCGCCCGGCAGCTGGCCGCATTGGCAGAGACTTTGTGGGAAGGAGTAGAACGGGCACGGTGTTCTCACCCTCCACGCCCACTGACCCTCTGCTGAGCTGATGGCCCTGAAAATAAAGCGCAGTGTTTGGTGAGATCGAAAGGGCTGTGGTACAGCCCTAAGAGCCCTAATGTTGGCTTAGGCTTCCCAGCTGGGAGTTGGGTTCCGTCATTCCTGTGGTCATGGCTGTGGGAAGGTAGACAGACGCTCTGGGGAAACTCTGGAGGTGAGAACACGTTGCTCTTTTTTTTCATGTTACTTTCATCTGTGCGAACAAGGTGTGTTCATCTCAGAAGCAGCCTCCAGAGACACGTGGCAAGCTTGCGGTGGCTGGGGTCAGCACAGGCGTCTGTCAGCCTTTGCTTTGTGTTTTTGTTCTTCTTTCCTCCCCAGATTAGCCTGCTGAACTCAGTTCATGAGAACTTCTCACAGTAAGTGCTCTCAGCCCTCCTCCCATCGGTGGCTTGTGTGCCCTGCGCTTTTGTTGGCTCGCCTTTGCCCGATCGAGCAAGGCCCAGCGCTCAGGGTGGATTCTTACTTACGCTTTCACCCCTGCTGCTACGTGCGGATGTGCCTTGGTTTACACAGAGCTTGAGTTCTTGCAAAAACTTAACGATACAGTGAATTTTTAAAAACACCGAGGAATAGCTTAGGGAAAAGGTGAACTTTCAAATAATTTGACTATGCCTAACTACTATGATTTCTTCATAGATTACTTTTGTCCTGCTAGGATGAGATTAATAACATTTGTTTTTGAGCACATAGAGATGCTTTAAAATTTAGATAACGAGGCAATTCCCTGGCGGTCCAGTGGTTAGGACCCTGTGCTTTCACTGCCGAGGGCCCAGCTTCAGTCCCTGTTCGGGGAACTAAGATCCCACAAGCCGTGTGGTGTGGCCAAAAAATAAAATAAGATAAAATAAAATTGAAATAATGAAATAATCTATATGATTTTTTAAAATACTTTTCAAATCTGTGGTAGATTTTGGCTTTTAAGTCATGTGCGTACTCTAAACTACTTTGTTCAGGTATAAATAGGTTCTCCAAAAGTTGGATGGCAAGGCCCATCTGTAGCCAAATCATACCAGCCCTCAAGCATGGCCATTGGTCTGCCCGCCATCCGGGCAGCCCCAGGCTGGCTCTCCGTCCATCAGGCTTCCTCTCCTTCCAGCACAGGTCTCTGCTGTCCCCTGGCAGGTGACCAGCAACTAAGATCTTAATGGATAACAAGTTGTAGACTTTAAGTTTCATTTCTAACTAAAAACAAACAAAAATCCTCACAGCCCCATTTAATATTCAGATTCAGTTAGTGACTTAACAACCTTGTGACATTTCTGAAAATGGTCTCTTCATCTTTATCCCCTGATCATTGAGAGAAGCTGAGGTTTGAGTGTTTTTGTGGCCAATTCTGCTTTCTCTCAGCCTGTCCTTCGGAAGAATTCTCATTCTTGTATCCGTGTGCTCTGATCCTTCTGGTGTCATTTCCTCTGCAGAACTGGAGGTGAAGGGGCAAGTTTTAGGGCATCGCTTCTTTAGCTGCTATTCCTGGAAACAGGACCAGGTTTCCCAGCCTGGTTTTAGGAAAATCTCAGAAAACGTCTCTCAGTCTCGAGCAGTGCCTCTAAATCTGCAGATTTTTAAAAATTAAGTGAAATTCATTTCTTAAGCAGGGCCTGCCATCGTTCAAAAATTTTTTTAAAAAATTGTTAATTTTAGTCACATTTTATTTTATTTAAGAAAATATGCATTAGTAAGAAAACTATAGGGAGAGTGGGAAAAAAAGATTACTATTCAGTTACAAGACCAGGCTAATGTTCATGCCTTCCTCAGAGTTTAGAATCTTTGGCTGCCTGGAATCTCGGGGGCTCCACGGGTCCTTCCTGCCTTGCAAATGCCTACTTGCCTCTTGGGGCATTATCCGGGTACAGGGCTGACCCCTCGGTGCCTCCCCTTTTCTGAGAGTCCTGTTTGCTGGTCATACCTCTGTTGGTCTTTCTTTCAGAGCCATGGCCTCCCCTGCTTCCCGGGACCAGTTTTTACGTCAGATGGAACAGATCGTAGAAGGAATTAAGCAAAGTCGAATGAAGGTCAGATGATTTCCTTTCTGTAATGCGGCCAGGGTTTCATACTGGTGATGGAGAAGGCCTTGGGGAAAGCAGGCCTCTTCTGTTTGTCCTGGGAACGTGCTCTCAATTCTGAAGACACATCTTCAGTGTCTCTGCAAGGGGTCCTGACATTCTACCGTTAGGGATTCATTCCTTAGCAGCTTAAGAGCATTTTAGTTTCCAGGAACCCCCTGTAAAAAGTGCAAGTAATTGCTGAACTCTGCTAAAGTGAGAGGATATTGAGCCTCAGAAGTCAGAAGAGAAAAGAGAGGAACTGAAGAGGGGTGTGGGTGCTCCAGAGATAGCTTTGCAGAGAATCATCCAGACGGGGCGCAGCGTGGGGATTTCCACGCTCTGTGGCTCTGCACGGGCACACTTTGTCGGTAGGAAAGAAGACTTGCTGACGGTCTGAAAGACGGACACGCAGCCACAGCCTCCCACTACCATAGCCAGACCAATCCTAACTAGTGCTTCCAATGTCTCTTGCTTTTGGTCGTGTTTTTAAAACGTATCACACACCTGGTCCTCGGGCACGGCAGTGAAACCTTCTGGGGACTTAGGGCATCTCCTCTCACAATCCTGGGGCAAAGTGGTCCAATGAGGGCAACCAGGGTGTAAACACATGAAAGGAAGGATTGCCTGTAGGACCTGTCCTAAAAATCCACTCATTCAAGCTGCCTGTAATCCCATCTCACCAGAGATGGACTTCGGGCAAAAGCTTACCATATCCCCTTTCCCTGTAGCAAAATATTCATCTTCCTATTACGGACGTCAGTAAAATCATGTCAAAAGAGCAAAAAAAAGAAAAAATGTGTCACTGGTGACAAGACTATTCAACCTCAAAAATGAGGGCAAAGATGAGGTAGCACACCTGTCCACGTGCGTGGATCCTTACCCAGGGCGGACAGGTTGTCTTGCAGGAGGGAGTGGAGTCCCTTCTTGATGATCTGGGGCACGAGGGAAGTGGGGGGCAGAGAGCCTGGCCAACCACAGGCCTGTAACAACCCAACCTCAGTACGGGGACCTTTCCAGCTGCCATGCTTGTCCTCAGGGAGATGCTTTTGCTCATAGTAAAGAACAACAGGAAGTTACTGGGTTTTTTTCCCCTTTGGCTTCCCCTTTGTTGACTATCGGATGCATTCCTGGGGAGAGAAATGGGCCCGACCCCTTCATTCTCTCCATCCTCCCCCAGGCTTCATGGCAAAGACACCTCAGTGCTGGCCAGCGAAGGAGGCAGCCCTTGTGCCCGTCCCCGCCGCGAGGTGGCCGGGCACCAGAAGCATGGTCAGGTGCCAGGGCAGGGAGGGCTCTCTCCTCTCGTGTCTGTTCTGCTGGTGGCTGACAACAGCACCTGATCTGTAGCAGGCACCCAAGAACTGTTTGTTTTAAGTGAATTCATTCTGTTGACTCCAAAAGCAGTTCTCAACAAGGGTTCCAGGTAGGGTTTGAATAATGACTGGCACTGGGATGGAGTAAGTCTACTCTGCAGAACAGTGCTCATTTGGATGGATGTCTTTTGTTGTGTTTACTTAAAAGAAACAAAATCATAGCCCTCCGTATCTAGGTGTCATGATGGGTCCTGCTCAGATAGAGGTGGCAGGGGAGCGTGTGTACCCCAGAGCTCAGGTTTCCCCGGAACTGGCAGGTGAAGGGTGTACACGGAACAGACGAGCAGTGAGTGCAAGTAATAGACTGGGTGTCCATGGAAGAGTTGCTGAATAAAGAGGGTACTGCCTACCTGTTTCTTGTGAAATCGTTTATATCCACACACACAAAAACTCATTACAGGAAGTCCCCTACAAACAAATTCCGTTCCGAGAGCGCATTCGTAAGTCCAATTTGTTCTTAAGTCCAACAGAGTTGGCCTAGGTACCCAACTAACACAATCATTTATACAGTACTGTACTGTAATAGGTTTATAATACTTTTCACACAAATAATACGTAAAAAACAAACACAAAAAAATAAAGAAGACATTTTTAATCTTATAGTACGGTACCTTGAAAAGTACAGCAGTACCAGCTACATCACTGCTGCTTTTACGCTTGCTTCCGGACATCCTGGGCTTGAAATAAAGATACTGTACTGCTGTATTCTATACAGTACCGTACAGTAAAGCACACAAAAGCACAACCACTTGTAGAGGATGCACGCACACGACAGTGTATGCCAGACGCGTGAACTTACGTGATTGGACACGCAAATGCATGTTCTCATCTTTGAAAGTTCACAACTTGAAGGTTCGTATGTAGGGGGCTTACTGTAAAGGAAACAGTTAATGCTCAGTGATAGGTGAATTGCTGAAAAATTGTAGAGTCTCTGCAATATTATGCAAATAAATAAACCAACCTCAAAAATGATGCATAGACGGAAACTACTGGAAGGAAATCCATGAAAATGTTAGTAATAGTTGCCTTTTGGACGTTGCCAGCCGCCCTTGGTCAGAACATGCCTTTTATCACCATTTCCCAAAATGTTTCAACAGATGGAGAAGAAGAAGCAAGAGAACAAAATGAGAAGAGACCAGTTGAACGACCAGTACTTGGAGCTGTTAGAAAAACAGAGGCTGTACTTTAAGACTGTGAAAGAGTTCAAGGAGGTAAGAGGAGGGCTGGGCTGGCATGTAAGGCTGGGCGAGATTTGTGTTCGCCCCCAGATGAGCCTTTGCAAACCAGAGCATTGCTTTGTTTTTCCACTGGTCTGAAATGGGAGATGGCAAGTTGGCAGTGGATGTGACAGTGAAGCGTGCATCACGATTGCGTTGTTCTGTGGCCCATCTTGAGGCTCTAACTGGACGTTCTAAGAAACGTCACTTCAATTTCCTAACACTCAGTAACCACATTAAACTCACAAGTAAAATGGCCTCATCAGCCCACCTGGAAACAGTGTTTGCTGTGGGTTCAGGTCTAGCATTTCCCCTCCTCCCAATCTTAGACTGGGGAGGGGCCTTGAGAAGCCACATGGGAGGAGAGTGAATGTGAGTGTGGCAGGCTTGGGTTCAAACCCTGCCACTCGCCAGCTGTGCAGGTGGGGAGGGACCTCATCCCTGTTGGGTCAGAGGAGAGAGGAGAGCATCTAGTCTGTGTCTGGCACCTGTCACACCCACACACGCAGGTGAACTTTGTTTGCCCCTGTCTTTTCTCCCTGCATTTGGGCAGGATTATTTTCCATCATTCCAGAAGGAAACGTGCCCTTTTAAGAAAATTTCCAGAAAGGAGACTTTATTCTTTTGCTTGCCAAGATCTGTCTCATCAGCTTTATTTTCCGGAATTTTTTCCCCCTTTCTAATGTAAATCCATGTGGTTTTAGTGAATTTAGAGATTGCCGAAAATACAGGGGGCGGCTAAAGGTAGTTGTATCCTGGGGTGTGGTCAGTGGAATAAAAAATACAATCTGTCCATACCAGTAATTTGGTCCTTACCTGTTTTGAGGCTCTTCTCTCTCCCTTCCTTGTCTTTTTCTTCTCTACGTCTCCTTCCCTTTTTTGTAACTTAACTTTTGAGAACCACAACCGTAGGCATTTCAGATTCTCTCGTCCTTTCAATGAATGTTCTTTCTTCCAGCTCCTGCCACGGCCCTGGGATAGATACATCAAGTCGTAAAACAGACTGGGTCCCTGTGTCCAGGAGCTTGCATTGTGGTCGGAGAGACAGATAGCAAGCTAGGAAACAGACCCTCATAAACAAGTAGTAACAAATAAGAAGTACTTCCAGCCATTGCCTTGGCGGGGACTAATGTAGAGGGTGTGGTCGGGGAAGGCGTCTCTCCGACGAGAAGGACCTGGCCTCGGGCAGAGTGGCCAGGCGAGGTGCTCCGGGTCCGGGGGCCCCTGTGGCCAGCAGCAGTTGGAGCTGAAGGGCCAGTGAGTGAGCTGACAGGGAACAAGTAGGGACCCGCGGCGCCCCATCTGAGCTCCTTGTTCCCACATAACGCGAAAAGGCCCAGAGGAGAACTACATGTCACACGTTGCGTGAACGCCAGCACTGCCCTTTTGACAGCAGGAACAGAAAGCAAATGAGCTGAGGAGGATAAGTATAAGCTGTCAGAATCAAAGCAAATAGAAGTGACATAGAAAAGCTCACTGTTGCACTGCAGGCTCTCAGGCTGAAGGCTTGGGGTGATCTCTGCTCCGAAGGGAAGGTTCCCTCAGACGCGTTAAGCTGGAGGTTTCCACGTTCCCACCTCTTCGGGACAGTTACTCTCAGTCAGAGACTGAGGGTGGGTCCCTCAGAGCCCGAGAAGACCCCAGACGGGACCAGGTGCTGGCCTCAGTTTTCTTCAGTCCAAAACAAGTTGGAAAAAAGGGGGCAGGGGGAATGTGATATATGTTCCTCAGATAGCTAAGTGTATTTCACTTAAAGGACTCACCTTTTTAAAAAATTGCATGTCCCCTTGTTTTTTGATGTTAAAATTGCTCTCTCTTATAAAATGATAGTGACAGTATGCATTCCTTTTTTTTTTTTATCATTTTACTTGGCAAAAATTTAAAATTAACAACCAGAGGTTAGCATTCCCAAATCTTAATTTTTTTTTTCAAGATCCTCTGAGGTAACTTGGGGCCATCACAGGTGTTGAGGCTTGCTTGCTGCTCCCCAGTTTCCACCCCATTCCTCCAGGTAGAGGAATTCTGTTCTTTTACGTATCGCAGTGTCAGGTAAGATCTCATCTGTGGAAGAAACACAGTTCGAAAAGTCAGACTTTCATCCCAGGATGGACTCTCCTCCCAGAACCCTCTGTCCGCCTCCTTTATTTGCCTCTCCTCCACCTGCTTGGGTTACTGCTCCCCAGGTCTGAGTTCTCACTGCGTCCTGGTCCCCAGCACCGTCCTGGGCAGTAATGGCTCTTCATGCAGAGCACGGTGTTAGCCAGAACATGGCCTTTGACCACCACCGCCGTCCCTTTATGGTTTAGTTGACTCCATATTAACTGAGCCCCTTGACGCCTGTGGGCTCCGTGCCTGATCCAGCCTCCTCTGGGATCAAGGCCTTTTTTGACTGGCAACGTCGGGTTGTCTCTAAAATCCCATTGGCTTGCTTGCTCTGAGACGGTTTATTAATAACAAGTCTGCCAGGAAAAAACACATACTCTGGAATCACCTTAAATGCATCATTACACCAACTAATTGTGTTTCCCAAAGCACAGTCTGTCACAAGGTCACCAAACCAAGATTCCAGTTCTAGCCTGGCTCTGACGAATGCCAGCCATACATCTTTATGATGCTGGCTCTGGGCACGTAATCTCCGGTGAGCGGAGCTCAGGGTGTCTGGCACCTAGCGAGCCCCATACCGTCTTCAGCAGGAAAGAAGCAGGAGGGAGGCGACATTGTCCCTTTTCTTATAGAAAGAAACACCTAAAGGGCCCTTTCTGTATTTACTTTGAACAGACCGACAGTATCATTCTGTAGTCCCGAAAGGCTCCGAGGAGATGCCCTGAAATGTAGTCAGTGCTCAGGCACCAGGTGACACCAAGGATGTTTTTACTGAGAACTTGCAGCAGCATCTCAGTGTGGTGTGATGACCAAGGTCACCCCTGTGGACTCTGCCACAGCAGTGTTTTGATGCTTATGAGTTGTTTGTTTTGGTTTTTAGGGTTTTTTTTTTTTTTTTTTTGCTCTATTCAGAAGGTGAGGTGGGTAACAAAAGTTATTTATTCGTTGTTTTATCTTTTTATTATGGAAATTTTGAAAAACACACAGAAGTAGAGAAAGTAGTGTCACAATATAATAGCATGACTCTGCCCCTTCTTGGTCTGTCTTTACCCCTCCCCCTCCCCCCCCCTTTTTTCTTTTTGGCTGGAGGTTTTTCACCCAAGCAGATCTCGGTAACTCTTTTTAAATAAGAAAACTTTCTTCTCAACTTTTCTAACACAACAAATGTTACTTATTTCACCTTCTTTTTTTTTTCCCATCCCCAGGAAAAATTAACTATCTACCCCTCCAAAAACACGTGCTTAAAAAATGTCAGAGTATCTTGCTTCTGGCAGAACAATTCAGCTTCACCCCCACCCAGCCCAGAGCCTCCCCAGCTCTGAGTGGAAGATACGCAGAAACCCTACAGGTGAACCAGGGTCCTTGCAGCCAGAAAAGACCAAAGGGCCTCAAGAGAAGTGGGAGCAGCTGGCCGGGCCCAGGGAGATGGAAACATTGACTTTAGGGGTCTTGGATGCAGAGGGGCCATGGGTGACAGAAAATTTTTCTTCCACACTAAGTGGATCTCCAGCCAAGCATGGCAACTGGAGGCCTAGCCACACGCCGGGCCTGCACCCTCGGGCTCGACCCCTCCAGGCCCTTCCCCCTGCCACATTCACCTCTCACTCTAAACAGGCCTCCTTGTGACGTGGCCCGGGGAAGGTGTGGAGATGGTGTGCTAGCAGATGGAGGTACCCTGAGATGTCAAGGCCACTACAAACAAGGGGGAAGGAGGACACACAGTGATAAGCTTTGGAAGAAGGGGATATGAAACGATGCAGCGGTGGCCTTGCACCCTGGACGCCAGACTCCCCACGCGGGGGAGGCCCCAGTGACCCTTCAGCACACACAGTGATGGGTTTCCTTCAGCTCACTTTGAGGGGGAGGTGTCCCTTGACACGTCTCTTTCCCTCTGTCTTCTGTGAGTTTCTCTCGTAAAGCCAAGGGTGTTCTTAACCTTCACTCTTGCCAGGGTGAGAGCTTTTCTACGTGCCCTGCCTGCTGTGTGGACTGGGGCTGCCTCTTATAACTCCTTAGGCTGTGGTCTCCGAGGACTTTCCCTCTTCCTCACTGGAGGGTTCCAAGATTGGCACATAAGTATCTGCTTTCTGCTTCTGTCCCTTGGGATTTTAGAGGCTTCTTGAAGTCTTTTGGAATGACAGTGCCTAATCCTCTCCTATCCTCAGTCTCACAGTCCAGAAACCAGTCATCTTTGTAGCCATTGGGGCCTTGAAGGTCAGCGTGTGGCCAGGAAGCCCCGCCATGATGGTGGCAGCATGCAAGGAGGCTGGTCCATGGTCCACAGGGCTCCCTGCAGGATGGGAAAGGATGCAGAGGCCGTCTGAGCCTCATGCGGGTGCCGACGCGGTCCCCACCTCTCTGCTCTCTCTCTCTGCTTCCCCTCCAGGAGGGCCGCAAGAACGAGGTGCTGCTGTCCAAGGTGAAAGCCAAGGCCTCCTGAAAATTCCCAGGCGGCATCGTATGTCATTGATGTCTTTTTCTAAATGCCGTGTATCAACTGCAAGATGGTGAAATGGTTCTGAACGCTGCAGCAAAGATGCAGGTGTGATGATCTCGACATCCTGGATATTTCCTTTCTCCTATCTGCTTCCACTGTTGTCGATGGAATCAGATGGGGCAACCACTGTGGCTTGGATGACACCCATCCTCCGGTGAAGAAATGTGGGCAGCATTTGTTCTCTGTGTCGATTCAGCTCTTATTTCTCCAGTAACATTGCACATATGAAGGTACCATGTTTGTCTGGACTCTGAATAAAGTAATGTTAATTGAGCAGCCGCTGAGAAGGAGGCACTGAGGGAGCGAGCAGGGTGGCATAGACCCAGCAGCCAGGCTCCCAGCGAATGGCCCCAGAGCTTGACCACTGGGATTTTTTTTTTTCTTAGCAAACAAGGCTTTTAGCTGAATGACCCACCCAGGTGAGTGTTGCTCACTTGGGCCTTTCACTTGCCCGTGGTGCCTTTTGTTCCCGTCCCCTTGGGTGCCAGCCAGCAGGCTTGATGGTGTAGCAACTAGAAAGAAAGCTCAGCACCTGCCCTGGCTTCACCCTCACACTCCGCTCGAGTTCATCTCACCAGAAATCGAAAGCAGGGGCCTCAGCTTGAGGACACGTAAGTAAGAATGACACCTCACCTCGCCCTGTTCTCCTGTGAGTCCCAGCCACCCTGTGGATGGTCCTGTGCATCCCCCTCGCCAAGAGCACATCACATGCCCTCCACTCTGCACAGGTCAGGGCTGGGCCTGGAGATGGGCTCTCCCACCAGCCACTGCCGTCCAGGCCAACGTGTAAGTGGCGGAGGGACTGGCTGTGAGCAGGTGCCAGAGGGCGTCCCAGCAGGAAGAGCGGCGAGGTGTGCGGAGATCCAGAGGGCTTCGTGGAGCAGGCTGGGTCTGGGCTGGATCTGAAGGGGGAAATAGCAATTTAATAGCAGAGATTGGTGGGAAGGCCATTTTGGATAAAGTATAAGAGGGTGTGGGGAGAGTACAAGGCATGCTTGTGGGGAGAGGAGTGAGCGGCCAGTCTCTGCAGGAGGCTTTAGAGACCAGTCTGGAAAGGTGGGCTGGGACCCGCCTTTGCAGGGCCTTGAAGGGAAGGTGGAGGGCTCAGGTTTCTCCTCTAGAAGGAGCAGTCCATCCAGACAAAACTTCTCCTGCCCCAGCCCTGGGGAACCTGACAGCTTGGGGTCAGTGAACCCAGCACGAGGCTTGCACGTCATTCCACACGAGCCTTGCACACGTACCAGTCAGCAGGTTTGGGCCATAAAACATAAAAGCTCAAACATGCAAGGAGGGCGCTCAGTGCAGCCACAGGGACACCGTGCTCATTTTTAGTTCCCTAATGTATACGTTAAGTGGGGCTGATGGCGTACAGACTTTGACAGTTTCTTGCTGGATTAACAGCCCTTGGCTTCTGTGTCCTCCCAGCGAGGCCCACCCCGTGAGAAGGCTACTCCCGGTGCCCGAGTGATAAGGGCACCGTTCCTGGGCCATGCGCTTCTCCACTTGCCCTGAGCCCTGGTCCTTTGTGGGTTTTGAAAGGACTCGATGGAGTTGAAGCAAGTGACTGCCGAAGAGCAGGTGGCGTCCGAGGGCAGGGGAGGGAGACGACAGTTTGACTGGGAACTATTTCGGGTTCAGAGAGACATCTTGGTAATCGTGTTGAGAAGCTCGTGGACCCATTCCCTAACTAACAACTTTTGAGCAATTTGCTGATTCGTGTATTCTCCACAGGTGGTAGGGAAGAGGAACAGGTAATATCGGAGGCTGTGGTGGTCCTTTTTCTAGATGACTAGGGAAGGTAGGGCACGACTAACCCGAAGCAGCCGATAATTCTTCTAAAAGTAAGGGTGTTTACTTTGGGCTGTTTCTAAAGAGTTTCGTTTGTTTTGGTTTTGGTGTAGGGAGGTATCAGTAGATATCTTTTCCCATTTTTTAATCTACAAGGCCTAAGACAGATAATAAATCAATTTCTGTTCCGTGAGCACGTTTTGAATTTAACTACAGAAGTCCGTCTTGAGAATTCTGTTTGCCACAGATAAGCCACAGGGCGGATGCTGCCCTTGTGAGTAATGAGGACATAAAGCGTGCTTTACGGTTAGGCCTCAGAGGCTGAGGAGATGCCCTGAGGCCCTGATCATTTCAGAAGCCCCTCAGGGGGCCCTCCCAGGACTGTGTCCTTCTGTGCGCCCACAGAGTATGGCTGGCTGTTCTGCTAACCCCACAGGCTTGTCTGGAGCTAAAAAATAAGTTGCTTTTAGGAAACCTGTGCTTCGGGAGGAACAGGGTTTCCCCAGGGAGCGGTCCGTTGTCCCTGCTCAGTCAGAGCAGTGAGCTTGCTGACGGCAGGTGCCCTGGGATTCTTGGGGAGCCTGTGGGCTGGGGCTCCCCTCCATCCCACTTGCCCCTCAGGGAGTACATGGGGATGCTTCGGTTTAAACGGAAATCAGAGCTGCTGCGAGCAGGACGTGCTAGACGATCACGAGGCGTCTGGGGACATATTTGTTGCTGTCCTTGGCGTGGATTCAGGTTCCTGGGTCACTGGGCTCAGCTAATCACCCCCGAGGGAGGTGCTGAGGTTACAAGCCAGGGGCCTGTCTCCCTTTTTAACAGGGAGGGCACAGCCCAAATTCGTCAGGCCTGAGCTCTCGTAGAGTCCGCAGGGTATGGTTTTAATTGGGTGTGGGTTCATTGCCCGTGTTCTGTGGAGAGCCGGGTCCTACCGGTGTCCACTGGGCCGGCAGCAGGGCCAGAAGACAGGAGGCCTTTCCCAGGCTGAGGATCCGCTCGCTGACGAACTCCACAGCTCCGGGCCTCCTGAAACCGGGCGCAGGGGATGGGGAAGGCCTCAGGCTGTCAGCTTGACAGCCCCGATCGCGTCTGTAGTGACCAAAGCAGCCCTGCCCGAGGGCACTGTGGGCCGTCAGCTGTGGCCTGCGCACCTGTGCCACCCTGATGTCTGTCGCCTCAGCACGGCCTTGTGTCGCCCTCTCTGCAGGTGACGGGTGATCAGTGTGAGAGGGCAGTGGGCCTTTTAGCAAGGCGTGCTGGTTACTAGGCGGAGCCTGAGCTGCAGTTAGTGGGCGGTCCCCAGTCTTTTTGGCACCAGGGCCTGGTTTCGTGGAAGACAGTTTTTCCACAGAAGGTGGCGGGAGGGTGGTTCAGGCGGTGATGCGAGCGACGGGGGTCAGCAGATGAAGCTCTGCCCGCCGCCGCTCGCCTCCTGTGTGCGGCCCGGTTCCTGACGGGCCTCGGACCGGTACCACCCCGGGGGTCGGGGATCCCTGGCTTAGAACACACTCTGAAGAAGGAGGTACTTTATGAGTCGCTCATGGCCAGTGTTGGCCTCAAGGAAAGCACGACTTGCCGCAGAGCCGGACGGTGAAGAGCCCCCGTAGGGTGAGGGCCCGCTGTCTGTCCGGGTGGCTGAGCGCTGGCCGGGAGAGGGGCCTTGTGTGATGCGTCTTCAGAGTTCCCCAAGCCCTCTCTTGGTCCTTTTCCGCCAGCCCACAGCATTCCCTCTCACAGCACATGGTGATAGGCTGACAATGCTACTAAAAAATAATGTTACGGTTTCCCCTGTTCTCACAATAAATATGTAAAAACATTAGGGGAGATTTAGTGTCTGGTCTGCAGCCTCTTTGACAGCGTGGGGACCACGACGGGTTCTCCGCGTCAGCCTTACGTGAGTTCCTCAAAAGTGCCGGGCTCACACCTGCTTTGCCTCTGCCTGGACCGCCCTCCCTCCCAGATCGTGGGCAAGGGCTTTCCCAGACCCGCCCCCCATCCCACCCCCGCTGCTCGTACAGACCCCTCAGTGTCAGCCTGCAGCCCTGACCACACACTGCCCTCTCCCCTGCGCTGTCTTGATGGCACACGTCACTGTTGGACTCTTACGTAGTCTTTTGCGACGTGTGTTGCCTGCCCTCCCCTCTGGTGTGTAAGAGCAGCAAACGCAGGCACCTCACCTGTATCGTTCCCCGCCGTCTCCTCAGCATCTGGCTAGAGTGGATGAGCAGGAAATTCTGGCTGGATAAAACAGCTTCTCCAAACTGCAGCTATGCGTCCCCATATTAGCAAAGTTTAGATTGAACCTTTCATCTATTTATGCTTAGCTTGAGAACAAGGAGGCAATTTTATTCAGCACCTTTAGAGGATCCCAGAGTCTTTGTTACACTCTAACCTTGCTGGTTGGGATGAGAAAGGTGTCAGAGGTTTCAGGCCTTTCAAAGGAATTATGTTTTACAGAAGTATTTTCTCCCCATGTAGATGGGGGGAAGGGGGAAGAAAGGAAGCACATTACTGTCAGTGATTAGCTCATGAGTATGTTTTGGCTCAAAGTAAACCATGCATAAAGGTAACTTGTCTGGTTGAAATGACTGAGCCACATGCAACCAAGAAGTGGGAAGCAGCCCCGAGATACAGCATTCTAGATACAGAAGTATGAACAGTACAACCCCGTGGAGGGTAGTCAGACAATTTCTATCAAAAGTGCAAATGCACAAATCTTTCGGGCCAGCCATGCTACTTCTAAGGGTTTTTCCTATAGACAAGGATTTTCATTGCAGCATTATTTGCAATAGTAAACAGTTGGAAGCTGCACCAACATAGGGCAATGGTTAAATAAATTGTGGCAAATCCATACAATGGAATATTAAGCCACTCTGTGTGTACTGCCATGGAATGATCCCTAAGATGCATGGTTAAGTGGGGAAAAAAAGAGGCTCTTGGCTTAGTAGTGTTTGTTTCTAAAAAAAAAAAAAAGAAAAAAAAATGGAAGGGGATGGAGAAAAATGCCTGTGTCTGTGCATGTCCGTACGTGTGTGTGTACAGATAGAGTGCCTCTGAAGGGATCCACGGGAACCTGACAGCTTTGGGTGCCTCCGGGAAGAGGGCTGGGGGGGACTTTTCACTCTGTACCTTTTGTACCTTTTGAATTTTGTACCATCTACATGTATTATCTATTCAAAAAATAAAGTTTTTAAATTTTGACTTTGTTTACTATTCTAAAAAATAGAAACAGGACATCAGATTCTTTTTCAGTAAATCTGCTTTCTTTAGGAATTGAAAGTCCTTGAGCCCAAAGTAGTTAATCTCCTTTTCTTGGGTCTTGGGGGAAATAGTGAAGCAAAGAGGGCGCCCTTCTCTTCTGGAGGAACAGCTCCAGGGAGACGAAGCAGTGAGAGTGGCTCTGCTCTGATTACGTGAGTGGGTTTGGGTGGCAGTGCGGGGGACGCGGTCAGGGGACGGTGAAGTGGCTGCATCTTGGGGACAGACCAGGGCTGCTGTATGGTTGCCTCCGTCTCACGAGGATCACAGCACAACCCGTGTTCCTCTGGCTTTTGGGCTTTAAAAGATGGAGATGGGACCTCTGAGTCATGGTCCAAGGGGAGCTGTGCCTGTCCTATGTGGAAACCTGATGTGGGTGATCCCTTTCCTGACCAGCAGAACCAATTTTGTCCAGCTCTGGGTGGCAGGGTGTCCAGCCCCAGGAGAGGAATCGTGACAGCTGTCCTAAAACAGTCATGAGAATTCTGTTTCTGTTTGCCAAGAATTGGTTTACAGGCATGCACGTAATTGGGTGTCTAACCCAGTTATGGCCAATACGGAGGAGACCTTCCTGCTGCTGATTGGCACGAGATGCAGAGAAGGGCTTCTGTTCCGGCAGCTGGCTGGGGAAGAGCAGGGCATTGGAGCAGCCTTCGCCATTTCCGGACCATCACAAAGGACATCTGGCACCCTGAGCGAAAGGCTGGGAAGAGCCTGGCTCCCTGAAGGCACGACGAGCTTCCGAACCAATGTGGGGGGACCGCTTGCCTCCTTATTTCTTATTCCATGGGAAAAATAAATCCCTGTTCACTCATTCATTCAACCAACAAAAATTTGAGCTTCTGCTCTGGTTCAGGCCCTGGGAATAGACCCAAGCAGGCAAAGGAACCGGTTTTCCTAGAGGTACACTTCTGAGGGGAAAGTGTACCAACAAGTAACACACGTACACTATCGCATTTTGCCTCAGGGTGCTGACTAAGCGAAGCGTCTGGTTTGGTGGTGATGGCTACGATTTTATAATGCGTAGGCAGGGGATACGACTTTGCATTCTTTACCGAAAACCACCTCAGTTTATATTCTGGAAATTTTACCAGACAGGTAATTTGCTGCCTGTCATAGATGCCACATTTTACCCGTCTGATCAGTGATTCTCGGCGTTCAGAGCCTCCTGGTTTCATCCAAGCTTGCAGTAGACATCATGGGAGCATCCTGCTTTACAGAGTATCTCCTGTGCTTTATTGCCCTTCTTTCACTTTTTAGTCACCCTGATTTTCTTTGAATTCTATAAACTGCAGACTGTTTTACTTGTTTTTTTTTTTGTTTTTTTTTTTTTTTTTCGGTATGCGGGCCTCTCACTGTTGTGGCCTCTCCCGTTGCGGAGCACAGGCTCCGGACATGCAGACTCAGCGGCCATGGCTCATGGCCCCAGCCACTCCGCGGCATGTGGGATCCTCCCGGACCGGGACACGAACCCGCGTCCCCTGCATTGGCAGGCGGACTCCCAACCACTGCGCCACCAGGGAAGCCCTGTTTTACTTGTTTTCATTTGATTACAAGCCAGGTACTGGTTTTATGGTTTAAAAGCTATGGGTACTGTCTCTTTGAACAGTTTTAATATTGCTCTTTCTTAAAGATAATATTTAGGTGTTGTCAGATTAATTCCAGTAAGAGAGAAAATATGTTGTGCATTTTTCTAGATGTGTGTGCTTTTCTGTTTTAGAGGTTTGAATCACTAGTGGTTTTATTACGAAAATCCTATTTAGAAAAAAAAAACAGACTGTTCTTTAATTGTCGGCCCCTTCTTTAGGCTATCTGTGTTCTTAGCATTAAATAAATATTAATAAACAAAACCTCACTACTAGTGGAGGAATGAATCACATAGATAGATACCGTGGGAAGAGAATTCCAGGCAGAGGGAGTGGCAGGTGTCAAGCTGTAGGTACGAGCATATGCCCAGCAGGTGAGTGAGGGGCAGGAAGGCGTCCTGTGTGGGAAACCACTGGAGGGTTTTGAGAAGATTTCAGCAGAGACCCCTCTGGCGGCTGTGCTGACTACAGACTGCAGGGGGGGTCAAGGACAGAAGTGGGGAGTCCGGCTAAGCAGTGACTGATACTCCAGCTGAAACATGCCTGGAAGGGGTTTTATGAGGCAGTGCTTACCCTTTCCACACTACACTCTGATGTTTTTCCTGTCTTACGTAACTTTTGAAAAATGCTAAACATTGAATGATTGGATTCCATTCTTCACTCCCCAGAGCGGACACGTTTGTCATGGCACCCTCGCAGCTGGAATGTGCTTTGGGCTCGGTCTGGTCTGTGGGTTATTAGCAGCCTTGATAGGAGCAAAGGTTTGAGAATGTGCTGTGTGCTGGGCTTGTCCCCTTGCACGTCTCTCTGGGAAAGAACTTGCCCTGCTGGCCCGAGAAGGTTCAGAGACACATGGAGCAGACGGAGACCAACCCACAGCTTGAAGCTGAGCCCAGAAGAGCCCAGCCTGGATCAGTGAAATCCCAGCAACTCACAGACACCTTAGCAGGGAGTGAAGGCCTGTTGCTCTGCACCACCCAGATTCTGTAGTGATTGTGTACAGACACTGAGAACACAGCTGTCTGAGACGATCACTCACTGATTTCATAACAAGTTGTGACCTGGAGTTTAAAAGACACTTCTCTATATCATCCAGCTTCAGTGTGGAGGGAGAAGGTCAGGCGCCAGAAGAGAGGGCTTCTGGGGCTGGTACCCACACGTGGAAGAGATGCTCACAGAGGACAGCAGTCGTGAGCTGAATCCAGATTCCCTTCAGGCTCGCCTGAAGAAACATGGAGGCTGTGATAAAGGGGAGAAAAGTAGCATGCTTGATGCAGGACTAAATTTACAAAATAAAACTATCAGGTTAGCCACACCCACCCTACAGGCCTGGAACTTTATGGAATTGGATTTGGACATGAGGACCCTTTAGTGATAACTTAATCAGCAAATAAATTCTAGCAAGGAACAGATTAATTCCTCTTACAGCCTCCCAACCCTCTCTCCCTCATGTCCTACAGGCAGAGAGATTTGAGGCAGAACAGAGACATTAGGCTTAAGGGAGTTCCTGCAATGTTTATTGTAAATCCACCAGTTTGTAGATTTCTATTTCTGATACTCTGTATTGAAAACAGTTACAAGTACATCCTTACATAAGATGAGTCACCAAAGGCTCTGTCTCAGAAACTGAGCATTTTGTAATTATAGTGAGTAGTCAGGGAAGGCCTCACTAACTGAAGAAAAAGTTCAACTCTGAAAGGTCCAACAGAAATTGCCATCAAGTTAGCCGGCCAACAACTTCCCTTCAAGAAGAACTCAACGTAAATGATTCCTTCTGCCTGGGATGCTTCCATAATGATCCTGCATTAAGTCAAAGCCTGGGCCAAATGAACAGTGATAAAGCATCCTATCCAATAGTGAGAGTAAACCAAAAACTTGCATGCCCCTCCCCACCCCCCCAACCATACCTAGACTCTTCCTCTAAGACTCCTGCCTGGAATCCAACCAGAACAATGCAAGTGGAGCCACTACACCAGGTATGGGTCCCGTGCTGCGAAATGCAAGCCAACATTGAAACATGGAGTCCAGTCAGATTTCTGTTGTGTTCCCTTCACTTTCCCATGTTTGGATTCAGGCAGACTTGAGTCCAGGTACTGTTCTGCCATGTGCTGTGTGACCACAGGCAAGCTTCTCACCCTCTTGGAACATGATTAAATGAGGACAGTACCTACCTTGTAGGACAGATGTAGGATTAAACGAGTATTTGTATATGAAACCGAGTATAGCAGCTACACACGGTGGGTGCTCAATAAAGAGTACTGTTAAATGTATTCCTGATTGTGTGTTTTATGAGGGGAGGGATGGGGAGAAAACCATTAACACCACCTAGCGTCTTTCAACCAAGAGGGGAAAATCCTCACTAGCCCCAAGCTTGAGCTATATATAGCCCTTAAAACCCACCAGTGACGATGTTTGAGGACGCCATTTGATCAGTAATGATGTGCCCACCTGTTCCACTGCATCCGGGTTGTCAGTCATCTCCTGGTCCTTTCTTCCCCATCTCAGTTCACAGAGGATTTGAGGTAGCTTGTAGGAAATACACAGAATATGATGGTAAAGTATAAATAAGACATAAAACGCTAGAACAGGGAGAACCTAAATAAGAATTGGGATTATAGACTGGCTAGGAACGTCAAACACAAGTAGGTTACCCCTTCCTATATAGATTCCAAAGTTAAGACATAAGTTTGGTTCTACCTCCTGATCAGAATAAAAACGGAAACATGGTCAATGAAAAGTTCCCATTATCATAAGAAAACATGCCTTCACAAAGAGTGTAAGCAGATGACTTCAACTACAGCTTTATGTGAAAGGCATTGATTAAGTTTCATAAGACTATTTCTTGAAGTACCTTATTTCCAAATACGACTCCAAGAAGGCTGTCCTAGGGGCCATGCCAAGCACCATGTGATGTCCCGTCCTCTAGCAACAAAGGAATGGTTGGACCACGTACTCTTCCCAGACTCCCTGAAGAATCCCTCCTCTCAGCAGGGCTGAGCAAGTTTGGGACTTCAGATGGCTTGAGGTTATATGGGTCCTCAATAGCAAAGCACAGAAAGCTCAGGAAACAAAGGTTGTTTCTAACTCATGTGATGATAAAATCTGATCTGACCCAGTGTGAGGTTATTTTTAGTTCTTTTCTCACAGTGTAAATATTCATGCATTTTACTGCAGAAGTACCCATGTGTTTGATTAGAGGCTGCTGGCTCAGACCGGCTGGGGGTATTAATTAATCTAGGGATTACACACCATATTGCATTTCTAAAATTTAAAAAAAGATTCTATCTGTCCCAAAGATTTTGGAAAAGGCCCAGTGGACCTATATTCTGATAAAGTACAGATAACTCTATAGTGTAAGTTGAAAGATGGTCTGCATACCTCAGACATCAAGTGAGTCAATGGTGGGGTGAACTGTTTCGTGTAAATTAAAACACCTAATCAATAGGCAGCCAGCCACCTCCAAAGTCAGGTAGACTCTGGCCAAGATGACTTAGTCCAGGCACCCCCTCATCAAGGCCCTTGGATTCCTCCATATGTGGCCACATTTAATCTTTTTCAGAAAGGCCAGGATTCACTATGGCAGTTTTGGGGGGAGAGGTTGGTGGTGGTGTTTGTGTTTTAGTTTCACAACACACATTTTCCCCATCTCAGTGACATACACGTGAGTGTATGTACATATGAACATGTATCCGTGTGTGTGACCAATCACATGTGAATGATTCTGAACCCAGAAATGAATGCTTCAAAAGTACTTTATTACGTATACAAGTCAGAATGGTGAAGTAATGGAAACATTTCTCACAGCTGCTCTCCCTTGTACAGAGCAGAGGAAAGGCCTCACCAGGGGTTCCCAATGCCGGCCACACAGTGGAATCACCCAGGGAGCTTTAAAAAGCACTACTGCCGGACTTCCCTGGTGGCGCAGTGGTTGGGAGTCCGCCTGCCGATGCAGAGGACACGGGTTCGTGCCCTGGTCCGGGAATATCCCACATGCCGCGGAGCGGCTGGGCCCGTGAGCCATGGCCGCTGAGCCTGCACGTCCAGAGCCTGTGCTCTGCAGCAGGAGAGTCCACAACAGTGAGAGGCCCGCGTACCGCAAAAAAAAAATAAATAAAATAAAAACCTGGATCTTAACCCCCAGAAATGCCAATTTAATTGCTCTAAAGAGCAGCCTAAGCATCCAGCTGCTGTGTCTCTCACTGATTAAAAAAAAGATCATCTAGAGAATTTAATAAAATATAAATTACCAGACCTCTTCTTTACAAGTCTGATTCAGTAGATATGGGTTGAACTGGACAATGTTTTTAGAAAACAAAAGTTCAGATGATCCGTATCACCCAAATTGGGATACACTACCTTGGAATTTGGGAAAGATAAGTTGAATTGGGTGGATAAGGGTGAGAGGAGGGCTGTTTCACAAAGAAGACAGGCTCCTGAGTGGGCCACAAAACAGGCCACTGGGGCCCTGTGCTGAGGAATATGGTAATTAGATAAAGGAAGGGCAAATCAGCTTTGACTCTTGTATGAATTCTAGCCAATTTGCAGTAACTGCCTGATGCGCTGTCTGAAAAGGATTCTGAGGCCAAGTTCCTCCTCAGTGGGGAGGTGTGCCGAGATCAATTAGCAATGTCTGCCACATACACGGCAAGAGGACGTAACTGCACACTTGCCACCCATTTGCTGTTCTTCTGGAGAACCTTTGGCTCTGCTGCTCCTATAGTCCAGGCCCAAGTGGTATGGTTCCCAAACGTCATTGATACTCATCTGTGGGGAAGGCTCCCACCCAGATCTCCGGTGAAGGGGAGAAATCCCAGTTCCCTCCCCACAACCCTACCTGTGCATCTCTCCAAGCCCTGGGTTTATTTCTGCTTGGTGAAAAGTTTCCTGAAGGCATTGTTGTAGTTCTTGTTCAATGCCGTGTAAATCGGGATTGAAGAAAGAGTTGGAGTAGCCAAGCCACAGGAATACGCTTTTCCAGATGGGGGGCAGGCTGCAGGCACAGAGGGGGCTGATGAGCTCCGTCAGGAAGAAGGGGCTCCAGCACAGCACCAACACGCTGATGAGAATGCCCACCATCACGGCCGCCCACTTCACCTTATGCTCCTGCCACAAGGCTCTGTTCATCTGAAAGGCCACCACAGGGCAACGTGCTGTGAACACCATCTCAGCTTCGTGAGGGGCCTCCCTCACCTGGGAACAAAGGAAAAGTGGAATTCAAAAATAAAACGTATCATTGGATGGTACAGCGACATGAGGCCACTCCAACCCTGGCCGAGCCCTCCCCTCCAGCCTCATTCAAGATGCATTGATCTCATACTCCATCAGTAAGTATTAGGCAAAAAAGTCCTTGAAACCGTAGGTTAAAATAAATTCTGAAGGCTCTTCAGGGAGTGAGAGTGATGGTCCCTACAATGTCAAATAATATGATCTAAAAAGCGGGGGACGGGGAGACAGTTAAGAGCAGGTGTCTTGGTGTCACACCCTGGCTTGAGCCCCCACCCCACTGGCTGAGGCTTTCCCCAACCTGTTAAGCTGGGCGACCAAGTCCCCATGGTCGAGAACTGGGAACGCGGTGGGTGCACAGCACTCACCATTCAATACTCATGGAGGCTCCAGACTGTTCTCCACAGTGGCTGCATCAACTCACATTCCCACCAACAGTGCAGGAGGGTTCCCTTTTCTCCACACCCTCTCCAGCATTTATTGTTTCTAGATTTTTTGATGATGGCCATTCTGGCTGGTGTGAGATGATATCTCATTGTAGTTTTGATTTGCATTTCTCTAATGATTAATGATGTTGAGCATTCTTTTATGTGTTTGTTGGCAATCTGTATATCTTCTTTGGAGAAATGTCTATTTAGGTCTTCTGCCCATTTTTGGATTGGGTTGTTTGTTTTTTTGTTATTGAGCTGCATGAGCCGCTTGTAAATTTTGGAAATTAATCCTTTGTCAGTTGCTTCATTTGCAAATATTTTCTCCCATTCTGAGGGTTGTCTTTTGGTCTTGTTTATGGTTTCCTTTGCTGTGCAAAAGCTTTGAAGTTACATTAGGTCCCATTTGTTTATTTTTGTTTTTATTTCCATTTCTCTAGGAGGTGGATCAAAAAGGATCTTGATAGAGTGTCCTGCCTGTGTTTTCCTCTAAGAGTTTGATAGTGTCTGGCCTTACATTTAGGTCTTTAATCCATTTTGAGTTTACCTCCTGAAAGGCATTCAGGGTGAGAGCAGGAATGAGGCCCTCTTTGCTCTCGGAAAAACTGGCAGAACAGGCCTTCAGATAGTTAGATACTTTCAGGAGAGGATTTTATGAGCCCAATTCTTGTATCTCCTCATATCTAGAAAAGCACTAAAATCCTTCATGGTGACCACTGCTTCTGGTGACTAGCAGAAACCTTCTGCAAAAAAATATTTTCTTGATTGTATGTATTCCCCCTTCACCAAAATCACATATATACTGACCTTGCCCCCGCCTCTTTGGAGCAGTTTCTCAGAGCTATCTGAAATGCTGTCTCCCAGGCTGTAGTCCTCATTTTGCCCCAAATAAAACTTAAGTCACAACTCCTACATTGTGCTTTTCTTTTTCAGTCAGCACCCCTCTAAACTCAATCACATCTCCCTGTGATTTGGTACCATGTTCCCCTCCTTTGTAGCAATGTGTGTGATCATGGGTGTTATATGTGGCACCCCTCTAGTCCAAGCTGAACAACGGCAGGCCTGGGTCTTCCTTGTACAGCACCTGCCTGGCAACACCACCTGGCACCTGACAGGTGCCCAGGAAACAGCTGTTAAGTTGACATTTCAACAGCATGGTCTGCACCTGCAGTTCTCTTCCTTCCCGGAATGCTGCCAGTCATGATGCTGGAGAAAACTCAGAGGCAAGGGGCTCCCAGGCAAGGATTGCATCTAGTTTCCCTCCCAGACACAACTGGAGGCAGGCATCAGGAGAGCCACCCAACTGCGGGGCACTTCAGTGTCCACAGAAGGAAGAGCCCTGTCTCCTGTCGCCTGGGGCAGGACGGTGGGAGCCAAGAAGGCGACCACGTGGTCTGACCTGGCAAACCTCACCCTCAGCTCTACCTTCAAATTCTTGGTCTCTGCTACTTCCCCCCACCCTCATCTCTATTTATTCAGAAAACCACTAGGTCAGCCTGAAACAGATCATGGCAATATGGACAAAGTTGAGTCCTTTCTTTTGTTAGTGTAAACCCAGCATCCTCCCGCTGCCACTTGGAGAGAGAGAAGGAAAAGGTCTCTCGTGGTGACCAACCAGCACTTCCCTCCTCTCCATCCCTCTGTCCCTTACAAAGGCCTGTCTTGGCAAACACACACCCTCTGGGGGCCAGCGGGCACCCCCTCTTTAATGAGCCATCCCAAGGTTTCCAGTCCCCCCAAGACAGATGGGAGCTGCAGGTCACCTCTCCTCTTTAGAAGAGATAACACTGACCAATTCCCTCATAGTAGACCACCATCATCCACCAAAGGAAGCCTGGGGGATAAAATGTGTCACCCTGAAATCACCCCGTGAATCATAGCAGTCCATTTTCCGGAGGGAAAAATAGTATCAGAGCACAAGAAGAAGTGGCAGGTGATGTTTGTCTTTGTCCCACTCAGCTCATTAATGGGCACTTTCCCAGCCATTTCTCCGGTGATCTCAATGACCTCCCAGGCACTTGAGTTCCTCCCTGGGTTAATGCAATTCCAAATCCTTGTTATGCTACAGAAGTAAAGACATGGGGTCAGTTCAGTTCAAAGGGATCCTGGGGGAAGAGAAACAGAAAAGGCAGTAGAAAGAAAAGGCAGTCCCCCTGGTTTGCTAGGAGACTGACATGGTTGGCTTTTTTCACTTGAAATGTAATATCCAATAGTAAAGCAAAAGACACTAAGAACAACCCTAGAAAAGCTGCTGTAAAACAGAGACTATGCTAAACACTTGTAACGAATGACTTTAATTCATCCTCACACCAATCCTTCGAGGGATTATCTCCATTTCACAGTTGAGAAAACACAGAACCTATCTTAGGATCACATTTGTGCTTGGGATGCTTTCAGAATGGACATCTACAGCTTCCTAGGAAATGTCTAGGGGCTCTGGCACCCAGCTCTGGGGCCAGCCCTGAGCTTCTCTGTCTTTCCTCTTTGGTTGGGTGTCTCCTCAGCCTCTTGGCCCTGACTTTCCTCTGCACAGCTGTGGGAAAACTGACCATTCAGGTTTAAGAAGCCTCTGACGCTGGCTTAGAATCCACTAATCTGAAGGCAAAAATACGGACTGTTGAAGGCACACAACCAGTAGCACCTGACACTTTTTGGTCCTGCTGTAAAAGGACAGGTGCTCTGAACACACAGAAGTTTGGAGACATCAGATGTCATGGCCAAGGCCACACAAGCAGGGCAAAGCAGAACCAAGGTGCCTGCCCAATCTGTTTGGTTCCAGGCCTGTATGGTTTCTTTCTGCCAGGGAAGGGAAGGGAAGGGGAAGGGGACACGACCTAAAAGATGCGTTCATCTAAACATCTCCATAGAGTGAGGCTTTTCCACCTAAAATTAATTAAGGACCAAATCAGCCAGACAATATATTCTCAGAGATTTATTAATCACCTACTGTGGATATAGGGACTACATACTGGAATTCCCCATCAAGTCCCAATTTCAAATATTCTGTCCCACTGTTCCCATAAGCACTCTGATATCAGGGCATGGATTCTGAATCGTCATTCTGAATATCGTGTCACAATCAACACTCCAGGAGGGCAGGGATCACGTGTGTCCTGTCCACTGAAAAGTCCCCAGCACCTTGTAATATATGGCCTATATTAAAATCTCAATAAACACTTACTGAATAAATAGATATTTGGGGGTGAAAACTCTAAGTCTCTTGCGTTTCTGCACATTTTGCTAGCAAAGACAGTGACAGCCCTTGTTTTGGACTAGCTTGTCAAGGATGTTTGAAGAGCAAACAGCCTTGGAAGATAGAGATAGTGTCTCCCAGTAGAAAAGAAGGCAGGTTTACTTGCAACCCATCATAAAAGATTCATGTTTCCTAAGAGCAAAGGGCAAGTTTACTTATTGGCCAACCCTGGCCAATACAGACTTGAGTTCCCTAATCTGGGAGCTTCTCTACTACTTGTGAGGCCAATCCAGTGGGCCACTCCGTGTGACTCCCATGGAACTTTGAAGGAAAGGGGGACGGATGCACACAGGAAGCTGGTGCTGCCTGTGTCCCATGAGTAATAAAGGCCTTTGACTCTGATCCGGGAGTCTCCTGCCTTCTGCCAGCGTCCAGTAAACTAGGGTAGGCCGACTTGTTTGCTTGCAAACAAGCTAAAATCTCAGACCTTCACAGTTCCTGAGAGTCATTTAGTATTTGCCATGTGGTCCCACACACCAACTTACTCAGTTATAACAGCAGCCAGTAAAGAAGGAATGAGGAAACCAAGGCTCAGAGCAAGTTAGTGATTAGATAGGATTCCAATCGGAGCCCCCATTTCCACATCTACAACCATGAAGAACCTTATCTATATGGTGGACTTCCTGGAGGATGACAGTGAGACAGTAGTACATGGCAGGACCTCAGAAATGTCAGCTTCATGTCCCCTTGTCCCTTCCCCCCCAATTAAGAAAAGTTCCAGCTGCCACAGAAAGTACCCACAAACATATGTAAACCTCTAATGCTGTCAGATGAACAACCTAATAAGAACTAGAAAAGGAAAGCAGAAAGAAGGAAGGTTACTAATCACTTCTGGGACCAACCAGTTTGCATTGTGACGCATGGTCAGGCACCCCGTACAGTGAGGCTCTTCACAAGGCTGGTGTGAGGAGATACACTAACCCTAGTGACTAGTCAAGCCCTACAACATCTGAGGGAGGGCAGAGGGCACTGAGGCGTTTCCGATTTTGGTTGAAGGCAATCTGGATTGTAACTGGAATCCCCCATTTCTAACCAGAGCTCGGAGGGTCAGGAGTTGTGATATCCAGAGCTCCATTCTCTCTGCCCAAGGTGTACTGAGATAACCAAGCTCCAAGCTGCATTTGTAAAGGCATCTTGAAGAGATAACTAACCAAAATAGCCCCTCAAAGTAAACAGGAGCTGTCTAGCTTGTCTGACAAACTAGACCAGGAAATCTTCTCAGCTGCTTCTCTTGTGCAAAAGAAGCCAGAAAATAAATTAAGGACATTTTCTTGTAAAAAAAAATAAAAATAAAAACACCATTGTAAAGCAATTATACTCCAATAAAGATGTAAAAAAAATAAAATAAAATAAATAAAGGCAGAGCACTGCTGGGCTTGAAAAATATTAATTTTCCCTTGAGGGTAATTATATACACCACAGAGTACAGTTTTGCTAAACTTTTGGGTATGATGATAACATAAAGTACAATTACTATTATTCTTATATTTGGAAAACATGGATTTGGCGGGGCTGTTAGTCACCCTGGAATGGCTAAGGCACCACTGGAGTTAATGATGAGAAGGGGAAATTGTAATCAAGTGTGCTAATTAAAGTTACACGACACTTGTTTTTGCTCTTATATCATCTGACCTAGTGACCCCCCTTTATGGGTGGAGGCCAATGGAAGGTCATCTGTTGAGGCAAGTGCTCTTACCCTGAGGTGCCTAGACTCCCAGGCCAGAGAGTCTCTGCACAGAAGGAGTACGGTGTAATGGAGAGAGGGGAGATTTTGCCTTTTGCACACGCATTGTCCAGCCTCAGTGTTCTGACCTGCCCTCTTAGGGGGCCATGGCTCCCCTGACCACCACGGCCCTGCCTCAGAGAGTTCCAGTTCCTGCTGCACTGTGGGTTCCATCCCTTCGGAGAGCCAGTAGGAGGAAAGGCTGAGCATCACTCTCCAGAGATGGGCTTCAGGGAGTGCCCTAGGCACGCTGGGCAAGTAAATGTCTATGTGCCTTTCTGGACAGCAAGTCCAAAGGTTTGTTCGATCTTCAGCGAATTCTGTGACTTACCAAAGGGTTAATGACCAAGGAGTTTGGATGTCATTCTTCCACTGAGAAGCTCAATCTTCTCCAAGAACTACATGGATTTAAATGTCATTGGTGAAAACACACGATCCCTGCACCATGCTCATCTACATCCCCCTTCGTTCCCCCTGCCCTTTCCACTCTTCCCCAGCAGTCCAATCAGAGAAAAGAGAAACGGAAGCAGATGTAAAGAGCCAGAATGAACATAATGATGTAAGAGAACAAGGGAGAAGTTTATAGAGAGGGGAAAGCCAGGGATATTTCTAAAAGTATAGAGAAAACGCTCCTTCATCCACCTAAGTAGTTCTGGAAACTCTCAGTGCCAATCTTAAAAGAATCAAACCATAAGCCAGATGTATTTTTACCACTGATACAACTTGATTAATGCAATTTACTTTTCTAAAGTTAAAATAACCTTGCAGTCTGGCATGGGAATGTGTTTCAGTCATATTTCTTTTAGTAGTTGGAATCAGAACAAGGGTGATGATTTTCCACCATCCTCTTCCCATATCTGAGCTCTGACTGAACCCAGGTCCCACACGTGGTTCTGTACACAAGCCCACCAGCCGCTGGTCTTTGGAGAGGAACAGATGACAACTAAACATTGGAAAAGTGGCAAAAACGTCGAGGGCTCTGTACAGATTTCAGGTCACTTAGGGCTTATATACTGTATGCTTGCAACACAAATCTACTAAGGTGGAGAACTGGGTTGGAGAGCCAAATATTTTGTAATATAACATTATTTAAAATTCAGATCCAAGTCATCATAAATGCTATAGCTCAATACTACAAATTTATTTTGACCTTTACAGGTTCCAAAGTGCTTTCACGTACACTATCAGTCTTTTGGGATCACTGCCCTCTGGACAGACATCTAGAAAAGCACCTATAAGAATTTATTATTAATTCTGTAATTGTGGCTTACTAAAATTAATCCCCTGAGATCAGAGACCACTTCTATGAAACCTCAAAGGCTACTACATTGTCTGATGCATAGGTCACTACAAGTCAGTCAAGTAACGTTGAACCATCTCCGTGTCCTTTTGAAGGGGTTTTAAAATATGTCCACGGGTTCATTGACACGTTTCCCAAAGGTGGAGCCTAATTCCCCCTCCCTTGAGTATGGATGGGAGTTAGTGACTCACTTCTAAGGAACAGAATATAAGGGAAGTGATGGAATATAACTTCTGAGACCAGATCATAAAAGGCACTGACTGCAGTTGCCTCCTTGCTTCACTGTCTCAGACTAGGGGAAGCCAGCGGCCGTGTTGTGATGACACTCAAGCAGCCTTGTAGAGACGTCCTGCTAACAGACATGCAAACAAGCCACAGTTACAACCACAAGAGACCTTGTGCCAGAACCACCCAGCTAAGCCATTCCCAATGCCTGCCCCATGGAAACTGTAAGTTCATACGTTTTTGTTGTCTTAAGACACTAAGCTTTGTACTAATTGTTAAGAAATAAATAACAAACCCACCTATAATGGTAAGAGGTATAAAATAATAGTTTATTACTTATAATTTATAAGAAGAATTTCAAAAAATAATAATGAAGACAGTACAGCAGCTATCATTTAGGGTTTACTATTTTAGTTACTCCATAGACACTATTATCTCATCTATTCTTCACAAGAATTTTAAGAGGCAGATGGCAATATTTCCATTTTACCTACAGATGGAAATGCAGATGGAGATGAACTCACTTGGCTGAAGTGCTAATAAGTGGCACAGAAAGAATTGGAATCCAGGCCTCCTTGCTTCTAAACCCCATGCTCTTAACCACTGTGCACACCGTCTCCCAACACATGTTTATTGATTGAGTGAATGAGTGAAGGGTATCAACCAGGGCCACATTATAACCTTCACGAGCCCGAAGCATCCTTGCCTCTGTGGGTCCTTCCTCCATTAAAAAAATATTAAAAATTATATTTTATGACCATATTATTATAAAGACTAATATAATCGAGGCTGGGCTCATGCTTACATATTCCTTAACAATTATATTCATTTTTTCCTCTAAAAGAAATTAAAATTAAACTATTTCCACGGGCCCCTATAAGTATGGTGGCTCTCGGTGATGTCCTCACTGCACCTAATGAATAACATGGCCCCGGTATCAACTTGTGCACAGATATCAGATAATTAAAAAGAACAAAATGTTTGATGTCGCATTTTAAAAGCCAACCGAATCATCTCTATTGGCTTTGCTTCTTTCCTCCTCTAAGCAGTAAAAGGCACAGGGCAGAAGGAAACAGTCATAACCCATGGGAGGTGTGTGTGGTGAGGGCAGAATACACGCTATGTGTCGCGCTCAGTCTATGAGGCTGACAAAAAGGATGCAGGTGGGAATGAATCCCGTCTCCCAAGAGAAGCTGGCAGTACCTCTGTGCTCAACTGCGTTCAGCTCTCCTGGAAAGGTGTTCACGGGCATAGTTTTGAGATCCTGCTCGCTGTGCGTGAAAAATGTCGCCTGCCATGTCAGTAAACAGAGGATGTTGTGGTCCTCAAGCCATCAGCCACTGAACTGTGCACCCTGAGGGGATTCAGGACAAAGAAAAGCAAGATACAAGCCCCAGATAGCTAAGGTGCAAATCAAAGGGCTGATTTCAATGAGCCCAGACTCTTGCATCTTCCCATACATAGACAAGCGCTAAATGCATTAACTTAAGATATCTGGGGCTTCCTTGGTGGCCCAGTGGTTAGGAATCGCCTGCCAAGGCAGAGGACATGGGTTCGAGTCCTGGTTCGGGAAGATCCCACATGCCGCGGAGCAGCTAGGCCCGTGCACCACAGCTGCTGGACCTGTGCTCTACAGCCCGCGAGCCACAACTACTGAGCCCGTGTGCCACAACTGCTGAAGCCCACACACTTAGAGCCTGTGCTCTGCAACGAGAGAAGCCACCGCGATGAGAAGCCCATGCACCACGGCAAAGGGTGGCCCCCACTCGCCGCAACCAGAGAAGGCCTGTGTGCAGCAACGAGGACCCAACGTGGCCAAAGATGGATAAATAAATGAATAAATTTATAAAAAAACAAAAACAAACTTAAGATATCAGGTTTTCTTTAATTAACAGTAATCTTTTGAAGTTCCGACTACCTGTTTTTTCTATATATCCTGGCTGCTTCCTTACCTCTTCGGGGCCATCCCTCAGAGCGACCCGAGAGGCTGTCTTCAGGCTTAAGTCCTCAGAAAGTCCACTGAATAAAACATAATTCTCATCTTTTAGGTTGTGCTTTTGTTTTCAGTTGACATCCCCATGACCCACCTTGACTGGGATATGACTGCCTGTCTCCCATGAAGGTCTAGATACTTGTGAGATGTTTGTGACAGTGCCCAGAAGTTAAGTTCCTGGAGAGAGCATGGCATACTGAAAAAGGGGTGAAAAAGAACAGTGACTTTTAGATCTGGGACAAACTTCAGCTTTTCCACCCCATAACTGTGTGGTCGTGGAGGAACTCACTTTATGGCACCTGAGTTTGATCATCTGTAAAATGAGAGCTGTGTGGCAAAGACGGTTAGTGTTCACCAAAGAGCCATAGGCTCCCCAAGTTTTCACAGTGTCTGGCCAATGGACTGTGACCCGAAGGGGCACTTCAGGGCAAGGCAGGTAAAAGTTGCTGTATCCCCAGGTCTTGCTTCCCCTTCCACAGAAACCTTGGAAGCCACATGTTCAGGACAGCATAGCTCAAGAATGACAAGGGGCCTGGATCCATGAGTTACCGCCTGGAGGAGAGCTGAGCAGGAAGAGGGCTGCCAGACCCACACTGAACTTTGAGTGAGAGTGAGATAAACCGTTAGTCTGGGGCTTCTATGTTACGCAGCATATCTTAGCTTATCCTGACGAACAGAGACTGTAATGCCAATTTGTCTGGACGCTGAGGATTAAATAAGAGGATGTAGGTAAAGTGGCACAGTGCCTGGAAGAGGGAACTCAGTCAGCATTTCTTTCCTTCTCTGCTTTAAAAAATTGAGGCACTGTTGCAGATCCCTTTCTGATACTATTTTAGTGTTGGGACCTAGTCACAGAATCCTGAGAAAAGATGAAGGCTGTGCACAGCCTGATGACCAGAGGCCTTCTGCCTTCCCAAGTACTTCCATCACCCACAGAAAGCAGTAAAGACACTTTGCAGGACCTAAATGCAACTTGACTCATTTCCTCGGACGTCAGACAAAAGCAGGTGGGGGAACGCATGGAGGGAGTACTCCTGGCACATTATTTTAAATTTCTGTCTGGGTGTCCTGTGGTCAGCAAGCTTGCAAATGCTGACTCAGCAACATTACCCAGGAGTTTGAGTGACAGCTTGCTGGAGCCTAAAGAAGCAGGGTGTTCTCGAGCCCCATCTCATCTGTAGATGTATCTCAGCATCATATGAGTCAGGACTCTTAGCCTGACTTAGACCAATGCTGTGTCCTAGAGCAGAGACTTGCAGTACAAGGTGCGGCAGGGGCTCGCCCCAGCAGGTGGCGCCAGCAGGTGGCTAAATCAGGGCACCACGCTGCCCCGCCTCCTAGAGCTCTTTCTCCCTGCCAGTGGCCTCCCCATTGGCCAGGCTCCCGACCAGGCACACCTGCTTTGTATCACCTGCCTGAATGGGTTCTGTCAAAAATGAACACTCAACTCAGGCTTGGCAAGCCTTTCTAGCATCCGTTTCACCATGATGTCTCTGGGTGAGCACTGGATTGATGTAGCCAGTAAAAGTCAGCCCTACCTCGGCCAGCAGAGAGAAAAGCGATGATCACCCCAGGATTTCCGAGGGACCTTTCAAAGGACATCATTAATTCTGAATAAAGCTCTCCCCTACCAACACTTTCCAGTTGACATTCCTATTTTATCCTACAAAACTCCTCTGCCATTTAATGAAGGGCGTGCGGGTTGGCGAGACGCCTGCTTTTAAAAATACCCACGTTTGAATAACCTAAGTATCGGAGTTAACTTTCAAAAGTAAAACAAAACTAACAACAGAAGAAATTACCCCATCTCTTTCCTTCCCCCCTCATGCCCCCTTTCCCTGGTCCATATATTGTATTAGGAAAGGGGCAATAAGTCCTGTTACTCTCTAGGACTGAGAGCCTGAAACCCCCATTCACTCAAAAGGAGAGTTTGGGGCTTCCAGGGTGAGGAGGGAACTGTCATCTGTTAGGGTCTGGCCAAAAGGCAGAAAGCCCCGACTCTAAATACAATGGAGAGAAGTTCTGCCAAATGCAGGTTCCTCCATCTCATTCATTTCTAGGCTTATGTGCGGGCCCATTGTAGATTGCCAGGCAACGCGCTGTGGATCTCCTTGCTCCAGCCAGCTCTGCCCCCCATTCCCCGTTTGCCAGGCACTGCGCTAGGTGCCTCGCATGCTTCATCTCACGTAAACCAACAGCCCTATGAAGTAGGAATTCACTTATTTAAAGTTAAGGAAACAAAACCCACAGAGATTAAGCAACTGCCTCAACGTCCCCAGCTGGGATTTCAACCCACGGTTCTACCTCGTTCCAGAGTAACTAAAAGATAGCACTGGGGTTGGGACAGTGAAACCAAAGTGACACTTGGATTCATTTTTATCCTCACTTCCCCCTTGGCAGGGAGCTGGCCGATAGGGTTGGGGAATCGCCTCTGGACAGCAGGGTGTGGACGAGGGCGCAGTGGAGACATTAAATAAGGGGCGCATGGTCACAGGAATTCGCTCATCTGCAGGACGTATTCCCAGCCCCCTGCAGTCGCGCTTGGTCTAGCCGGGACTAGGAAGTTGGCGGCTAAAGACTCGCACGGACACAATAGCTCCTGGGGAAAAGCAACAGAGGGCGCAGCGAAATCAGACGTGCCCTCACCGCTACCGAGCAACGCTGCCCATGTCGCCCCCTTCCCCTTCTCCCGCGCGCACCAGCCACGCAGGTGGCGAACCCTTCGCGTGCGCGCCAGGCGCAGGTGATGAGCCCCTCGGTGTGCGCTGCAGGAGAGCAGATGGCAAACTCCCCGGCCGCTCGGGCTGCGCTGGTGGCCAACCTTTTCGCGCGTGCGCCAAGTGTGCAAACTTCCACCGCCAGCTCTCCCTTTCGCCACGCTTCCTCCCCCCGCAGCGACCCGCTTCCCCAAATCCCCATTGCTCAACCCGCGCCTCACCTGCACGGTGGCGGGCTGCGGCAGCACAGCCCTGCGGCGGCGACCGAAGCGAAGCTTGGCCGCCTTGTATATCTTCCAGTAGACAGATAGCACCACGCCAAGAGGCAGGTAAAAGGCGCCACAGGTGGAGAAGACGGCGTAGGAGGGTTCCTGGCTCGCTTAGCAGCGCTGGAGCCGAGCGCCGTTCGCCACGCCCCAGCCGAAGAGCAGCGGCGCGAGGGCGATGAGCGCGGAGAGGGCCCAGGTGAGCGCGATCATGAGCATCGAGGCTCGGCGGCGGGTGCGCGGCGTGTACGGCAGGTGGCGCGTGATGGTCCAGTATCGGGCCGGGGTGATGGCCGCCACGTTCCAGATGCTGGCGGTGCAGCGCAGCACGTCGAAGGAGGTCCACACGTAGCACAAGCTCCGCCCCAGCCGCCACCGTCGCCCGGTGGACAGCTCGCTCGCCAGGCTCAGGGGCGTGATGCACCAGCGCTGCCACGAGCACGTCCGAGACGGCCGTCGAGGCCACCAAGTTATGCGGCACACGGTGGAGGGCGCGGACGCGCAGGATGGTGACCAAGACCAGGAGGTTCCACAGGAAAGTGGCCGCGAACGGCAGCACCAGCTGCGTCACCACCAGCCCCGTGAAGACAGAGAAGGGCGGCTCTCGACCAGGCAGGGCGGCGCCGCCTGGGGTCAACTGGACGACCCCGCCGGGGCTTGGGCTGCTGCTCTAGGCTTCGGGTCCCAGGCGAAGGGCGACCCCGGTGGAGGCCACCGAGAGGTTAGCTGCTTCCATGGCGCGGGGCGTGCGGGATCCCGGCTCCTCGGCGGGGACGCACGCGCCCCTGGCGCTCAGCGTGGACAGGGAGGGTGCAAGCGTCGGAGGGGGCCCTGTGTGCCAGGGGACGGCAGAGAGGGGTCCAGGTCGTCCTACCATGGTCCCTCATTGTGCCGCAGCCCTCCTTTGGCGCCTCTGCTTGGAGCCCTCGTGGACCTCTTTTCCAGTGGAGGAAAAAAAAAAAAAAATAGTGGGACCCCTCAGGAGTCCAGCTCCGCAGGGCCCGCCAGTCCTTCCCGCCTCTCCTCGCCGTCCCGGGGGCAACGGGCTGTCGTAGGGCTGGGAATCTGAGAGCACGCGGTGTCCGCGCGCAGGGCGGCCTTGAAGAGTGGACTCCACCACGAGCCGGCGGCCCCTGGAGCAGAGCTGCACCCGGGGTGCGCGGGGGCGGGTGGTCCGGAGAGCCCGCCGACTGGAGCCGGGCCTTCAGGCTGTCCCGCCGAGTCTCCCCGCCCCCGCCGCGCGGAGAGAACCCCAACGCGGGAGTCCGCGGAGAAGGTTCACAATCGCCTAGGAATCCCGTGGCCGCCACCTTCGCGGATCCCTGGGACCAGCCTGGGGCACAGTTTGACATCCGGAAACAGAGGCACCGGACAGAGAGATTCTGGTTTCCTGGATCCCCATCCTAGGTGAACTAGGAGACTCAGGTGTTGGGTATGTCAAACAGGAAGCTCTTCAACCCGGCACCATCCTGCCTGCCGCTTCACTCGCCACACTTCTGCCGGGCGAGGCTTCCTGCTGCCTTAAGAAGTTCCCTCTCTGGCTCTGTGCAGAAAGAACGCAGCTTCTAGGCAGTTTGGCAGAGGCTCTGACGCGGGAGGGTTCGCCACCTCCTCGCCATGCCATCCCTAACCCGTCCCATCACATCCCTACCCGCATTCCCACCCCGCCCTCCCTTTGCGGCTGCGGAAGTTCCTGACCCTAGTGTATGTCTTCCAGTCTTCACATCCAGGGTGGAGATCGGGTTATATTTTGTTGACCCCTGGGCAAAGGTAGAAACCAGTGAGAAGTGAAATTCCCCTAACCTGCCGCCCAGACCCCATTTCAGTCTCTTAACACTTAAAAAAATAGTTCAATCAAAATGAAATCAGCCTAAAGCCGCAATACTTCTGTTCCTGGGAGTAGACTAGAACCTAAAGAACACAGAGCCCAGACTGCCCCTTCTCTTGTCAGGGCAGCTCGACTGGTGGTCATTCACTGGCTTCTTACCAACACCCTGGGAACAGCCTCAGGCTGAGCAGGCCGCCCAGAAGAGGCTCTTTCTGGAAAGGTTCCCTAGGCTGCAGTGGAGGGAAGTGTTTCTTCCCTGGTCCTCTGAGCATCCCACCCCTGGCATCTGGGGCAATCTTTGGGGATCTGGACCCTGCAGGAGGGACACAAAGAATGTCCTCCTTACTCTCCCTTCATCATCCATTCACAGAGTGAGGACTTTTGCCTTCTGCATCCTGTGTGGGACTGGTCTTGCTTACACACACAGACTCACTCCTGGGGCATAAAGAGCAACAGGCAGAGGAGTCAAGATAAAAATACTTGGATTTGCAGGCGTAAGTGTCAAGTGGTTGACAAAAAATCTCAGAAGTGATGGGCTATTCAGGGATCACAGAGATGCGGGGAGCTGTGGTCGGAGAAGCCCTTAGGCTTACTGAACTGTCAGGAAGGCATTTAGATGTTGGATGAGATGAATGGAGGGTGGGACCTGGCCAGAGTGTGGGTAGCTGGGGCAAAGCCACCAGGAGATGGACATGCAGAGTGCAAATGCCAAGCAGCAGGGTTTGCACTTGATCGTGGAAAAAGCTGGATTTGGGACGAAAATTGACATGACAAAGACCATCCTTTAGAAGGAAATGGTGACTAGCATCTGAAATAGTTTCACAAGAATTTTCTCCCTATTTTATTGGGCAAACGAGAGCAAAGAATATCAAAAATGTAAAAGCATTCTTCTTGCCCCAGTCGGATGCAGGACATGCTTTTATTTTCCCATCTTTGCTTCTATCCACATACACTTTTCATGCCTAAAGTCAATTTTTTGTTTTCCAGATTTCTCTTAACATTTTTCGTGTTGCTATATGCTCTCTTCATAGCTACACTTTTTATATTGTTCCATGTATTAGGTGAGAGACGTTGAGCAACTTAAGCTTTCGGAGACTCAATTTTCTCATTTTAGAAATGAGGATAATTAACAACTGTCAGGAGATTATTGTAAAAGTATGGTTTAATAGTTGACTAAGTGTTCAATAAATGATGACAATTGCCACTATTTTTTTTTTTTTCGGTACGCGGGCCTCTCACTGTTGTGGCCTCTCCCGTTGCAGAGCACAGGCTCCAGACGCGCAGGCTCAGCGGCCATGGCTCACAGGCCCAGCCGCTCCGCGGCATGTGGGATCCTCCCGGACCGGGGCGCGAACCTGTGTCCCCTGCATCAGTAGGCGGACTCTCAACCACTGCGCCACCAGGGAAGCCCAACTGCCACTATTTTTAACTTCTAGTTCAAAGCTTAGATTCCATTCTCTTGTGACGTTTGATGCAGATCGAGTTATTACGGTTTTACTCTCTCCAATATTTGTAACTACAAAATACATTCACACATTTTATTTCACTTGATCTTAACCCGCAAGCTTTTTAGGCATTTTTCCTATTTGCAGATGGAGCAACAGCGAGAGGTTTGTCGCCTGGTGACTGATGTGGGGGGCTTAGCTCTTCCGACCCCCATCCCCCATTTGTCCATGACACCAAGTGGCCCTCCATTCACTGGACTGGGGCTTCAGTCTGATGGGTTTCATTGACTTCTTCTGTATAAATCGTTTCATGTAAAAAGTCTGTTTGTCATTTTAGAAAATTACATTGTCTCCATTACAAGTCGTTTTGGGCTTTTCTACTCTCATCTCAGACCACTCTCCCCTGCTCACCACACCCCAGCTGCTCGGCCTTCCGTTCCCTGAAGGTGACAAGCACATCCCATTCTCAGGGCTTTGGGGTGTGCCTGGGATGCTCTTCCCTCAGGTAGGCGTGTGGCTTATTCACTTCCTTCTGGTGTCTGGTCCAGTGTCACCATCTCAGGCCTTCCCTGTCCATCGCTCTGTCTAAAGACGGCTCTATCCCACTCCTCCGCTTTGTCTTCACAACAGTTCACAGAGTGCCATTATGTTATTTAATTCCTTTTGGATACCTGCCTCCCCTACTATATAAGCTCTTCTCAGGCAGGAAGTTTATTCACCGCTGTATCCTTAACCTCTACAGTTGACCCTCGAGAGATGCCGAGGATTAAGGGTGCCGCGCTGTGGAGAATCTACCTATAACTCTACCGTCAGCCCCTCCTATCTGTGATTCCGCATCCGCTGATTCAACCAACTGTGGATCACGCGGTACTATAGTAGGTATTTATAGAAAAAAGAATCCGTGTATAAGTGGACCTGCACGGTTCAAGGGTCAACTGTATTTCAGTGCAAGGCATATAGAAGGTGACAATAAATTTGAATGGATATGTTGAATGAGTGAATGAGTCACTATTGGGAGAGGTGATCCGGGAGCCCTGAGCCCCCCTGCATATTCATGTAGGGCAGGCCAAGGTTCCAAGGCCCTGACTCCTCATTATCTAGGCCATCTCTCAGAGTTGTGTGTGCAGCAAGCCACCTTAAAAGATGAAGTAAACTCTCCCCCTGGGCAAAAGGCAAGCTTGCTTCCATTACTATAGCCGTGGTGAGTCCCCCAAGCTCAGTGTTCCTCTCCTGTAACAGAGACCCCCGCCTGTGCAGGATCCAGCCCCAGGCCCTTTCCGTAACCCCCATGGGACTTGGGAAACGTGGGGAGCCGGCATACATGAACCTGGAGCTCTGGCTACAGCTTTTCCCCAGAGGAATACAGTCCTCTGTCTCTGACCTGGGGGTCTCCTGTCTTCTGACAGCATCTAGGAAACAGTTACAGGGTAGCTTGTTAGCTTGCAAGCCAGGTAAACTTCCAGGCCCTGCACAGTATTTGCCAGGCCTTTTCGGTTTGCTGATTTTTAAATTACAATTAGCAAAATTCTTTCGCCCCTTTGAGATTATTTCCTTGATACATTTTCTCCCAAATCTAATAACTGAGTTGAATTGTAGGAACTGTGTGATTATTCTTTTTACATATTTTCAAACTTTACCTTGGAGAGATTTATTGGATTCACTGTTGTGTTGGCCCTGGCTCTGGAGAAACAAGAGAGAGACTGACAGCCTTGACAAAATAAATTTTTTTTATCAGAAAAAAAGTTTAATTGGTGTATAATGATCTATTTTAATTGTTTTAATTTGCATTTCTTCAATGGCTAAAAAAAGCCCTGATTTTTCCACATGGTGATTTATTGTCTATATATTCTTGTGTAGAAACTGTTCATCTCCTTTTAGCTACTTTATACAGGAATCTGGGTACCGACCTCATGACTATTGATCAATTTCAGTGTAATTATAGAGCAGATTTTCATCTGTGTTGTTGTCACATACTTTTTTCTGTCATTCCTGTGTTCACATTTATAACTTTATTACATTTTGTTGAATAATTTATTTGCTTTATATAATAGGCCTCATTGATCTTGTCTCCACCAATGTCTGCAATTTACTTTGCAATTGTAAGTTGCTTTGCTGCCCTTTATTTCTATTTCTCAAGTTTTTGGATAGATTTGGGAATTCAACTCCTTGATTCCTCTGGAGTCGTTGTGTGTGGTGCAGCAGGAGACGGTGATGGGCCTTCTCATCCCCAGGCCATGTGTGATCATTTGCAGTGAAGCCCAGCCTGGACTGTTGAGGGCAAGACGTTGAGGTGGTACAGAGGCAGCTGAGATGTTGTCCTGGCCCGAAGACCTTTCATCCATCTGTTGCATGACCGGAATGCAGCAAAATGTGCCAACCGCTGATTAGAAGTAGAAACAAAGGTGTCTGATCTTGCTGGGGGAGAGGAGTCACCTCCGATGGGAAGGAGCAGAGGGGGAGGCAGCCTTTGACCTGGACATTAAACGATGGGGGACTTTCCCTGATGGAGGTGAAGGAGGAGGGAGGCAGAGCTGGCTGGGGGAAGAGGGTGAGCAAAGGCTTGGAGGCAAAAGAAGAAGAACAAAAACAACAACAAACCCAAGGCACCAGCAGAGAATAATCAGGAAGTGCCCGACATTGACTGAACAGCAGTTCATTCCCTTCTGGTTTGTCGGGTTTTGCTTTTAAAGAAAACAGAGGTAGAACATTTCAATCATCTTTAGTCAGCTGATCCAGCTATTTCTCTTTAGTGTTTCCATGCATCTCCCATGATTAACTTCTTCTGCTGTTATTAAAAAAGCATTTGTTCTTTGATATTATTGCCCTTGTGTTCTCCCAGATGATTTTTAATGAATGAATGAATGAGTGAATGAATGAATGAATGAATGAAGAGAGCTAAGAACCAGCTAACTGAAGGTAGAGAGCAGTTGAGGGTGTGGAAGAGTATCAGGGAAGATATCTGGTCGTGGAAGGTGAGGAGAAGGGTTCGGTTAAGCATGAAGCCAAGCAAAAGTAAAGAAACAGCAAAAGAGAAGGGAGGAAATATAGAGTTTCAAAAAAAACTGAAAAAAAAATAAAAGTTTGTAGTTGGGGAGGAAGTTAGGATCTAGTGGAGAAGCACCCCCGTATCACAGCCCAAACACCACCGCCTCAGACTGGTCTCATGCATTAGTTCTCAAACCTCAACGTGCATGAGAGTCACCCAGAGAGCGTATTAAACCCAGATGGCTGGGGCCCGGCCCCAGAGTTAGGCCTGAGCTGGGGGCCAAGAGTCTGCATTTCTAATGAGCTCCCAGATGTAGCTGCTGATCCTGGGTCCACACTTTGAGGACCACTGGTCTAAAGCAGGTTTTCAGCTATTCTCTCTCTACTTTCCACTTTCCTTATACGACTTATTAACCCTCACTCTGTGCAGGAGCTTTCTATCACGCGACACACTTAATTTTCACCAAAACCTTCTGTGATACTTTTATTATCTCCATTCTACACATAAAGGAAGAAGCAAGAGAAATTAAATTATGGTACCAAAAATCATATAGCTAGTGAAGCTCTAAAGTCCGTTTGACAGTAAGAGCAATTTTAAATGCTGTAAAGATTGGGACTCACTGTCAGTGGTGGGACCCTGGACAAGGTTCTTACGGTCCAAGGCCTCAGTATCTTTTTAAATGAGGTTATTATAGTAGCACATATTTCACTACGGGTTGTTGGGAGAATTCAATGTGTTAATTCACAAGAGCTGATAGCATAATTATGATCTGAAGTGTACCCGATTCTTAGGGGTCTGCCCTCCCAACTGGAATATAAATTCCATGAGGACAAGAAGTTTGTCCTGTTGGTTTCTAGGACCCCAGAGCACATAACAAAACCTAACACACACTAGACCTTCAATAAACACATCTCGTTGTCTTGTTTTTTGCCAGACAACCTTGTTTTATTTTTTATTTTATTTATTTATTTATTTTGCGGTACGCGGGCCTCTCACTGTTGTGTCCTCTCCTGTTGCGGAGCACAGGCTCCGGACGCGCAGGCTCAGCGGCCATGGCTCACAGGCCCAGCCGCTCCGTGGCATGTGGGATCTTCCCAGACCGGGGCACGAACCTGCATCCCCTGCATCAGCAGGCGGACTCTCAATCACTGCGCCACCAGGGGAGCCCAACCTTCTGTTTTCAAACCAACATTACTAGTACCTTTGAGACAGAGCTTTTAGTATATTTGCATATGAACATCCAAGTGCATTTACTACATCCATCTAGGTCAGAGTTCCTCAGCCTAAGCACTGTTGACATTTTGGGCTAGACAGTCTTTGCTGTGGGAGGAGGAGTGTGTTGCTGTAGGATGTTTAGCCGCATCTTTGCCCTCTACCCACTAGATGCCACCAGCACCTCTCCAGGCGTGACAACGAAAAATGTCTCCAGAAACTGCCGGATGTTTCCTGGGGGTCAAAGCCCCTGAAGTTGAGAACCACTGACTTCGGTATTTCAGACATGTCTCTCTGGCTGGCATGTCCCCTCTCAAATGTCCTGCTTGACCACAGAAGTCTTAGTCCTACTTGTTTCCCTTCCTACGGCTTCCCAGAGAAAGTTCCTCCACATTGGCATGGCCCCTGCCTTAGCTCCTCAGGAATCAGAGAACAGCACTGGGGGCTGGATATGGCTGTTCCAAATCACCATATTGTAGGTGATAAGGTCCCTCCAAGGGTGGGTCCCTGAGGAGTTCTCACCCATCTGGAGTGCCAGCCTCCACCCCTCAGTCCTCACAGCCCAGCCCATTTCTGGGGTGTCTGGCCCTTAGAAAGTCCCATCAGAAACAAGTGTTCCTCCTAAGGCCTTTCCTTAGTCGCTCCCCTCACCTAGACCATACCAAAACCCAAAGAGGTACCTTCCCTGAAAGCAGAGTTATTTAATCTGCATTGACGCCTGGTGTGAAGCTTTACAAAGCAAGTGTGAAATGAAGACATGTCACTGCATCCTTCTGGCTACCATCCCAGCTCCTTTTTGCTCCTAATACAGACGGTTAAATTCCTAAACAAGAATGCTTCTGCCGGCCAGGGTGAAATTCAGGTGTCCACCTCCAGAGAAAGCAGTAGCTGCCTGTGACTTTAAAATAGCCACCTCCCCTCCTCAAATCCACTGCTTGTCTTTATCAAGGTTTTAAAAAGCACAAGGACTAGTCTCAGGCAGGTACCCCAGTGTATCTGTAGTTAGAAATAAATCTAGAAACGCATCCTCTATACATTAACCTATGTCATAGTGTCATCTGCCTTTATAAAACTATTTTTAGCCACATTTCCTCAATTATGATTTACATTGAACAATTAAAGCATATTCCTCTCCTACGCTATGAATGACTATAATTAGTCCTCAGCCACCCAGAGATTTGTGTTCTATCTGGAGTTGAAGAAGGTGGTCTTTTTCTCACCTCACACACAGGAAGGAATTGATCTGGGTTTGGTGTTGGTCCCAGCCTCCCCACTCCTGTGACTTTGCTTTAGAATAAAAGTGGGCAAAAATAATTTTTCCAGATAAGCAACGAGCTTATGGGCAACTCACCATCAAAGTAACGTTAATGATCAGGTGGTGAGGGGGAAAAGAAAACATGTTCAAGGAAACATCCAGGCGTGACTGGCGTTTGTTTTTCCACGTGTGGGTGTTGAGGCCAATCTGTTTGCAGGAATGTGGGAGAGATAGTGCCTTCGAGTAATTGTTCCTCCTACAACTCTTAGAGTTTTAATTAGCAGATGGGTTCCATTTTTTCCCCAGCTACTTTCTTTTCCATGACCAAAGGTAATTAATTGTTTTTCCGTGCATTCAAACCTCAACCCTTGAAAATCCCTCCATTCTTACTAAAGCAAAAACCTCTAGCAAAGACTCTTGGCCTACAGCTGAAAGTTCTCCAATGTCAGTGATGATAGTAAAGCCTATCCAAGAGCCTCCAGGACCCTGCATCAATAGGTTACATCCCAGGGTGGTCCACTGAACCGAGGGCTCTGCCTAATTCAGTGTTTGCCACGCTCAGCGGTCTCTTCCCACCAGTCAGGGAATTAGCCAGTCTAATTACCTCTGGCTCATCTTCCCACATGTTGCTTCCCAGCATCAGAAGGGGTTAGAAGCAGAATAAGGGAGACGAGGGGGTGCATGGAAGAGAAGGGGTGTCTCAGTGGACTTTTTCTGCATTTTAAGCAGTTCACAGGAAGGCAAAATTGGAAAGCACGGCTGTAATGAGATCTGGAATTATCCACATTCCCCCTGCAGGCTAATTTGCACCTTGAACCCTATCTGACCTGTTGATTTAGCCCCAGATCCTGTAACTGAAACATCAGCCTTAGAATGACCAAGAGTTGCAATTTCTAACTCCAGAGGAGCAAAAGAGAGAAGTGCTTAGAAAACAAAATAAATCTAAGATCTCTAAGTCTCTTAATTTGGAGAGGTCAATTAGGAAACAACTCACTGAGAGGAGTACAGATTAGAAAAATCGATCAAGACCAGATGATACTCGGTAAATGCAATGTATAGATTTACAGGATGAATACAGAAAGCCATTTGGTGAATTTTAACTATAAGGTGTTAGAGAAAAGCATTAAATATTTTGAAAAAGGCATGGATTTAAGGATGGATTCTAGGAAAAATTCCTCACTCACTGTCCTGCCTCACACTCTTGGATGAAAACCCCAGTTTGGCCCAATATCCTTGGGGGCAGAAGGTATTATGATTTCTAGAAGCCTTGGACTTTCATTCCTCCTGGGGGGAGGGAGGGTGTTCTGAGATGAATTCAGATTCTTGAGCTGCAGGAAAGGCCTCCGTGGTTCCTATTTCCCTTATGTGACAACTGGCCGCTAAATGAGCTTCAGAAGTTGGAAGCGGGAATAATACTTTCAAGTCGCCCAGGTCATGCCAGTTGGGCTCACCTCTGCCTCCGCTTCTCCTCCCTGCCTCTATCGTTTTGATCTTTCTCTTTCCTGGAATTTGATTTTCTGTGGGTTGTAAGAGGGAGTCATTATCATGCCTGCGCCGTGGGCTTTCTTTGAGGTTTATAATTTCAGATTCCAACACATTCCAGGCACACTCTTTTATCTCCAAAATTTGAATTCCTTTTTGGGCTTTACAGAAAGTCTGGTCTCTGGATACTCTTTACTTTAGGCAAAATTAAATTTTACCTTAAAAAAAACCTTTATTGTGCACGGAATTATTTTCCTTCTATGAAAGTTTTCTTTCAGTCTCTAAGGATTACAGGGAAAGCAGAGGACTTTCAAAATTCTCTTTCTTGGTTTTGAGCCCACTTTTCCTTCAACATCTCCAGATACTTTCCAAACGATGACGTGACCAGAGGCTCAGTTTGCCAACTGAGAGGACAATGAAGGGGGACCCTGGAGATTGACATGCGTGGGTGCAAATCCCAGCTCAACCAGTGGCCAGCAGAGCCCCTTGGTCAGGACACCACTGCTCTGCATGGCCGTCTTCTTGTCTCCTTGCAGCTCGTCGCCTTAATAAGGGAGTGACTACCCTGTCACATACTGCTCCAAACAAGACCCAGGGTAACACGATGGACCCCTCCCCTTCTTCCCTCTTTTCCATCTCCCCCTTTCTTTCCTCACTTCCTTTTAAGCCCTCAGAGTTGACAACCAGCTCCCCCTTTAGGATCAAGGGACTTGGTCCCCTGGCAGCTGGGGGAGCTGCCACAGAGAGTCCTCCAACCCCGGCTTATTCTGGAATTGACTGCTGAAGGGAGTCCCTGGCCCAGGTCGCAGCCCCTCCCAGGACCGCTCAGCCACGACCAACACAGAGTATAAAGTCTCAGCCCCTCTTTCCAACTTGAGACTCAGAAGGATCATCTCAGCTTCAGAGCGCCCAGTGGGCTTAGCTGTGAATTTTTGGTGACTGTGTCCCAGCTCAGCTTCTCCCTTAGCCCCTGAAGGTGATGTTTTCCCCTGAGCCACAACCCAACAAACTTCCTGCACACTAATCTCCATCCCAGCATCTCCCTGTGTCCTAGGGAATTCCACCTGCAACAGCTGTGATGAGGTAGGATACCGAAGACACAATTTGATGGATGAGGAAATGCACATTAAATAGGTTGAGAGCAATACAAGATGAAGGCTAATGAAGGGTCGTTAAGTTACCATTCAAAAAACACATTCACAGGAAAACTTCAATAGGGTGAAAATAGTGAGGGGGGGCTTCCTGGAGGAGGTGTCGTAAGTGTTGGGACTTCTTGATGGGTAGGATCTGTAAAGAAGAAAGAACAACACAGGGTGCTTTTGACAGAGGGAATCACTCAAGCAATTTGAGACTGCACATCCCTAGTTTGTGAAACAGGACTTTTAGGAAGGCAAAGCAGACACCATTTGCTTGGGGGGGTGGGAGGGAGCTAGATATAGGGTTTGGATACGCTAGATTGTGGTTAAATATTAGATTTGGAAGAACTTTGACAGCCAGGCTGTGACATCCAATACCCACAAGCAGCGAGGAGCAACTAGGCATATTGGAGCAGATGAGGACATGAGGAAGCTTATCTAGGTATTGGTGACACTGATTCATTGTTGGGGCCAGGTGGGCAGAGATTTCATAGTAATGCTTGATGCCAGTTATTGAAAATCACTCCTAATTTTACTTATTTTAACAAAAATCCACTATTTTTTACTTGGTTGTAAATGACAACCTGAATCCAAACTTCACTACATGTGTAGCTGTTTTATCAACCTTTGACTGTTCCATTGCAATTACACTTTCCCCCTCCTGGGATGTTGGCACATAATGTAGGGAGTTTGAGGGAGGTACCAGGGCATGTACTGCCATGATTTCCCCCTCCTGGGTTTGTGTGTTTAGGAGTATTATTGATATTTTGCCAGCAGTTTTTATGACGGGTTAGCATTGGGACTAAATTGGAGGAAGGAAAGCAGGTGAGTGAAAACCCCACTGATGTAAGTGGCGTGTGAAGGGAGCTTGGCATCTGGGCAGGAACAATATGTAGCATGTATCAACATCTCATTCCTTTTTATGGCTGAATAATATTGGAGTGAAGTGTATAGACCACATTTTGTTTAACCATGTATCTACTGATGGGCACTTAGGTTGTTTCTACCTTTTGGCTATCGTGAATAATGCTGTGATGAACATAGGCATGCAAGTAACTGAGCCCATGTTTTTGGTTCCTTTGGGTATGTACCTAGGAGTGGAATTGCTGGGTCATATGGTAACTCTATGGTTAACTTACTGGGGAGCCACCCCACTGTTTTCCACAGCAGCTGCACCATTTTACATTCCACCAGCAATGTGTGAGAGTTACAATTTCTCTACGGCCTCACCAACACTTGTTATTTTCCATTTTTTAAAACTATAGACATCCTAGTAGATGTGAAGTGGTATATCATCGTGGTTTGTATTTCATTCTTAATTGTAGAAATTATTTTTGCATACTTCTTTTTTCTTACTTTGCAACGATTTTAATAACCTAGCTCTATATTGATTTTTATTGTAAGCCTTTTAGAAATAGATACACTGGACTTAAGCTGCCTTAAAAGAGCTCACATTTTGTGTTACGAAGCTCTCCATTCAGATTGCTTTTCACTTCCTAGATGATCTTGTCATGGAGGATTTTCTTTCTCGGTTTTTCTTTGTCAAGTCTCTAGTGTTATGCCTCTACGGTCCAGTGGAGATTCTTCTGTTTCCTGAGCAATCTGACAGTTGAACTTATCTAGTCAAAAGAGCAGTCCTTGCTGTCTCTTTTGAGTAACATTTATATTCTGTTGGCAAGATATGAAACTCCCAGTATCAGAGTGTTCTTTATTGAGGGTGAAATGATACAGGACTATGGAAGTAGCTACAACCAGACCTACCCCTTACCCTGCCATGATTGACTTCATGACAAATTCTGAAATCCTCAGACTGTCTTTCTTTAAAAACTTCCCCAGCCAAATACTAGCCATTATTTTTATTAATGACTTTAAGAAGGGCTAATGTCAGTCAATCACAAAGGAAAATAAAAATCTCTTTCTTTCTTTTCCTTATATGTTTTGAACATGAAATAGAGGAAAATTATAAGGTAATCTTTGGGTATTGTTTCCAAATCTTTAAAAATTATGCCTGTGTGCAAAAAAGCATTTGAGGAATCTATCACCCTTTGAAGATAAAGCACTAGATAAACTCAGAATAGAGGGGAACTTTCTCAACATAATAAAGGATATAAATGAAAAACCTGTAGCTAATATCATGTTCAGTAGTGAAAGTCTGAAAGCTAAGATTAAGAACAAGACAAGGATACCCACTTTCATCACTTCTGTTCACCATGTTTATAGCCACAGCAATTAGGCAAGAAAATAAATAAAAGGCATCCAAATTGGAAAGAAGGTACTAAGACATGTCACAGATGACATGATGTTATATGAAGAAAACCCTAAAGATTCCACAAAAAACTGTTAGAGCTAATAAACAAATTCATCAAAGTTGCAGGCTATAAGATCAACATGCGAAAATGAATATTTCCATACACAAGCAGTGAGTAACCCAAAAAGGCAATTAAAAACAATTTAATGTACAATATCATTAAAAAGAATAAAATATTTAGGAATGAAATCAACCAAAGAGGTTCAGGACTTATAAATTAAAACTACAAAATTTTGCTGAAAGAAATTTTAAAAGACTTCAAGAAACAGAAAGACATCCTATGTTCATGCATTGGAAGACAATATTGCTAAGACTGAAATACTCCCCAGTGTGATCTATAGATTCAATGTACTCCCTATCAAAATCACAACGGTCTTCTTCCAGAATAAAAAACCTGATCCTAAAATTTATACAGAGTCTCAAAATAGCCAAAACAATTGTGTAAAAGAAGAGCAAAGTTGTAGGAATCATAATTCCCAAATTCAAAAGTGACTACAAAGTCACAGTCATGAAAATAGTGTGGAGTTGGCATAAAGACAGACACAATAGACCTCTGGAATAGAGAGCCCAAAAATAACCCCATATACTCATGGCCAGTTGATTTTGACATTGATGCCAAGACCATTCAATGGGGGAAAGAACATCCTCTTCAAAAAATGGTGCTGGGACAACTGGATATCCACAAATAAAGAAATTATGTTAGACCCTTACCTCACACCATATACAGAAATTAGCTAAAATAGAGCAAAGACCAAAACGTAAGGGCTGCAACTGTAAAATTCTTAGAAGACAACATGGAGGAAAATCTTCATGACATCATTAGTTATCAGAGAAATGAAAATCAAAACCACAATGAGATATCACTTTACACTTACTAGGATGGCTACAAGCCACAGTCAGACAATAACCAGCATCACTGAGGATGTGAGAAATTAGAACCTTCATACACTACTGTTAAAAATGTAAATGGTGCAGACACTTTGGAAAACAGTTAAACATGAGTTACTATTTGGCCCAACAATTCCACTTCTAGGTATGTTCCCGAGCGAAATGAAAATATGTGTCCACACAAAAACTTGTACACAAATGTTCATCGTAGCATTGTTTATAACACCCCCAAACAGAAACAATCCAAATGCCTGTCAATGGACAAATGTTTAAATAAAATGTGGTATATTCATACAATGGATTATTATTTGGCCATAAAAAGGGATGAAGTACTAGTTCACGTGACAACATGGATAAATCTTGAAAACATGCTAAGTGAAAGAAGCCAGGCACAAAAGGCTTCATATCGTATGATTCCATTTATGTGAAAGATAGAGAATAAGCATATTTATAAAAACAGAGAGTAGATGAGTGACTGCCAGTGGCTGGAGGCAGGGGGTAGGGGCTGCTAATGGGTACAGGCTTTCTTTTTGAGGCAGTGGAAATGTTCTAAAATTGATTGTAGTGATGGTTGCAAAACTCCCTGAATATGTGAAAAAAACTTTCAGCGGGTGAATTGTATGGTACATGAATGGTATAATAATATATATTATATCTCATTAGAGCTACCCAAAAAAGGGTTCAAAGGGATTGGACTCCTCTAGCCCTTCCAACCTTGCCGTCACTCACAATAGAGTGGGAAAACCTCCAGTTTCAGCTGCTGGTCTCAAATTGGCCCCCTGTTTGTTCTTTTTGGGTTTCTCCTGTTCTTAGATCCATCAGCTGCTGCATTATTTCCCACTGTTTCCTCCTGAACTTTGCCAATAACCAGCAGGTCTGTGGCTGTTTGCTGCTCTGTCCCACCCTCCTGTGCTTTGGGATTCAACGGGACACTCTGTAACCTACTTTTTGTTGTAATTATTGTCTGTGGCTTTTTTGTTTTGCTCTCTGGCTGCTCTGTTTTTATGTGGGGATTCAGAAAAATCAAAAAATTATTCTGTCAGGGTGACCACCGTCTTCCTAGGATCCCTGTAGGAGAGCTTTGTCAAGTACCCCTTTTTGATATGAATTTCAAAGATTCCTCCCCCCAACCTGTTTAATTTGTCTTTTGTCATTTGAGCTTCGTGGATGGGTCACTTGGAGATGAGGAAGTGGGCGTTCTGACGGTGATCCATAGCTGCTCACACTGCACTTTATATGACCTGGGCGTCGCACCTTTCTGATCGATCACTAGGGAATCCATTGAGCCCCTTGTTTTAACAGCCTCGAGGCTCTGTAGCACTCTGGACTTTCCCAGGTTGTTATTCATATTTTCTCTTGAGCTTCTTCAATAGTGCAACTCAGCCCATCTATTGCTTAGAAAATATTGCTATGGTAACGTATTCTGGCATGTAAAGCTGTTACTTAGAGTTGAGGGAAATGAAGGTGGACTAAAAAACTGAGTACTCCAACCATTCCACCACCGCTTATTCCCCAAAGGCACCTGAAAGAATTAAGGGAAACAAACATGTAGGTATTGAATACATTGTTGCATTCTGTCTGGCCGTCACAGATGCGGAAGGGTTCAATCCAGCTGGCGTTTGCAGAGGACACTTCTCTGACGCAGAGAACGCTGGTGAATTTAATTCCTTGTCACACTGGCGTTTGCAGAAGAGTCTGTAATGAGACTTCCAGATGTCTAACTTGTGGCCAAAAGATAGCTTGTTTTAAAGCGTCTTCAATTCCTGTGGAGTTCTATTAAGATTTAAACTCCAGTTTCCACAGCTGTGAACATTGTTCCAAGGCTGAATGCAGAAGTCCAGGGTTTTACAGCTTGTGTCTTCCAAATGGTTGCCAAGGATCCCGGGAAATGTGCACAGGTACAAAGAAGTCTTTCAACTCGAAATGGGGGAAAGGTGCTATATTAGTTTCCTATGGCTGCTGTAATGAATTACCATACACTTAGTGGTGTAAAACAACACAAATTTATTATCTTACAGTAATCGGAAGTCCAAAGTGGGCTTCCCTGAACTAAAGTCAAAGGGTCAGCAGAACCTTTTGGAGGCTCCAGGGAGAATATTTCCTTGCTTTTCCAGCTTCTAGCATCTGCCTGCATTCTTTGACTCACAGCCGTTCCTCTGTCTTCAAAGCTGGCTGGGTAGTATCTTCAAATCTCTCCCTGACTCTCTGATCTCTGTTCCTGTTGTCACATCACCTTCTTTGAGTCTGACCCTCTTGTCTTTCTCTTATAAGGACCCCTGTGATCACAGTTAGCCCATTTGGGTAATCCAGGATAACTTTCCATCTCAAGATTATCACTTAATCACATCCACAAAGTCCCTTTTGTCACATAAGGTAGTGTTTTCATGGTTTCTGGGGATTAGGACATGGGCATTATTGGGGGGGCATTATTTTGGCTGCCACAGATCCCAACATTTCCGAGGTACGCCTGCTCTAACCAGAACCTGGTCTTTTCACCCGGGTCCCTATGGAGCTGAAAACCTCCAGGTTCTGGTGCCAGGGGAGCTAGAATGCCACCTTACACCTCAAAGCCAAGGATGCCCGGGGATGCTGTTAGGAAACAGACACTTCTTAAGTTTCACATAGAGTGGGGAAAACATCAAACAGGAAAGTGTCCTGTTTAAATCAATTACTCACCTGCCAGCCTTCTCTGAGGTTTTGCTTCTTCGACTACCCTCACTTTCTCTCTTCCATCTTCAATTTCTCGCTCCTTTGCCCAAGGATATGTTTAAGCCTCTTCTATCCTAAGAACGCAAACAGCATTACCTTCCCAGGACACTACAGCGGCTCGTGACCTAGGCAAGGTGGCAGTTCAAGAACCTTTATTTAACAGGAAATCAGTGCTCATTACACAGGACACCGTGTAGCTGCTGTACAGGACTCTTGACCGCCCTCTGTCTTTGTGTCCACCTACAAATGCTTCCTACCCTTCTCCAAATACAGAGCCCTGGCTCACCTGCTATTCCCCACCACACATCACTCCGCACCGTCCTCTCATGCAGCCCTGCCCGGCGTTTCCACCGTTTTCGCTTGGCACGAGCAGTTCCCACCACCTGGAGTATCTTCCAGTCCTTGCTATTCTTCTTTACCCAAGAGATCTCTCCTGGCCCCTCCTGCCTCTGGTCACTGCTCGCGTCATCCATGAATCCCCAGGCAGCATTAGCGGCCCATCCTCAGGGCTCACACGAGGCCCTGCTCATGAGGGATTTACTTCCGAGTGTCTCCACCTCCAGTGGACCACGAGCTCCTCATGCGTAGGCATGGAATTGCTCCCCTCTGCTGCTGCCGCGTCCGGCACAGCGCCTCATACAAAGTAGTTACTCAGTACAGTTCTCATGGGTGACGGAATGACTCCCAACGTCCTGCTGCAGGTTCTCTTATGACTTCTGGTCCTCCTTGCCTCTCAGAATCCCGCTGAATTCGCAACACTGACTTGCTCCGAAGTCCCTCTTCTTCCCCAGAAATCAGCACCTCTTCCTGATTTCTTTTCTGTTCAATCCCTACTCATTAAACTCTTAACTCTGTGTGCTAGACACAAGGGGTACAAAGATAAATAAGACCCAGAGCCATGCCCTCAAGGAGGGTCTAGGTCAGGGTTTCCCATTCTTGATGCCACTGACATTTGGGGCTGGGTAATTCTCTGCTGTGAGGGCCTGTCCTGTGCACTGTAGGGTGTGCAGCAGCATCTCTGGCCTCTGCCCGATAAGCGCTGGCAGCATCCTTCTCCCAATCATGACAGCCAAAAATGTCTGCAGACACTGTCAAATGTCCCCTGTGAGACAGAACTGACCTCCGTTGAGAACCGCTGGTGTACATGCAGAGACATCAAGAAACAGAGAGAAAAATTTCCAAATGAGGTAGATGTAAGCACAAAGTACAAAAATGATCTGTAAGAAAATTAAATTGGAGACTTGGAAAATACTTGTATGTGCACTGATGAACTGGCCAAGGATCTAAAGCTTCGTCACATGAAATAATTAAAAGGCAACACAAGACAGCATTTTCATAATGGGAGACGAGGGGGTTAAAACTTGTTCAGTCCTTGCTATGCAGAAGCTGCTTTGCATCTGTTGATTCATTTCATTCTCACGACAATCCTGAGAGGCAGGGATGGTTTTCCATTAGTTAGAGGAGGAAAGTGAGCTGATGAGTTAAGGTTACCTGCTCAAGGCGACACCTCGGCTCCTTTGTATTCGCTAACGGCACCACATTCCTCTCCGCGCCCCGTCTTTGTGGTCAGCACACCGTCTTCTTCGAGCCACTCTAGTGTCACCCCCGAATCCATCAGTGTCATGTCTGGAGGACTGCAGCATCACAGTGTCTCATCTCTGTTCTTGTTTCCTTCTCTAATTCCCAGCTTGCCCCACCTCCAGTTTCACCCTGGTCCTCTCCACCCTAAACATTAGCCGGCATGAATCCTAATGCACAATCTGACAATGCACCTGCTTTCTTTCCGCTGAGATCCAAATTAAAGTCCAAGCTTCACGGCTTGGCTTTCTAGCCTCCTTTCTCTGAGTTCCACCCAGGTTCCTAGTCTCGTCTCTCACTGCCTCCTAAAGTACACGTCCTGCTCTGCTAATAGCCGCTAGTATATCTGAAGTGCTTACATTGGTTCATAGAATCCTTATAGCAGCCCAGTGAGGTGGACAGTGCTGGTCTTGTTTTACCCAAGCTGCTTCATTTTTGCCTTTGCTCAGGCTGTTCACATCGTTGCCTGGACACCTGGTTCCTCCCTTGTGTCACCCGCTTTGCTCCAGGTGAAGCCTCCTGCAAGACTCCACTCTGACGTCACACCTTCCCAAAGCTATCATTTAACCCTTGGAGATGGTTATTTTCTCTGTATAGTACATTGTCCCTGTATTTATGTCATATCCCTCTCACAGTAAGTTTCTAGAATGGCATCAGAACCGCTCTACACTCCTGGGGTTCTACCCTTAGTAGATGCTCAAATACACCTTATCTGAACAAAGTTGAGGCCCATTGCTCATGTGGTTTCTGACCTTTAAAATTTTTCCTCTATCACAGCTGCCCTGGTAGCCCTATTGACCGGAGCATCAGGGCTACGAGGCACGCCTCCTGAGCCCTCGGCCGGCATCGCCTGCTCTGTCAGGGTTCAGGGGCTCTGTGTCCCGTCTGCATCTGGGGACACCAGCGCCAGCCCTGAACAGGGTGGAGCCTGGCGAGCGGGCACCCCTGCTCTCCCCCTACTCGCCCCGCCCCCTTTCCTCTAGCCTGGGGCCGGGGTAAGGAGCACCCTATGGCCCTCCTCTGCCAACAAAAGGAAGACCAATCAACCCCCGGATTCTGCGCAGAGGGGCCGCGGGAGCGCAGACGCAGCTGCAGACGCAGGTCGCTCCCGCTCGGCTGCCACGCCACCTGCTGGCGAGATGCGGAATCACAGAAAGCGTACGACACCTTCCGGGCTTTATTGGCCTACGTCTGAAACTGTGACGTTTTGATGGTGGGGAGAGGGTGTGAGAAAGCAGGGACGTCTGAGAAAACATTGTTCTGTTTCTGACCCACCCTATCCCTTTTCTGATGTTCGCGGTAGTAGCTTCAATAGCTGTCATTTCCAAGAGCTGACTCGGCTCCATTCGGTGCTAAAGTTTTCCCTTGCTCTACTGCGTTTAATCCTGCGGATGCCGTCACTTCCTTTCTGTGGATGAGGAAACTGAGGCACAGAGAGGGAAGTCGCTGTTCAAAGTCTCGCGGTCAGTGGTGGAGTCGGGATTCACACAGGTTGTGACTCCAGAAACTGCGGCCCTGGAAGGTTCGATGAGGGCAGCCCGGTCCGTTACCAGGGCCAATGCTCCACACGAGGCTCTGAGAAATGCGAAGGCCCTACGTTCTCCCGCCCCGCAGGCCCCCAGATCCAGAGCAGTACTCCATGATCTTTCCCTGGAGGTGGCGAACTTGCCGCTTGTTCCTCTTTTGATGCATCCTTGCCTCAAGGATGTTTGCACGTTTCAAGTCCTGGCTTTGCTCCACATCAGCCATTTTCCCTGTGTAGGAGGCAGGAGTCTGCGCGGGGAGAGCCTGGATGGTGGGAAGCAACCTGGACTTTCTACCCTCTCCCAACAGAGGGAGAGAGAGAAACCAAATCTGAGAGTCACTGAGTGTTGGAGGGGCCTTAGAGGTTATTTCGTTAGGTTCTTTCTTATAAGCAACGAAGAACCACTCAATGATCTAAACTGAAAGGAATTAATTGAAATGACTGGGTGGCTGGAGACCCCGGCTTGGAGAAGAGGCAGAAATAGGGGCAGGTCGATAATGGGCAGGACCACAGCCAAAGTCACGTCCCACAGTCAATCTGGCGTTAAGTCCTGCTGCTGCCTGGACGCCGCAGCTGGAGCCACCTCTGCTCCTGAAGCAGCTGTTTCTGGAAGATGGATGAGGAATCCGCCACTTGCTTCTGCTCCTTTTTTAGTACCCGATTCAGCATTCTGATGCCTTCAGGTTACACCTAGGTCACAGCCCTTCTGACTGCAGGGGAGGCTTTCTGCTTTCCAATGGGAAGAGATCTTGCCCACACACCAGGACTTACATGGCTCGTTCTCTGAACCCAGGAAGGAGATTATATGCTGGGCAGCCCCAAAAATGTCCACTACAGCAGCCATCTAGTTAAAATTTGCATCCCTTCCCCTACCCCTGCCTTAAATTACAGATGAGATGCTGAGTCCTAGAGGGGAGAATGGCTTTCTTAATGACATCTCCTGTGCTACCACCAACCAACTGGATCCCAATTGAATGGAGCACTGTTGGGGGATCTCGAGGCTTTGGCTGGCTGGGGGAGGAATGGGGGCCGAGGTTGTTGTGCTGTCCTGCACTGTGCTTTCCCACGTCAGGCATTTCAAACAAAGGCACAGCTGTTTCTTGCTGGAAAGCCTGAGTCTTAGGTGTCTCCTCTGGCCACCCTGCCTTGTGGATGGCTAAACACACTAACGCCATGTCCTGTGTCTGGCAATTTTACTTTACAGGATGAGAACATTACAAGGTTTAGCAAGAGACTGTCTGTGTTTGTACTCTAGACTGGATGTTCCCACACCTAGCTGTGCTGAGAACCGTCCAGATTCCTCTGCCTTGCTAAAGGCCTATATGGGCAATCTCCTGGGCATGGGCAAGAAAAATCTTAAAAAAAAAAAACAAAAAAAAAACTCGGGGTTTCTTGTGTGGCACATTTCTTGTGTGGCATTTGGGAATTCACTTCCCAGAACAGAAGCCTGTCTTCCATAGGTAGAGAAGGTTCCGACGGATCTTTATCAGCTGAAGTCCACCTGAACCCAAGGATGCAGAATTTCCAGGCTTAGAAACAGCTGGGACATTTCTCTATATATCTGCATGTCACATGACTTGGAAAACAATATTACAATTGCTTATGACACCTATCTTCTCTAGACCTACCAGGATCCTAAGAGGAGCTCAGCCACATGCATCTGTGTCCTCTGCAATTCCTGGCACCTAGCAGGCTCTCGACTCATGAACATTTAGCGTTATCCAAAGTCACTGTTCCCTCCACCAAACACCCAATACAAATCAGCCTTGAAAACTGCATGAATCAACTTGACAGTTGCCTTAGGAAGGTACTGTAGGATTGGAGCACTTCCCAAAACCTGGATCTCATCAGAATTCCAGGGGACCTGGACTGTCAGAAATCCTTGGCCTGTTCTCCAAAAGGCCCAAGATAGCTCAGGCTTTTCAGTGAGTCCTTGTACCTGATTCCGTTGGGCAGCAGGCCTTTTGTGTAGGATTTAGGTATTAATAAAGACAGCTAACAGGTACTTCGTACTGTCCTAGCACCTTACGTGTTAGTGCATTCAATTCTCACCACCTTACAAAGTAGGTTTTATTGCTTTCTTTGTTCTACTCATTTAACAGGCCCAGAAAACAGGCAGAGCTGGAATTTGAACCCAGGCATTCTGGTTCCAGAGCATTCATTTGTAACCACCATGATTTTTTTTTTCTTAATATAAATTTATTTTTGGCTGCATTGGGTATTCGTTGCTGCACGCTTTCTCTAGTTGCGGCAGGCGGGGTCTACTCTTCTTTGCGGTGCGCGGGCTTCTCATTGCGGTGGCCTCTTGTGGAGCACGGGCTTAGTTGCTCCACGGCATGTGGGATCTTCCTGGACCAGGGCTCGAACCCATGTCCCCTGCATTGGCAGGCCGATTCTTAACCGCTGCACCACCAGGGAAGTCCCACCACTACGTATTTTTGAATAAACAAGATCCTTTTTTGGATATCCCAAATTCAGCTTTAACCTGGGCAGCTAAGACCAAAATAAACTTAGAAACAGCAATGACACACCTGCAGCCCAGAGGTCTCTAGTTGCTGCCAGTGACCTGCTTGGCTTCCAGTCCACGCTGCCTGGCCTTCCTGACTGAAGCCACTTAATCCCATTTGTCAAGTTAGTGGCCGCACACATATGCCACCAGCAGCTGCTGTGTTCTTAGCACAGGAACCTAAGGAGGCCTTCTCTTTGTGCAAACGAGCCTTGCAGATGGTGCTGCACTGACCTCGTTATCTGACTCTAGTGACCGCTCCCTCACATTTGAATCCTGGCCAGGTCGGTCAAGTCTGGTTGTCTGGATGTCCCTAGGCTGGACCAGCCTGCCAGCAGAATTTCACACAGGACTCCCAGCAAGTCCTGACGTAAGCCGTTATCATAGTGAGAACAATCTTTCCACCTTCTGTTTATATACTCTTCTCACAAATGACAAAACAGGCACTAGACACACTGAGACAAGGAGAGCCAGTGGGGGGCACGCAGGTATTCAGAACTCAAATCCAGGCAGACCAGGCAAGGTTAGAGCATCGCAATAAATGAGATACAAATTTGATGTAATTATTTAATGACAGGAAAATAATGTTATGAAACAAGATGGTTACAAACAGTGGGTAAGGATGACTTACTTCACCTTTGATTAAAAAAAAAGTATGTATACAAAACACTGGAGGGTTATGTATCAAAATAGTGGCAGTATTTACTTCTGTTCAGTGATTAAATATTCTTCTCTTTGCTTTTGTGTACTTTCTGAAACATGATTATTTCTGAAACAAAAAAGAATAGTTACTGGAAAGAGAAACAGTTATTAAATGCCAGAAGTCCAGCAATCAAGGTCTGAAACCCAGGACATGTCTAGCTAGGGGGACAGTGGTCGAGCCCAGGTGTGGAACAGTATATCACTCTTTCCTTTTCCTACTGCAGTGCTGTTTACCACTGTTTCTTCTACATTTGATACTTATATTTAGTAGGAATCTATGAATATGAACTGGTACAACAGCAAAATGATGCTAGCAACTTTGGTTTTAAATAGCTACAAAATGTAATAACCATTCTGTAGTTACAAAACACACTAAAAATAAAACATAAAACACACCAGAAATCAAAAGTTCCTACTACAAATAACCCCATCTGACTAAACCACTGACTTCGTTGCTCATTCTGATGTATGTTCATTTTCAATTTTCACCATAAATCTATTTTTGTTTCATGGATCTGAAAGAGGCAATTTTTCTCAAAAAGATGCTCTGCCTTTTAAGTACTATGAAGAGTTGGAAGGGCATACTAAACTCCAAACCACTTCAAACAAACAAGTTTGACTGAGGACTGTCACCACTCTCTGTGCCTTAAAAAAAAAAAATCTGCTAAGTTACCAAATGGAGAACAGCAGAGTATCATTACACCTGTAAATGAGGCTCAAACCTCTCAGATCTCATCCCCACCCTACCCTCCATGTCAGGACTGCTGGGGCACTTTACTCAAGTAACAATGACAACCCGTACTTCTTCCTCTTAAAAAAGTAAAATGGAGAAAGGATCATTGTTTTAAAATCCCACATATAAAAAAAACAGTGCCACCTTTAACTGAAGGTGCTTCTTAGGTATTTCCCAAAGTCCTCTGCCCTTTTACGTGGCAACATTTTCAGCAGGGGGTCAGAAAACTACTGAAGTAAGGTCCAAGAAACAACTAAAGGTCCAAGAAACAACTAAAACTAAAAAAATAAACTGAGATAATTGCAGCTGTCCAGTGTCACCTGCCCTGTCTGGCAGGCTGACACAGCACCCTAAGCCATACAAATCTTCAGACACCCAGGAAGGAAAGGTACCAAAAGAATTACACTAGAACAGTAACCAGGTTTGGGAAAAAAAAGATTTAAACTTAAAAACATTCTATCATCACAAAGACTAAGAAGATCCCTTGCTTTGTCCTTGGCCAATCAAGAAATACTGAACTGTTTTATATCCCCAAAGAGACCCACTGGAGATATCAGTGCCAGCGCCCCAAGTCAATTCACACTCTTCTTAGATGAGTCCCAGATCCTACGGCAATAATTCCTTTGTTAGAGCAAGAAAAAAAAAATCCATTTCAGGACAAAGGTGTGTCTTCAGTGAGAGAACTGCCTGCCGTCAGATGGTTTCTTGCTTATGTGCTTGAAGATCTTGGACTTCTCAACTTTTCTGGCTTTCTGGTAGCCAAAGCCACCGCCGCCACCCCTTTTTTTAAGTTTGCCGTCATTGCTGTTCACGTCTAAAGGGGACGTTAAGGAAATCAAGCAACACAAAGACAAGGACTCCAGTCTACCGTCTGCAGAAGAACCAGCCAGCTGTACCCCAGGGGCCCCACAACCCCTCCCCAGGCCACGAACACACGCGAACATTCCAGACAACCAGGAGTGGCCACGTGACTGTGGACTAAAACTAGCAGGGCAGATGTTTAGCCCAGTGCAATACTTGTATTTTTCCACGCAATGAAGCCGAAGAGGTAAATCGCTAAGTGTACAGGAACACATTAAGAAATACTCCCAGTGTCAAAACAAAATGACTTTCACCTCCGTTGGGAGCTGATTCAGAGGTGCCTGGCCGAGTGCAGTTGCTCTTCCTGTCACAAGGGGACTCAACGTGTGTTCACAACAGCAGACGTTCACTCGATGCTCACGATGCAGACGGCCACCCAAACTGTGGTCCTCCAAGTCCCCTTGGGAGTTTCTACCACAGTGTTAACGAGCAGGCCTCGTTCTAGCTGGCCGTTTCTTCTGCTGAAAATGTGTACTAAAACACATTACATATCGTAACAGAAGCAACTGGACGTGTTCCCTTTGCCTTTTATCTCGAGTAGCACTTAGGTTATTTTCTTTCACTGGTCTTGCAATTTCCTTGCATGAAATGCTTCAATGACTGAGAGGATAAGAGCCCTCTGAGAGGTTCCATCTCGTCTTCAGCTTCTTCAAGGTATCCCGCTCCTCTGTGTACCCTGTATAGTGAAGCCACACAACCGCCAAGCCCTGCCCCTCTGAGCTTCTCCCCAGAACATACAACTCTCCCTGCTCCGTCTGCCACTCAAATTCTGCTTTTTTAAAGCCATGAACTGTCTCGCTTCTGTAGTCTCCACCCTGACAGTTAACCCCTGCCCACCCCATGTGAGCACTGACAAGAGGTCAGTGACCAGCTTGAAGGCCTGGGCCCTGCAGGCCTCGGCCAGAGCAGACACACCAACCCAAGTGCTAAGCCCCAAGGCCCCCGGTCAAGCTTCTGTCCCTTAATGCCTGCACGAATTCATAACCACAAAGAAAAGGATACTCAAATCAACAAAAGGAGGCACCTTGAAACCAAATGACAGAGCAACCTGAGGCAAGTTTAAGTTATTAACATTAAAGATCTGTTTCAGCGAATGGGAATCATACGCTCGAATGTATGACTTATATGCTTCCTGGGCTGACTTATGAAGGAAGTAGTTCTTTTCAATCAGTTTTTCAAGCTGAAACAGAAAGAAATATTGCTTTTAATGAAATAAAAAAGCACGTCATATAAAACATTTGTTCCAATACACCTGCTCCAAGCTCTGTAATACCTGCAAAATCAGGCTGCAGTTAAGAATAATGACAAAATTATTGTAAGATACGGACTGAAACAACGTAGAGAGCTCTGGAATGTCGTCACCAGCACAACAAGACACCGAAACAATCACTCAGTCCAAACTTCTCACTTTATGAAAAGGGAGACTCAGAGTACAACGACTGTCAATGAGACACTACAAAGGTGGTGCTGGGAAGACCCTTCCTCCCCCTCTGCCCTGCATACCTGAGACTGAATGTCAGAAATTTTGGACCAGGAAAACTCAAATTCACTTAATGGAACCTAGAAAACAAAAGCACGCAGATGAGTAAAGCAGCATGGCTCTGCTGCAGCTCGTCAGGCACTGAAGAGATGAAAGGGGACAGGCCTGTGGGATCCCATGGGCCAGACATCTGCTTGTCTCCCAATGCCAATGGGAAAGGCTTACCTTCCCTCTGTTCACTGCACAGGAATCATGCTATGGAACCCTCTTGAAAGAAAAGGCGAGAAACTGGCAGGGGCAATAAATCACTGAAGCCCTTTTCTCTAAACAAATATCTCTGTGGATGCAACGTGATGAAGCAGCTTGAAGCTTCTAGCTGAAGGAACCACTAGCCCTTCTCTCCAACACCACACTGCCCTGTGACTAGGTCACAATGATCACAAACTCCTACAGGAAGGATATTTCGTAGCAGTTCTAACTTATTAGATGACTGGGAAAGTGCAAGACCGGTGCTAGATGCTGGGGGAAAAGAACAGCTGCCCAAATCACGGGCCCTGCCATCAGGGAGCCTGCAGCCTTGGGCGGAGACAGGTAAGTGACGAGACAACTTGTCGACCACCCGTGCTGGGGGGACATGAAGGAGGGCAGGGCCTCCCAGAGGAGACAGCAGCTAGCGGAAGCAGAGGCTATCTGAGAGCCAGGAAACAGGCATCTGGAGAAAAAGTGCAAGGGCTGATGGCAATCCCTAGGAACTGCTCCACGATGGGGGCAGTGGGGGAAGGAAAATCCACCAGGCGACACGGTGCCAGTGAAGAGGCCCAACAAGCATTCTCATGACCTGGCAACAGAGAGGCCAAAGCCCGATTAGGGCGGACTGGAGACCAAAATCAGAGGAGTTGAAATATAACCTACTTTTCAAAACGGCAGACTGAGGAAAGGCGACAGGCAGTAGCCATGCTGGACCTAGTGATAGGAGAGCGGGTTTAGGGTTGAAGTTATTTTTTTGGTCAGACACTTGAGATGGTAAAGAGCTAACTGCCAGGGAGGGACTGAGTCAACGAATAAGGGCCTGAAGGAGGAAGAGGTAGGAAGGAATGGGTTCCCTTGGCCTCGGGCGAGGTGCAGACACCAGGGTGAAGACACGTGGAGAAAGGCTGCAGCAGGGGAGCATAGATGACCGGTGTGGGGGAGCTCACTCACAAGGAGTGGAAGAGGTTTCAAACACGGCTGGGGTACGAGAGTGGAGACCGGGGACTGGATGCACCCTGCGTGACACAGAGCTCAAGAACGGGGCCTCGAGGATAGTTTTCTGCTCACATTTCCTGGGGGCGACCCACATAAATCTCATCTGCTAAATGCTGTAACAACTGTCCGAACAGCATGGCGACGACGCAGGACTCCTCGGACACACCTAGAAATGGTGCTTAAGGCCACGTGCACCGGTAACGAATTCCTCTCGAGAGGAATCTGTCCCCAGCTTAAGGTTTTCCAAGTGAAGGTCTTTACCTTGGATTGCTTCAAGTAGCGAAGGAAACCCAATTCTTCAGGGCGCAAAATGAGCAAGGCATGCCCTCTGCCGTTCAGGCCTCTGGCTGTTCTACCCACACGATGAATGTATTCCTTTGGTGGAGAGAGAAAACCTGAGGTAATACACTGGTTTCCATGGCAACCCGTGGCGATCTGCACGTCCAGAACTCACACGGTAGTGGACGGCGGTGTGCCAGCACATCAGTGTGAGACGGTGCCCACCTCCACCTAGTGGCACCACACAGCCCGTGACCATGCTCCCCAAAGCTAGTCCCCCATTCCTTCTGCAGGGAGCATCCCCACAGAGGTAACAGAGCCATGCCCGGGGCCAAGGCAAGCTAGACAGAACATTCACATTAATTCTATGATCTAATCAAATGACTATTAAGTGTGCTTCAACTTCAAAAGGGCTTTGGGAAACATATTTAAATGCTGGCTGATAATTTATATAATCTGTTGTTTGTTGAAATACCCAATAAAACTTATTTTACTACATATACTAAAGAATGGTATCTATCTCTGTAAGCAAATTTTATTTCCTTCTGACATCTACTGCTCTTAACAGATCCTAACTTAAGTCCCACGGACACCTCTCGAATCTCCTTGCACACACCCTCTTTGGGTCCTGCAAAAGCCCTAAACACTATCAGCAACAGAGAAATACTGCAGTCACTGCACATTAAAGGGGTATTCTGTGGAATGTGGAATTTCTCAGAGAACCTTGGGGTCATCCGGAGGGTCATACTGAACAATCCAGTCCACTTCAGGAATATCCAGCCCTCTAGCTGCCACGTCTGTACACAACAAGATCCCCGAATCTGCATTGCAGAACTGGAAGAACGTGGTCGTACGCTTATTTTGTTTCTGCCTTCCCTAGAATCAAAACAAAACATCCATTGGAACAGAAAAGTTGAAGTTGTTTGTGGGAGGTCTCGATGTAGAATCCCCGAACTGTGGAACTATTACCCTGCTTTATTTCAAGTTCATAACCTGTCCTATTTCCTCAAGGGATGGCATCCGCTCCTCCTTTCTGGTCCCCGCCCCTCCAGTCCCAGCAAAGCTCCCTCCACACAGGATCAGCCACCCACTATTGCCCAAACTACTTAGGACTATGTTTGGAGGAGAGCGCAATACCTAAATCCCCACAATCTATATAACTCGGTAAGTGTAACCTGTTTTTAATAAATTCATCATAATCACTTACATGAATGGCCAAGACAGGCAAATCGATGTAGTTCAGCAACTCATAGTGGTATTTCACGGACTTACAGGATGAAAAGAAGACCATTAGTTTCTTCTTCCGGTTCTTCTTAAGGAATGTAAAGAGTAGGAGGAATCTCTTTTCGGAAGGACAGACAACATATCCCTAGGAGAGGTTCAAGTGAACAGACACAAAATAATCAAAAGGACATTTTCAGCTTCATGAACGAATATAATTTGATGGAGAGCACAGATTAACACAGCATATACACTGTTACGCCTCACCTACAGCAAAATCGCTGCCTTCATTATAACAATGCATTCCTAAAATAAGACTAATTTTAACTATTGACTCCTTTTATTGGCCACAATCACTGGATACTAAATACTTTCCATATTTCTGAGACTACTGGTTATTAAGTTCTTGTAATCATAATATACCAATACCTCTATTAACTAGAACCCTCAAAGTGTATCAATGATTCATTTTTAGAAGGTCCTTAACAGCAAGATCTCAAATAACCACACTGTCCTTAACACGATAACGAAGCTGGGTGAATATATTTTTAAAAACTAAACAACCAATGAAAGGTTTTTAAGCTAAAGTGTTACAGGAAACATATCATTCATCAAAAGACTCAACCTTACAGCTCTATTTTTAATCAACCTAGTCTGGATCTCTGTCACCTCATTTCCACAGCGAGGTGCCTGAGTCCAGCCTCTCTGCCTTCTAACTAACTCCCCTCACATCTTAGCGCAAGAGATGATTAAACAGCAAAATGTTTTTTACTCATCTAAAATTGGCAGTGATATATTTAGTTCATTAACCCATTTGCTTCCTAGACGATCCTCCAAACACTTGCAAGGAAACACCAACGATCCTTAAAATTGAAGGTACTGACAAAAAGTACCTGCTCAAGACCATCCACGGTTGCATGAGCTTTATCGTCATCAACACCAACATACAAGGGCTCCTTTTTCAGAGAAATCCTTGCCAGGTCTTCAACTTTCCGAGTTTGTGTGGCAGAAAAGAGCATGGTCTGTCTGCGGGCTGAAACACACCCACATAAACATAACCCTGATCCTTCAGGGAACCTTTAGAATTGCTTCACAACTAAAAACGTTCTCAGTGGAACTATCAGAAATGAGAGACATGGTATCACTATAAATAGTAAGAAAGGAACACCATGGACAACTTTATGTCTAGACATTTGACAACTAAGATGAAATGGATAGCTTCCTTGAAAAAGAAACTGCTAAAGCTTGCTCAAGAAGAAATAGAAAACCTGAATAGCCTTGTATCTATTAAGGAAATTATAGTTAAAATCTTCATGTAAAGAAGACTCCAGCCCCAATGGCTGCTGCTGTTGAAGTCTATCAAACACTTAAGAAATATTATATTTCATAAACTCTCCAGGACACTGAAGAGAGCTTACTTCCCAACTCATACCTTTTACAAAGTTTTAGCAAAGTGAATCCAGAAATATATATAAAGGATAATGCATCATGACCAAGTGGGGTTTATTCTAGGAATGCAGGGTTGGTTAACAGTTGAAAATTAACCAATATAATTTACCATATTAACAGACTAAAGGAAAAACATCTGATCATTTCAACAGACACAGAAAAAACATCTGTCAGAATTTAACATTTATTTCTGATTTAAGAAAAATCTCAGCAAACTAGGAACAAAAGGGATCACCCTCAGTCTGATATAGGGCATACAGATCTAGAGCATCTACAGCTAACATCATACTTAATGGTGAAAGACTGAATGCTTTCCCACCTAAGATCAGGAGTAAGACAAAGATGTCTTCTCTTGCCAGTTCTATTCAGGATTATACTGGAGGTTCTGGCCAGCTCAATCAGGCAAGAAAACAATTAAGTGAAAAACTTTATCTCACAAAGATATGAAAAAACCTGTACACTGAACTCTGAAACACTGCTGAGAGAAATTAGGGAGCTAATAAACGAAGATCTACCTCATTCACGTGTTGAATGACTCAACACTGTCTTCCACCAATGATCAATATTCAGTACAATCCCAAGATCCCCAGAGATTAACCAACTGATTCTAACATTCATATAGAAATGCCAAGGACAAGACCAGCCAAAACAATTTTGAAAATGAACAAAGTTGGACGGTTAACACTACCTAATTTCAAGATTTAACAGGAGGAACTGGAAATTCCATACACCGCTGATGGGGATGTAAATTGGTACAAGTTAAACATACACCAGCCACTCCATTCCTAGGTAATCACCCAACGGAAAAGGAGATATATGCCCACAAAAAGAGTTGTAGATGGATGTTCATAGCAACTTTATTTGTAGTAGACCGAAACCGTTAACAACACAGTCGTCTATCAACAGTTAAATGGATAAACAGGTTGTGGCATATTTATACACTAGAACGCCACTGAGGAATAAGGCAAAGAACTACTGATATGTGTAACGGCACAGACGAATCACAGAAGGATCTGCTGAGCACAAGAAACCAGACAAAAAGAGTTACACTGCATATGAATTCATATGAATCCCTGGAAAATGCAAACTGATCTACAGTGACAGGAAGCAGATCAACAGTCACCTGTGAGAGAGATGTGCATGGCAGCTGTTGAAAGTAGGGGACGGTGAGAGGGAGGGGTTACAAAGGCACACAAAGAAAGTTTTGAGGGTTATGGAAATGTTCACTGTATTGACTGTGGTGATGGTTTCGAGGTGTAAACAGGCCAAAAACGTATCAAATCATACATTTAAAATATGTACATATTATTATGTTAATTATACCTCAATGAAGTATTAAAAGAACAATTGTATAATGTACTGAACTATGGTGTTTTTATAGATATAAGCAGTTTACAATGTTTCAAGTACTATAACCAAGGTATGTACCACTCAAACATTAACACAGAAAGCAGCAAGTCAATGGCTACCCAGGAGATGTGAGATGGGGTGGCGGGGACGGACGGGAACAAGACGTACGTTAGGACTGTTCGACTTGCACGGCAGCCTCTCAAATGGCAAAACCACTGCATTAAGTCACTAGTGAGAGTGATGCTTATGTTGCAAACTACATCTGAGGGTGACTGGCACAACCACTTCACTTGCTACGTTAAAATTCTGACATTAGTAGTTTTCATACAGGAAAAACTCTCATCTACTTCCAACAGCTACTTGGCAAACCACCTACTTACTTGGCAGAAGTTTAATAATTTGCTTTAATTCTTCTTCAAACCCAACATCCAAGATACGATCAGCCTCATCAATAACCAGACACTGTAGGTTTTTATACATAAACCCTGGTGTATTCTGACAAGACAAAGGACCAAGAAAAACTGTTAGCTGTCAAGTTTATGTTTCACACAGACAAAAGATGGGGACCACAAAACAGTGTTCTCTTACCTGCATATGGTCCAGGAGACGGCCTGGTGTGGCCACAATGACGTTGATCCCATTGGCAAGCTTCTGTGCTTCAGCAGATCTGTTACTGCCGCCCATTATTAACCCATACGTGTGAACATGGTGTGTCATCAGTTCCTTAAGGACACCAAAAGTCTGCATGGCCAGCTCCCTAGTAGGTGAGAGAACAAGGACTCCTGTTCCTAAAAAGCAAAACAGGATATACAGTGAAAGTCAAACTGTAGTTATCACCAGGAGTCCACCAATAGCTACAATAGACTTCCAGTGGGATACTGGCAGAAACAATGGGACCACAGACTTACCATTCCTGGGCATGAACCTTAACTTAACAATGAGTTCAACTGCAGGAATGAGAAATGCCAGGGTTTTGCCACTGCCTGTTTTTGCAGCTGCCAGAAGATCCCTAAAAAATAAAAAGGAAAAGGAGAGAGACATTTAGTCTACTCATTCAACAAGTACCATGTACTATCACACATGTTTCAGGCACTGAGGCTGGATCATAACAAGAAAAAAGTCCCCACCTTCTCTATCACTGAAATCAACCATGTGGGTTATAAATACTTAACTCAAAAATAAGAATTGTGCTAAAAACAGAAGTGAGCAATTTTCTCCAAACATCAGTAAAGAAGCTAAAGCCTTTAACGAAGGTTGGATATGTTACCCAACACAGTGCAAGATCAACAGAACATACTGGTATTTTCTTTCCAAACTACTAGCACTAAAAATAGCACTAATGCCCAAACCTCAATGTTAGTCATACCTGCCTTCCAGAAGTGGTCTGATACTCTTATGCTGAATTTCAGTCATGTTTGTAAAGCCCATTTCTTTTATTGCCTTCAGAGTGTTCTCATTGACAAGATTAGTCAGAGAATCAAACGAAGTATCCTCAAAAGCTCCTAAAGAGAAGACAGTTTATCATTAGCAAATTTATCTTTTCTTAATAGTTAATATTGCTAGCTTCCTAAATTAGTTTTGCTGATTGAAAACATTACTGGCTTAGTGTCAAGCTTAGAAGAGCTTCTTCCAATAAGAAAAGAATAAACCCCAACCATTCCTATAAAAAAACCTTATACCTTTGAAGTTTCTCCACTGCTAATGGCCATGTGATGTAAAGTCCAGAGCCTATACTGTAACAAAGTAACAGACGGAGAGGTGGTACAGTCAAGGGACTTGTATGAAATGAAAATGCCAAGGTGGCGGGAAGGGGAGAGGGGAGAGATGGGGGTGGTTTGCAGGGGGAGAGTTCAGAGAGAAATGAAATGTTTAAGAAATGTGAAATAAAAAGTGAAAGCATTCAGTGTAATAAAAACTGAATACGAAATCAATCAAAATAGTAACTCTCACTCCAGAAAGACAACTGAGAAGAGTCAGATGTAGCCACAGATGGTTAGACTGTACCCATATATCAGGTGTGCTGTGGTTCTCCAGCAGGGGGAGGCATCAGGATCACCCGAGAGCTCCCCGCCCGACACGTGCCCTGGCTATAACCCAAGTTTTGGCAACCTTGACACCACTGACATTTTGGGATGGATAATTTTTTGTTGTGAGAGGCTGTCCTATGCATTATAGGATGTCCTGCAGCACCACTGACCTCTACCTACTGGATGCCTGTAGCCTGCTCCCAGTTCTGACAATCAAACATATTGGTGGCCAACACTCATGGTTTGCCTGGGACAGAGGTTTAAGGGATGCAGGACTTTGATGGGAAAACTGGGATGAGCCGGTCATCCTACCTGGGAGTGTAAAATCCTGTTTGAGAACCACTGACAAAACCTTTGCAATTTTGATTATGGAGACTGGGTGCTGGGCCTCAATTATTTTAATAAACAAATAACCCAAACCAAACAACCCAACCAACTGCTAGACATTTCTGGTTAAGAGCAACTGATTCTAGCCTAAACGCTTGACTTTACAGGCAAAGAAATAGAGGCTAAAGGAGGTGACTCTGGCACAAGCCCCTCAATAAGGTTAATTTCACCCTTCTCTTTTAGTAATGGAGCCAGTATTGAACCTCTGGGCTCCAGACTTCCGGGCCAGTGATTTTCCTACTACAACATGGAGTGAGCTTTAGAAAGTGACAAACCAAAGGAACAGAGGACCCCAAGAACTATTCGTGTGCATGTCAAAATATTTAGTGTTAGAAATAAAGGGAAAAATAGAGAAAGAAACAACAGACTAAGGCACACAACGTGGATGATAAAAAGCAATAGTTATAAAACCATTTCTTGTCAATACTTATTTTTTCCAGGTAAATTAAATGCCACAACTGAACCTTTAAATACTATAATCCAAGGAGGCATGCCCTTTTAGAGAAGATCTGGAAAACATTGATAGCTACCTGTCAGTCCCAGGGGCAGGCTGGGAACCATGCTGTCATCGTCCTCATTGTCTGGCTTCTCCACACTGTTCTCTGTTTCTTCAGGAGCCTGGGCACCATCTTCAGAGTCTCCTTTGTCTTCAGTTTTTGCTTTTTTGGAATCTTTGGATTAAAGGACAAACCGCCCACCCAAAATTTTTTTCTTAAAATAAGAATACCAGATGAGACCACAAAATAAAAGATGTGTGATGCAAAAAGGCATATTTTCAAAAGCTTAACATATTTTCAGTTTTAATTTGCTAAGAATCTCTTTTTCCTGATTGAAAAATCTGGCTATATTAAAAAACCCAGTGGGACACACAGATTTGCCAACAAACTTTATTTTTTAGGCTTCTTAATACATATTCTTTTACTGAAGTATAGTTGATTTACAATATTGTGTGGGTTTCAGGTATAGAGCAGTGAATTCAGTTCTACATACATATATGTATATATTGACATTCTTTTTTAAAAATTGTTTTTCATTATTTTTTTTTTTTTTTTTTTTTTTTTTTTTTTTTTTATAAAGGTATTTAGCCTTGTATGGCTTCCTCTTTTAACCACTGCGCCACCAGGGAAGCCCCTGTTTTTCATTATATTGAATACAGTTCCCTGTGCTAGACAGTAAATCCTTGTTCTTTGTTTTATATATGGTAGCATGCATCTGTTAACCCCATACTCCCAATTTATCCACCCCCCCGTCCCCTTTGGTAACCATAAGCTTGTTTTCTGTCTGTGAGTCTGTTTCTGTTTTGTAAGTTCATCTGTACTATTTTTCAGATTCTACATATATGTGATATCATATAATATTTCTCTGTCTGACTTACTACTTATGTATTATACCATCTTAAGTGAGCAAGAAATTTTTTATAAGCTGAACTAAACAATTTAAGTATGTTAATCACACCCAGTTCTATAAACTTCACTGAGAAAAAAAACAAGGGCAAGTCATTAACGTTTTTTAAAATAACTTGTAACAAGCACCGGTTTTTCCTCCTATGCCATTAAACACAAATTTTCTATAAAAGCTGATTTTGTTTTAAAGGGGAACAGAAACACAAAAGGCTCTCCATGTTACTAGAGGCAGACTACAAAGCAAGAGCAACAATCTACTTAGCTGGGCGATAGAAACTGGCCTGTTCCTTGAATGTAAGTGGTGAGGGGAGGAGAGGGAAGGCCTCCTGGCTTTTCATTTCTACATCCACAACTTTCGTAACATAGTCCCTTAAACTACCTTTGCAGTCTTACCTCCCATCATGCTCTTAAATGTTCCACCCTGGGCCAAATGGGTTAACTACCATGCTGGGCTTTTACAAGTTTATGGCAGTTAGTGATGCTAGTTAGAACAGAATTGACCTAAACCAGAACTCAGACTCTTCGTAGCCCAGGACTGGCCTCTTCCTTGGACCTTACTACCACCCTTCTGGGAAATGGTCAACACTGCAGGACCCACACGTTCAAAGGCCATGGATATTATCAGCTGGTCTTCAAGACTTATTACTTCTGTTTTCCTTAAAACAGTTCTTAACGGTTACCAATAGGATTTAAACTCCCAGCCCTGTGATTCAATGCTTGAGAGTAGAAATAATATCACTCCCTTAGGTACACTCAGAACAAGAATCCTAAGGGCACTAATCATTTTAGAATAGGACTACAATCACTTTAAATCAAAACTGTAATATCTAATCCGCATGCTTTTCTCTACCTTATTTCACTTTTTGTTTAAAGGATTTCTCATAACTTACAAATGTATTATAGCCTGTAGGTAGTAAAAAGACAGCCATGCATGTTTGGAAAATTCAAAGTGTCTTTCTAAATGAAACCTTTATTTCAGACAAAAGATGAATAGGATATGCTAACACAAGTGCCGGCAAACTTCTATAAAGGGCCAGACTGTAAATATTTTAGGCTTTGCAGGCCATATGGTCTCTATCACCACAAAGGCCAAGTAAAAAAATGGGCATCTCAGTGTTCCAATTAAGCTTTATTTGCAAAAATAGGCAGAAGGCTGAATAGTTTGCTGACACCTGTTCTATCTTGTCTTGAAATCTCTGCTTGCTCACATTTCAATTAAAATGCCTATTCTTTCACCTAAGCTTATTCAATCCAAGAATCTTGCAAAAGAAAATAGCCCTGCCTCCCCAATCCTGGCCATTCCACTCACTTGGAAATTAATGTTCCATTTATTCAGAAGTTTCCTAACTGCTATTTTATACACTTTGCATATCCAAATTATCACTAAGTTGCCTTTCAAAGGTAGGAATTTATTGTAGGAAAAAGGAATGGGGCAAAAAAGACGTAAATGAAAAGAATCACTAATGCAAAGTCCTTGACACATAAAGACCCAAGACAGATTCTACTACCAGCCCAGATTTCTTTAGTGTCAGTAATTCCACAGTTCTCTTTGGAAACAGGTAAACCTACAATATTTTCCATAAGATCTTATGGAAAAAACCCGAATGAACTTTTTGGCCAGCTCAATACTATGTCATAGTACGTTCTGTTTATCATAAAAAGCTCAGATAGTTAACTGCCAAAGAAGAGCAGTATTTTGAGAAACGTTAAACTGCAGTCCCCCCGGCCCCCTCAATGTTTGCTTTAGCTACCAGGCTAGTTTCTCGTATGTCAGTAAGTACAGAGGAGTCTTGCATGTCATGTGGACATAAGAAGAAGAGAGGAAAAGCAGAATGATAACTTGAAAACCTGAATAGCTTAAGTTCAAAGACAATACATACCAGGCCCAGCATCATCCACTATTTTTCTCTTTTTCTTCTTCTTCTTCTTCTTTTTTGATTCTGAATTGGGAGACTGCATTGCTGCTTCCCCACTGGTCAGTGTGGTAGATTTCTTGGAGGATTTTTTAACTTTTACATTTTCCACTGTTTCTTTAGGTAAGTCTCCATTTTTCTTGGAGGATTTTTTAACTTTTACATTTTCCACTGTTTCTTTAGGTAAGTCTCCATTTTGGGCTTCTGACCAGCCTGCATTCATAGACTGTTTTAGGAATTTTTTAACTTTTCCACCTACTACTGCTTCTTCAGAGATGTCTCCATTTTGGGTTTCTGACAAGCCCACATTCACAGACTGTTTTAGGGACTTTTTAATTTTTCCACCTCCCACTGTTCTTTCAGACACATCTCCATTTTGAGTTTCTGACAAGTTCACAGCTGAGGCCCCTGTTTAAAAACAAAACACACATATTGACAAGAAGGAGAGGTTTACTTAGAAACACTGGTATCCCAAATGAGAAATGTCATGGCTTCCAGGACTGAAATGATTTAGTTTTTACTTTCCTGTCATGTATATTAAGACAGCTTCCAATTTTACAGTGTTCTATTGCAGGACAAATAAATTAAAAAAAAAAAAAAAGGGAAAGCCACATTGAGTTTTTAACTTCAAAAACCACATCTCTGTCCATAAGGAGTTAAAAGTCTGGACCAGGAAAATTTCCATGAGGTTAAATAAACAGATGGGGCCAATGTTACTTACAAAATATACATTCTAATATTAGGTATCTGACAAATATACTTTCCTAGACATCATTAAGTTGAAAATTCTGTTGATGTAACCACTTATTTGTCTTGATATTTATCATATATAAATGCCTAAGACTGTCCTTACAAAAGTTCCTGTTTATATACAGAAAAAGCACCATCTTCTGTTACCTTTAACTAAGAAGTAGTTAGCAACGCTTTGTTATCCTATAGGAAATGGAAATATAAGGGAACTTCAAAAACATTATTACTAAAACCCACACACCTCTTCTCTCCTCCAAGATTTCTTTCAATCAACTCATCTCTGCAGAAAACCAGCTAGTTTAAGGCATTATGCCTCCAACACTGCCCTAGGGGGCTTCTGTATTATACAGGACCGAAAAAGGTTAACATAACTTCAGGATGTCCGACCCACTGTCAGGAAGTTAGGACTGCAAATGAGGTAGGTAAAGAAAAGTGACATTCAGGTAAAATGCTTTTCATGGAAGTCTTTAAGGATGCAAATACGTATAACCTAAAGTTAGGGGTGACAGGAAGCCCGGGCACGAGATTACGCACATGCGTATGATATGTGCAAAAAGGCACTCTGGGAGCTGAAAATGATGAAGTTCTTCAAGAGTCGAAACAGAGGGCAGGTGGGTAAGGGAAGGCAAGGGTATCAGGAATGTTCTGTGAAGAGCGACACCCAGCTTGTTCTGAAGCGACAAAGACATGAGATAGATATGAAAGAAAGATGCGGGGAGGTGAGAAAGTCCCACGGGAACGATTGGAAATGGGTGTTGGAGATGACCCTAGAGGTGGTGAGGAAGTCAGAAAGGGTGGGTTGGAAGTGGGTCAGGCTGGAAACGAACTCTTAGAGGCCTCCTGTCCGAACTCTGTAAGGACAAACTGCTGCTCAGAAAGTGCAGATCTGGGGCCACGCGGAGAGTCGGCATCTGCGCGGGGCCCGACGGGAGGCCGCCCCGGCCTGCCTTTCCACGCTCCGCAAGCACGCGCGCTCTGCGGGGAGGCTGCCAGCGCTACATCGGGGCCGCAGGGCCTCCCCACCAGCGCCGCTCGGCCGCTCGGCCCCGCGGCTTCCGCAGAGCGCCACGGCCCACGTGCGGGCTTCCCTCGCAACCCAGGCCGCCGCGAAGCTCAGCGCATCTCACCCTGGAGCTTTAGGTTTCGCTGTCGCAATTTGAGGTTCCGCTTCTCGATCTTCTTGCGTAAAAGTTTCATCGGTAAATGAGACATGTTGCCGGTGAAAGGCCTCGGCGGCGCCACAACCCGGCTTCTCTGCTCTCCCCGGTGACGTTATTTCCTTTCCGGCCACCCGAGCTCAGTTCAGCCAGCCGGAAATACGTCACAGGAGCGCTCGCGGTCGGCGGAGCGGAAGCGGGTCCGGAGAGGAAATGCTTCCGGGCGCGTGCGCCGTCTTACCCTTGGAGAACGGATTCTCTGCAGCGCCCTCTAGGGGAACGTAGGACTGGCGCTGCACTGTGTTCTTTCGCATTGTGCCCGAACCAGCAGAGCACTGGGGACATTTGGTAGTTTGAGCTTCTCCCAGGGACCTGGGAAAAATCAAGGCCGAGCAGAGGGCCTTAGGGAGTCTCCATTCTTATGTTCCTACCCTCTTTGGATCCTGGACGATTTAAGTTGAGTAGTACCTAAATTTCGTAGATGTGTGTTTTCAAACTTGTTTGACTGCTCTCAGTGAGAAATACACTTTCCATGTCACGTGCTATCCAGTAATCCACACATAAATATAACATTTCTCAAAGCAATACCCTAACTCTTCTTTCACTTTGACGTTTTTCCTTCGATACCATTCATCCCATCCTAAATTCTGAGTCTGTTAAATATTCTAATTAGAATGCATTTAAATTGATTTTACTACTCTATTAAAGGATTGGCTGCAGTTTGAAAAATGAAGGTTTATAATCCCCAAATCTCATACCCACAGACCCTTCAGAAGTCAGGACAGAAATTACAATCTGGCTGGCCAGTAGACATTTTTTTTTGTGTGGAAAAGGGTACATTAAAAAAAAAATGCTGCCGACATTAAAAATTTGGGATAGTTCTTGGAGAAATTCACATTTTTCTTTAAAAATTGGTCGTAATGGGCTCAAATTCCCCTTGGCAATAATCAATTTGAGCTGAACGATAATTGGAAGGGTTAATGAAAGCTAGAATAATTTGTTCACTTGGAGTGGCAGAGCATGAGCTCATAGGGATTAGACATAATCATAGGGAAAAAGAGAGAGGGAGAAAACTTGGGAGGGAGTTTAAACAGAATGTAAATAAACTGACTGAGAAATCACATTGAATTGGACTAGAAATTGAGACAAACCATGATGTGCTTAAGTTGTTACTAATTCGGTGGGTTAACAGATGAGTCAGAAATTTAAACTGGCACACACACACACAGACACACACACCCACAGACACACACACAGACACACACACACAGAAACACAGATATACATACATACATACACACATATCTCAGTTTAAATATATATATGGCAGTTTAAATTGATATATATCAGTTTATATACTTGCCTATATACACTATATTTTTTATATTTAAAATTTTTTTTGTATATTGTGAAGTTTAGACATCTGAAAAAACTCCTTCTGGCTGGAGAGAGATTGCTCCTCCAGGGCCTAGCCAATTTTTAGAGATAGCAAAAGACTCAGCCAGGAGCATGCCTTTAATATGCAAACTAAGTAATGCAGAGCCATACCTCCTCCATCTGGCCCGTGTACCCCAAGAGGCAATATTCCTCTGCCTTAGTCATCCCAGGGCCAGGTACCAAGCAACTATGGACCATTCCTATAGTTTACATCCCACCTAAATTATTTAAACCAGTCAACTGCAAACTGTTTGTTTTGCCTTGCCTTGCTTTTCCTGAGGAACATCCAATAAAGGCTGTGGCCTAGGCTCCTCCTTTGGTCCTGCCTCTTCTGCCTGTATGGGAGGCTGGTGCTTTCCCACGTGGTCCTGCATGGTGTGGCATGCCTCCTCTTTCTAGTAACTGTGAGTATAATAAACTGTTTTCTTGAGCTTCTCCTCTGTCTCCTCTTGTGGTCATACCTGACTATCAACATGAAAGAGCACAGAATATACATACATATCTAATTCTCTCTATATACACATAAACATATATTCACAGGATTACACACCTGAATATTGGGTCTGTGACTTTGAAATTCACATCCATCACTCTTAGGTGCAACAACTAATATCTTCCATATTTTCTTAAGGTACGTGGAAGTGCTTAATTTTAGGGATTGGCAACCTTTCAGTAGCCATATATAAGGCTATTGATGCCATTTTTTCTAGACTTTTAGGAAAGGAATGAGAGATGATAACCTTGCATCAACTCTCAAAATTGGGGGTAGGAGTTTTAACAGAGTGAATTTCCAAGACCAGGTCTAGTAAACAAATGAGTATCACTGGATTGAACATCAGAAAATATCTGTGAGGTTTGGAGAGGTGGCAATTAAAAACATGTGCCTCTGAAAATCTTTTTGTCTCTCACTGAGACAAAATATCTTAATATTTTGAGCCTATCTTAATATCTATTTAGTATATGTTTGCAAAAGTCTTTAGAACTTTTTGCCTTGGCTCCCCAGCCCAGCTGTCCCTCTCCCCAGAATATATTCATTTCTCAATTATCAACTCATTTAGCAATTATTTTCTGAGCATATCTGTGCTATGAATATGTGATTGGTGTGTGCTAAGTTCTGAGAATAGAACTGTGGGTAAGATCGATGTGGCTCGCCTTTGTGGAGCTTACAGAACTTACATGGAAAACAATCATGGTAAACTGTGCAGTGAGAAGGCAAGCACATGACAGGACCAACACTCTAGTCTGGGAGTGGAGTCCTTCATTCAGTACCCACTGTGCCTGTGCACTGGGCTAGAGGCAGGCAGAACAGGGAGCGGAGATGATGTATTTTACCTGCCTACTAGAAATATTTAAATTTAGTATGGACCATATTCCTTACCCATACCATTCTTTCAATTACATTTGAGATCCTTAAGGCTTAGACAAGTGTTTGTATAATAAAAAGCAGATTTGTCCGTACAAAATTTCTTCTCATTCAAAAAAAAAAAAAAAGCCGCTCTTCACTGGGAAAAGAAATCAGTCTATTTCACAAATCCCTTAGAATTTGTCAGAAATAACTGACTCACTCTCTAATCACTGCATTTGGATGCCTGAAACGTTTTCCTAGGGACTTTCAAATGCTATTTTCTACAAGATTAACCACCCTTCGTGTGTAGGAAAGTGCTGCATTACTGTGAGTGGGGTGTTGCACCCTTCATATGGCTTGACCCTGGTTCTCGGTATTGTCTTAAGCAGACGGCAGGTGCTTGAGAAATGTCTTCTTCAATGAACTGACATATGAAAATGAGAGAGAATTTTAGGGAGCATTGCCACAATTCTCCAAGTCATGATTATTGCAGTGGTTCTAGGGACTAGAGTACATAACTTTTCTCTAAGTGTATTCATTTGTTATTTTAAAAAATCTACTCTGTTCCAGGTACTGTTTCGGGCCCTGGGAATCAGCAGTGAACAAGACAGGCAAGGTCTTTGTTTCCAGGGAGCTTAGTGCCTAGAGAGGGGAGACAGATATTAATCAGTTAAACAAGTGAGTGAACAAGGTAAATTTACATGGAGCTAAATGCTGGAGAGACATTAAAACAAGATGATGTCATATAATAGAGACATGGATAGGAGGCCAGGGCAGCATGCTACTCAAGGTGGGAGGTACTTTGTGGAGCCAAAGTCAGCCATGCAAAGATCTGAGGCCAGAGAAAAGGCTGGCAAGACAAGCCTTAGTATTTCATTAAATAACAGTACAGGACCACAAGAGCAGCTATGTAGGGGAGAGTCCAGGGCTTGGGCCAGGCTTGGGGAGGGAGGCTTGAAAAGGTATAGGAATTGGTTTGGAAAAGTGAGAACTTCAAAAAGACACCATCCTTTGACTACCTGCCCCCTGAGTCCTCCAGTCTGACCACTGATGACAGAATCATAGACTGACCTTTGCTCATCCAGTACCTTGTGGAAATAAGAGTTCAGAATTGGGATTTACTTTAATACACTTTTTATTTGGCATGACTTTATTTATTTTTAAATTTTATTTATTTATTTATTTATGGCTGCGTTGGGTCTTTGTTGCTGCGTGGGGGCTACTCTTCGTTGCGGTGCACAGGCTTCTCATTGCAGTGGCTTCTCTTGTTGTGGATCATGGGCTCTTGGTGCACGGGCTTCAGTAGTTGTGGCTCATGGGCTCTAGGTGTGTGGGCTTCAGTAGTTGTGGCATGCAGGATCAGCAGTTGTGGCTCGCAGGCTCTAGAGCGCAGGCTCAGTAGCTGTGGTGCATGGGCTTAGTTGCTCCACGGCATGTGGGATCTTCCCAGACCAGGGCTCGAACCCATGTCCCCTACATTGGCAGGCAGATTCTTAACCAGTGCACCACCAGGGAAGTCCTGGCATGACTTTAGATTTACAAAAATGTTGCAATGATAGTACCTACCACTCAGCTTCCCCTTATGTTAACAGCTCATGTAGCTGTAAGACATTTGTCAAAATTAAGACATTAACACTGACAAATTACTATTAACTAAATTACAGATTTATTCAGATTTCACCAGTTTTTCCACTAATGTCTGTTTTCTGTCCCAGGATTTTTGCCATTTTCTAAATAATCCATGTGAATAAATGAAGGTAGTGGCTACCAGCCAGAACCTGGTAAGTTCTACATCTTATTTCCTAGCGTGTCATTTTTACTGGTTCTTTATTTTTACAACCGAAGATCTCTCCTCCTCCCATGCTTACTTACCCTATCTTTCCCAGGGTAGTGTTGCCATAGTAATTTTAACAAGCACCAGGTCAACTTATTTCCCTAAAAAATTTTGAAAATGGGCCACTTTCAGAGAATGAATTTAGGGAGGCAACCGCTACCCCCCAACCCTCTACCTAACTGCTTTACTACAGTGAAAACTATGAGAAGTCTGACTCTTCACCAACTGATTTCATGCAATTTATCAAACTACTTTCCTATATTATTGTCTGGGTCTTTACTTCACAGTTAATTTTCCTTTCTTGAAGACAGGAGTGCTGTTTCATTCATCTTTAGACACCACCTACATTTAGAACTTTCCATTCATTCACTGATTCTTTCAAACTAGTATCTATGAATCCATGATGATGTGACAGGTAATTGGCTATATGCTGGCAATATAAAGTTAAATTAGCCAAAGCTCCCTCTGTCAACATGCTCACACGTTTGGAGGAAGTCAAAGATGTCTCTCTTCCCATTTAGACTTCCCATGCCAGCACAGTGCCTGGAGTTATGTAGGCCCTCAATAAATGTTTGACACCCTGTTTTGAGAAGACTTCTCTGACAGCAGTGGAGAGAATAGAGGTGAGATGATCAATCAGGTGGTGTTGCAATGATTCAGTAGGGACATTATGAAGATCATGGGGCTGGAACAGAGTGAGTTTCAATATATTTTCTGAGAAAGAATTAATGTAACTGGGTGACCAGTTGGATGAGGAAGTTAAGAGAGAGGGAGGAGTTAGAGGATGCTTCTGAAGTTTCCAGCTTGAGATGTGCTGTATAGAATACAGGAAGAGAAGAAAGCTTGGAGGGCAGTGGTGGAGAAGAGGAAGGGGAAAGGGAAAATGAGCTTAGTGGGAACATTTAGTTTGAGAAGAAGTACATATAATAGATGGCCCACAAATACCTCTTGATTGAGTGAAGGTAGGGATGGATTGCTTCTTGAATGTCAACAGAAAGATGGGGAAGATGGACTAAATGGGGCGAATGTTTTTTCTGTATAAAATTCTGAGTCTGTGATGCCAATTGCCCAGTATTTTTGGCAGCCGGAGCAGGTAAAGGAGGAACAAGAACATATGGCACAGGGCCTGGGTCCTAAGCATGGATAGAATTTGGTTGTGGAATGGCATAACAGAGGTGTAAGCTGAGGTTTAACCTCCTGTCGGCAAAGGAGTAGAGTCATCAGAAGTTTTTGAGGGCAGTTGGGTAAGTAATAGGGAAGATAAGGAAATGTGGAAACAGGTCGTAAGGTCCTTAAGAGCCTGAAGTTTAGGCATAATGTATGACAATATAGGCTCTTGAGAAGGGCAATGGGGATGACCAAAGTTATGCTTTTGGAGGACTTTTTTGTCAGCAATGTTCAGGAGGAATTGGATACGGGAGAGAAATTAGACTGGCTGGTGGCTGTTTTGCTAGTCCAGAAATAAAGTGATGGGATTTCATGGTGCTTGTTTCATGCCCCCATGTGGTCTCCATCGCTTGGCACACCTTCCCCTCCTTCCCTGCCTCCACTTAGTTTGGCCCCCCAGTCAGCTACCTTCTCATCATCCTTCAAGACTCTGCTTCTGGGGAGCTCCTCCAAACCCCTGTGGGCTGAGCTGCTCACTCCCTCCTCGGGACTGCCTGTGTATTATGTTTTTACTGATGCTTCTGGATGGTAATGTGTTCTCTGGAATATCTTCCTTTCTAGTACCCTGTGAGCTACTTAAAGACAGAGATACTATCCTTCGGTTCCAGAACTCTGCCTAGCACATAGTAGGCACTCAGTGAATTGAATTAAATTGTGTTGGACAAATCAATGACAGGGAAAATGGAAAGAAAAGTATGGATCAATGGTAAATTTGGAGGATAAAACTGGAGTGATTTATTGATTAATTTAATCAAAAGAAGAACTGTCACCTATAGAGTTGATGTATTCATTGAGGGTAGAGCAGGGTTGGCGATCTATAATAGGAGTAATAAATTCAGTCTGGAGTATACTTACTGCCATATACAGTAAGTCCCCTGCATACTGACCTCCAAGTTGCGAACTTTCAAAGATGCGGACGTGAATTTGCATGTCCAGTCACGCAAGTTAGTTCACGTGTCTGGCGTACATTGTCATGTGCGTGCATCCTCTACAGGTGGTTGTGCTTTTGTGTGTTTTACTGTACAGTACTGTATAGAGTACAGTATCTTTATTTCGAGCCCAGGATATCCAGAAGCAAGCGTAAAAGCAGTGGTGATGCAGGTGGTACTGCTAAGAAGTGCCAAGCAATAAGGATGGAAACAAAAGTGAAAATAGAGAGTGGAGTGAAGCAAAAAGATGGTAGACATCGCTCGTTCTTATAACATGAATTGTTCAACCATCGGCACGGTTCTAAAGAACAAGGACAAGATCGTGGAACATGTGAAGTCTGCTGTGCCGATGATGTCAACAATAATATCGAAGAAGCGTGGAAAAGTGAGGGAGGAGGTGAAGAAACTTCTCAGTGTGCGTTTGCAGGATCAACATCAGCATCGAGTCCCACTCAACTTAATGCTGATTTAGCTAAAAAGCTAAAAGCCTTTATGAAGACTTGAAAAAGAAACACGGCAAAGAATCAGAAGGTGTATCTTTTAATGCGAACCATGGCTGGTTTCATTAGTTCAAGGCTAGAGCCAACCTTCACAAGGTAAAAGTAAGTGGGAGGGAGTGAGTGTAGGTACGGTAGCTGCCCGGGAATTTCCTGAAACACTTGGAGAAATTATTGATGAAGGCATGTACCTACCTGAGCAGGTTTTAATGTGGATGAAAGAGGACCGTACTGGAAGAGGATGTCAGACCAAAGTTACATCCGTAAGGAGGAAAAGTTGATGATGGGCCAACTCTGTTGTTTGGTGGCAATGCTTCGGCGATATGAAGCTGAAGCCTCTCTTAGTTTATCATTTAGAGAACCCAAGAGCCCTTAAAAACATAGCCAAGGGCTCTCTTCCTGTTGTGTGGAAGAGTAATCCCAAAGCCTGGTTTACAAAGACCATTTTCCAGGACTGGTTTTTCCACCACTTTATCCTGGAGGTAGAGAAATATTGCTTGGAGAAGGACATCCCATTCAACAGTCTTTTGCTGTTTGACAATATTCAGGGCCACCTCCCGTTCATGGATGACTTGCATCCCAACGTCAAAGTAGTGCATCTGCTATCGAGTACTATGTTGCTCATCCAACTTATGGACCAGGGGGTTATAGCGACTTTCAAGAAATATTATTTGTCATACTTTTTGTCAGGCAGTAAAGGCAAGTGACAAAACAGGAACGACCTTGCAACAATTTTGGAAGGAGTATTGTTGCTCATCCAGAAGGTCATAAAAAACATTGACTTTGCTTGGTGTGAGGTTATGGACATCAACATGAATAGGGTTTGGAAGAACCTTTGCCTGCAGTTTATTCACGATTTTTGTGGATTTGAGAAGGTGGATGAGGAGTCCAAAGAGGTCTTCAGCAGCTTTAGTGACCCTTAGCCAGAAGCCGGAGCTAGATCTGCAAGGGGACGACTTCATTGAACTCCTTGCTGTGCAACATGAGGAGCTTACTGATGGAATTGGAGGCTCAGAGAAAGGACGAAGAGGGACAAGAGGAAGAAGAAGTAACTGAAGAACCAAAGAGAGTAACGACGCAGGAAATGGCAGGGGTTTTTCTTTATTTGAGGAGGCCCTGTTAGTTTTTGAGGCACAGGACCCAAACATAGAATGGTACCTGAAGGTTGCAGCAGCTGTTCAGAATGCAACCCAGTGCTACCGTGTCATCTGTGATGAGAAAAAAAAGCTACCACCCAGACATCACTGGATTGTTTTTTCAAGAGCGTAGATAGAAGTGAATCCAGCAAGGAACCAGATCCTGTGCCATCAGCGTCAGGCGTGAGTGACATTGCAGCTTGCCCTCCGTCTCCTATTGCTGAGGATCCTTCAGCTCTACCATCTCCCACCACCTCTCCCTCCTCCTGTCGGTAACTCTTCTTGCCTGTTCACTCGATGCCAGCCCCTGGATGCCAGCTGTTGTACTGCACTACTGTGCTTTTCAAGGTACTGGGCTGTAAGATTAAAAATGTTTTCTTTATTCTTTGTGTTTGTTTTCTATGTATTATTTGTGTGAAAAGTGTTATAAACCTATGACAGTACAGTACTATAGAGCCGATTGTGTTAGTTGGGTACCTAGGCCAACTTTGTGGGACTTAAGAACAAATTAGACTTACACATGTGCTCTTGGAATGGAACTCATTTGTATGTAAGGGACTTACTGTATGTATAAGTATGTAACGATATATAATGTATAAATATATTAAAATAACTATAATACAGTACACATAACTAATATATAACATATATATATAATATATATATTATAACTAATATATGCACATAACTAATAAATAACATATATATAATATATAACATAATAAATACATACAGTTATATTAGTTATATTAGTTATATAACTAATATATAACATATAAATTATATATATAATGCTGTCTATGTATATATTACATATATTTAGTATATATAATATTTTATAGTTTCCAAACTAAATGTTTTGATTTTAAGAGAAAAATTAAGTTTAGTCGTTAAAGGCTCAGGTTTGGAGTAAAACAGATATAAGCTTGAATTCCAGCTCAGCCATTTATTAGCTATGTTACTTTCAGCAAATATTTATTTGGTTTTAGCCTCAATTTCTGTATCTGTAGAAGGGATATAGCAAGAATTATCCCATGGAGTTGTGTGAGAATTCGATGAGTTTATAAATGTTAGGCACATTTAGGTTGATGCTTAGCGTTTATTAAATGACAACTGTCGTTATTATTCATGCACATGGAGCAGAATTAAAAGAGAGTTCAGAAAGAACAGGGAAAGCCAGTTAAAACCAGTAACTGTGGGGAAGCCTTGGAGCTGAGGACTGGAATTTCTGCTAAAGTGAGAAAATAAGGGACAAGGGAAATGGATCTCTCACACATTCATGTAATCATTTTTGAGTAAGTTTAACTAAACTGCACCTATCAAAGCATCTGATGGAAGAATTTCTGCATTTTATACTGGAAATATGGGTTGAAATCCTAACTACATTCATGTGACTAATTGGGAAGAATATATCCAAGCCAGGGTCACCTTTTTCCATCAAAGGAAAGAGAATGCGTTAGCCCTGGGTAGAGAGTTATGATTATTGACATGAGATTTTCTTGAAGTCCCACACGGAAAACTGATGCTGCTTATCCATTTTTAGAGTATAGGGAAAAATACGGTTATTGAAAGCCCAAAGGAGTGTATCTTCATATACCTTAATTGAATATTATACTGAAAATATGAAATGTATGAATAGCTGGCTTGATTCTCCAGCCTATGACAGAGAACAGTCTGCTGCAAACTTCCAAAGGTTTCCTTGCTTGGGTTTATGTAAAGATGTGCAGAGACTCACTCATCCTATTTGCCAGAATGTCTGACTTGTTTTCCAAATGGGGATCCTGGGGGCCCAGTCTGGGATGGACAAAGCAGAGGTATTGTGTACAGAAGGATTCATGGAATGCCAGGGCTGGAAGGAATGTTGGGGTACCAGCTTCTTGGAGTAGAGGCTCAGAGGGGAACTGTGAAGGCCTTCCTCTTAGGAGAAGATGCAGCTGTGTCCCCTTTGACACAAACATCAGGCTTGCTTATTGCAGAAAATTTTGATTATATATTCTTATGTAATCCACACACATTGAAAGGAGGCAGTGAAACAGGGATCACATACCTGGTTTTAGACAAGGAAAACAATTCTACTGAAACAAAGGGGCCCAGTGCTCTTGGTATCACAGAGGAAGAATTAAGCCCAATATTGGTGGGATCTCCACATCCTGTCCTGTGAGGCCTCAGCCTGACCTTAGCCTGTACTTCAGGTTAAAATATTTTTTTAAGGCAAAAAGAAGCAAGAAGGTACGTTTTCTTTAGATAATTTAATGAAGCAATCTATTTGTCCTTTAAGTTATTTCTTAATCACTATCTATGAAAAATATGAACTGGGAAATACCAAAATACTGATGATGGCTCAGTGGCCAGTCTGGCTCAGAATTCAGGCACAAATCCAAATGGAAATCATTTTTTTCCTTTGAATTGTGATATTTATGGTTAATCACATCTGTCACGTAGGTATTAATTGCTCATCTCTGTCCAGTACACACTGGATATATTTTGTATCAGATATTTATTAGTGGTATTAATAAATTGCATGTTTTATATCAAGTATTCATTAATGGTATTAGGACATTTATAATTAGCCACTGAGTGAGCCTCAAACTTGAATTATTTAGCCTATGATTTTACCAAAATGTCTCATAGTTTGGACTGGTATAGTCTAAGATACATCTTGAGATTATTTTCATATTAATTGAATAATTTTTTCAGACTGTAACTGGTTTGATTGAGGATCTCAGGCTCATTGGGGTGCAGAGATTGCAGTTTGACTTTTTAAACTCTTTCCCTGTCCTGTCAGATCCCTGTATCTGCTGTGTTGTGAGGTCCCTTAAAAATATTTCAGTTTGATTCTATGACTTTTCATCTTTAGTTATTTAAAAATCTAGCTATTGAATATGTCAACCTTTTATTCAATTCAAATCTCTCACCTCCCTCTAGAGCAGTCTAGGTGCTCCTCTCCAGAGATTTGAAGAGTGGGAATGAGGCCTTTGTCTGATACATTCTTCTTCCCTCCTCTTTCTTGTGCTTGTTCCTTGGGTATTACAGTGAGGAGAAGGGAGAGGAAAAAAATGTAGTCATGTACTTTCTTCATTTTCCATGGTGAGTTGGTTCTCCTTTTGTTGCTGTTGTTACTTGGAAGTGTTTTCTTCTTAGCCAAACAGTCACATATTGGCAATGGGGGAGGTTACTCTACCTATTTTTCTAGTCACCATCCCTTATCTAGCTCCTTACCACAACGCCGGCACAGGGGGAGGCAAACTGCCCCAGCAGTTTCCATGGACAAGGAACTCCCTAAGGAGTTCCCATAGGCATTGGTGGTCCTTCTGTGATGCACCCGCATCTTCCAGTTGACCCCTAGGTGGCAGCCTCTGAGTATCTTCCTGTCATGCGCGTGCCCCATTCATTGCCCCACGCAGTAAACCTCTCCAGAACATCTACAGCATCATTCTCATCTACGTTTTGTGGACCCTTTAGTTCCTGCGTTGGTTTATCTTCCATCAATTTTCTTAGATAAGGCATTGCAATGGAGCTAAAGGTGCTAGAAAAGGATACATGGCTAGTTATTTTCCCTTGCCTTGCCCTACACCCCTGCCCCCACCCCTCTTTCTTTAAATCTTCTCTGCTCAACTTAATATGAACAAGTCTTATACTTAGTGTTGCATTACCATGGGCTTATTTTTGTAAGTAGCTGCCTATGAATTCACAAGCATGAGACTTCCTGAGGCAACAGGACAGGTATAGACAAAGGAAGGCCTGAGCTACAAGCATATTGTTTTAGCTCAGTGCCAATCTAGGTGGCTGTATTGACACGGTTTTGCCCCTTTGTTTGGGGAAATTCAATGTGACTATGCAATAAGAATGCCTCTTTATTCTCCTCCACCTTTTCACTTGGTTTGCCTTATGTCTATGTGAGAAGGAAAATCAACTGGCGTTCTCAATACTTACAGATTCTTAGAGTCAGGCTGTGTAAACTTGGGGCAAGCTACTTAAATTTTTGTGTTTTGTTTCCTTATCTGTAAAATGAAGATGAGGTTAGTAGCTACCTTGTAGTGTTGTTGAGAGAATGAAATGAGTAAATACAGGTGAAGTGCTTGGAACGGTCCTATCCATAAATGCTGTGTGATGTCAATAAGGTGTTCCTTTGGCTTGTTATTTTGTGTCTGTAAAGGAAGCCTTATGCAGGCTGGAAGTAGCCTGAGAGCTCATCGAAAATATGCTTCTGAGCTCTTGATGCCAAGGGCACATGCTCTGTCTGTCTTCCAGCACGCAGTGTGGCGTTTGGCCCACGGTCAGTACTCAGCAGGAAATGCTTGAATGAATGAACATGCTCTCAGTCCCGCTTTAATCTTTGGCACGCCCTCTTCACAGTACAGCTCAGACACCTTGAGCAGGGAAAGAATGAAGCCTCCTAGAGGTACAGGATTTAAACCATAAAGCACCAAGGACCTGTTTTATTAGATCACCTCTCTACAGGCCTCCCATTTACTTAGAAAGCTTCAAAGAATTTTGTTGTTGAGAACCTACTCCCATGTGTTTCTACTCGAAGCAAGGTTAGCACTGCAGATCTTTTTACTTGCTGTCAAGGCTACAATAGGGTCATTGAATAATGAGCAGATTAATAACAACTTCAGATGCTGCTTCTAACTCATAACTTATAGATTGACAAGTTTATCATCCTGAAGTCATAATTTTTGCTAGGGTATGGGGCTTTTCTGTAATAAACTATCCTTTTTTCTTTAAACATGAAGGTTGTCAATAAAAGAAATACAATCTCTTTTTTTTTTTTTCCAGTAGAGTGTACTGCAGTTCTTTATACCTATTCAGCTAAAAAATATATATGGTGTTTTTTTGTGTGTGTGTGTGGTACGCAGGCCTCTCACTGTTGTGGCCTCTCCTGTTGCGGAGCACAGGCTCTGGACGCGCAGGCTCAGCGGCCATGGCTCACGGGCCCAGCCGCTCCGCGGCATGTGGGATCTTCTCTGACTGGGGCACGAACCTGTGTCCCCTGCATTGGCAGGTGGATTCTCAACCACTGCGCCACCAGGGAAGCCCAAAATATATATGTTTAAGAAGTCACAATGAGGGATTGATTCATGCACATACACACACAAAGAGAAATATGGGCTAAATCTGTAGACTTAACTCACTGCTTTCAGTTCATAAAATAACTTATGACCACGAAGTAACCCAGAAATGTGCAGTTTGCCCTTCAGTCATTATGGTTGTGAGTTTAAAGTTTTTAGTCCACAGTCTGCTCCTAAACCAATGTCTGAGAAAATACAGCCATAATTGCTCAAGTTCTGCACTTATATTTGAGGTCTTGAGAATTTGGATTTTTGTGACTGAAACAGTGTAGTAACTCATCCTATTTTTAACAAGGGTCAGAATGGGATAAATATATCCTTTTAAAAGTTCATGTGGCTCATACTCTTTGATTAAGGACCTGTCTGTTTGCTCTTCAGACCTGTTACCTAATGCCAAAATTTTCAATAAATTGGGACAGATTTATATGGCTTGATGATATCTCCTTCTAAATCATAAGAGATATGTTGAGAGGACAGACTCGATTGCACATCACTTATAATGAGGAAGCTCTTAAGATCTAATATCAAAAATATTTATCTTTTTTCCTATCTGTGACTTCTGCCAGAACAAGCCCTCTCTCTTAGCCCACCATGAATAGTTTTGGCTAGTTATCAATGGGTTTTGTACTTGGAGTAATCAATCTAGTCACTCGCTCTGGTCCTTCTAATCACATGTGAACTATAGCAATAGTGATAATTTGAATATCTGAATAATTTCCAGGGGCCTAATTACTATGGCCGCTCATATTACTTGTGAATAACCTGAAGGCAGTAAATTGAACTGGTAGCTCTCTCTTGCTGCCTCTTCTGGATCAGCTTTTATGACAAACCTGTATTCTAGTACTTTCAACCATATTTGAGGACTTATGACAAACTGTGTGGTTTGGCTCTTACTTTGGCATTGCTGTAAATGAGAGTACAAGCTTAATTTCATAATTCTTAAGGAAAAGTGTATGAAATTTAACAGATGTTATGGACTGAATGTTTGTGTCACCCCCCAATTCTTATGTTGAAGCTCTACCACCTCAATGTGTTGGTTTTAGGAGGTGGGGCCTTTGGGAGGCCGTTGGGAATAGATGAGGTCATGAGGATGGAGCACTTGTGAATGGGATTAGTGCCCTCATAAGAGTCACTGGAGAGCTTTCTTTCCTTTTTGCTCTCTGCCATGTGAGGTTACAATGAGACATCCTCTGTCTGCAAAAAGAAGAGGGTCCTCACAATGCTGGCAACCTGACTTAGACTTTCAGCCCCTAGAACTGTAAAATATAAATTTTTATTGTTTATAAGCCACCTAGTCTATGGAATTTTGTTATGGCAACCTGATCTAAGACAACAGGAAACATACACATGAACTCTAATAATCAAGGCAATAGTCCTATTGGCTGTTCTGGACTCCTATTAGTGCTTTTTCTGACTCTAGTACACAGCCATGCATGGAGCTGTCTGCTCTGTCAGCACTCAGCACCAGAGGAATCATGTTCAATCATTCATTCAGCAAAATTGAGTGCCCACTGTGTACTGGCACCATGCAAAGCGCTAGGAATACAATGGTGAGCAAAATGCAGACACAGTCGCTGTTCTCTTGGTGCCCTTAGTATGAAGGTGTTAGACATTAAGCAAATATTTACATGTGGCTGTATCATTACAAAGGAAAAGCAGGGTTCTATGAGTGCACACGGCGTGTGTAAGTACTAAAGCCAAAGGCTGTATTACCTGCCTCTTGTGGGGGCAATGCTGCCACCTAGGAGGCTCTTTGGAAATCTGTGGGAGCATTTTTGTTTGTACCCCAAAATAGTTGGAGGCGTTTAGTGGGAGAGGAACAGAGTGTTTGCCTACAGCTCACAGGACAGTCTTCTATACAAGGTATCGTCTCATTTCACACATGACTTTCATATATACTTATCTGTTTAATTATCTGAGCTTGGTACTGAACTCCATTTCACATAGAAATACAAAGTATTTTTGCATGATTTTAACATATGTAGAATTTTCCAACAATGTAACTTCAATGTAAATTGCGGTAAGATTATGCTTTATTTTGTCAGCAACTTGAATGAGAGAAGTGACCCTTTGTAGTCTGGACTCAGCCACAGACAGACATGGATGCAGCCTGACTGACTGCCTAGCTTAGAGCCCCTAGGAATAGTGCAGGGGTTCTCAGTTCTGACTGTCCTTAAGAGTGACCTGGGGAGCTTTTATAAAGTACTCACATCCAGACCTCACTCCAAACCAATTAAATCAGAATCTCTGGGAGTAGGCTGGCTTCCTCATTATAAAAGACTCCTCAGTTGATTATAATATTTGGCCAAGTGCTGAACACCTTGTGCAGGTTCTTTGGTGAATTCTGGTGCTACCAATAGGGTCATCTATCTCTCTGGTAGATTTAGAGGACTGGTTTATTGGTTCAACCTCACCTGGCCAGGTAGAGCATTCCAGACTTAATAGGCCATTGATTAGCTTCTTTCTTTAGGTTGTAGTTCCTGGTGAAAACCAGTTCTATATTCCTTTATAACCTGTTAAATCCACCACTCTTAACATATTGACACTTAAAAGATTTAAGCTGACAGTAATTCATTTGCCAGTGCTGAGAATAGGTAGATTCCATGCAGATTTATGAGTTTGTACACTTAAGCACAGTGTTGTACAATATGCTTTTTGTTAAAATTATCTAAAGAGGGAGACAGGGAGGGTTATTTGTGTCAAGGTACTAAAAGTGTTCTTTTTTTTTAAGTTGTAGCAAATTGAGAAGAATGAAAAAACATTTTTCTTGTGGTAGGCTACATGTAGAGAGATTGAGTCAACTCTGTCTGAGATAGACAAACTATACACACAAAAATGCTGAGCATGATGTAGAGGAGATACTAGTTTGTAGAACCTGGTCTTGGGCCCTGGCTGCTTTGGTTTATTTGATTCATGGTCGTTTGTATCTGATGCCAGAGGTCTACAAATCACCACCAGGGGGTCCTGAAAGCGTTTCTATCTGATTTCTGGGACTGTAGTCTCTTTCAATGAGCAGAGCTGATAAAATATCCCTGGTGCAAATTGGAGGGGTGCCTTGGACCCTATTTAAAGTTTGGCTTTCTCCCATGGATATTTTCGCCCAGAATGTACCAGCAGCTGCTGAAATAGCTTTGACATACTCTGGGTTTTATCAATTTTTTACTGTAATGCTGAATAATCTTTTATGCCTTGGCTTCTATTTGATGAGCCAAGGTTTTGTGTAAATTTGATATTCGCTGTGGTAAGAAAAAAGGTTTATTTCTTTTTAAATTAAAAGCAAAAAAGAAAACAGTTAACTTTTTTCTCTATCTTTTTACTGAGCTAAAATAACTGGGGATTTGCAAAGTCTGTTCTGAGTGTATGGTGAGTTTTCTTAACATCCCATCCTTTGCATCAGATCTACCCTGAATTTTCCTTTAGATCTATTCAAGAACCTTGAATTATTTTCAAATTTTCCTTTAGATCTATTTCAAGAACCTTGAATTATTTTCAAATGAGTACTTAATTATGTTACCTGAAAGATAACTGTTGATTGCTCAAAAGGGATATGATTTGTAGCCTTAAAGTAATTTTATTAATCTGGGCAATCCATTTAAATTTTTAGAGAAATATTTCTCACATTCCGATAGTTATCAGTAGATTTTGCATCATTTCAAAATATTGCTATTTTTATTTAAATGATCTCTTTTGGGGAGCAGGGATTCATACCACTTAAAATGAGATACAAGAAGTAAGACTTTATTATCGTGAAGAAATGAAAGATTATCTGTTTATTCTGCTTATGTTTTGAATTGACGTTTGCAAGTTTAGCGTTACGTATCTGAAGTATGAGTATTCTCAAGTATTAGAAAGAATTTTATAGTTTTAATGAAACCCACATCGAACTCAAAATTAAAGTTGTACCAAATACAAATATTTAATAATACACGAATATATTCTAGTAAGGCTTGAATAAATACAGAACTAATCCAGAAAGTTCTCTGGCCCTGTATCCAACGATAAACAGATAACCACTTGCCAAGAATCAGAAGGAGAGATTCAAGCATCACAAATCTGGTGAGTAGAGATGTCCTTTAAGACATTATTCACATTTTAGATTTTATACATATGTGAAATCAGATACTACATTCAGTTCTATTAAAACTGTTGTTTCCACAAACTCCACAGTTTCCATATAGACAAAATGTTTTGGTGATATGAAATAAAGTTGTAGGTGACTTTGCAGGATGCTTAGGGCCTGTAGAGAAACATATATTCAGGGTTAAGTTATTGAACTGAATTTGTTTCTGTAACTGGTCATTGGATATAACTGAGTCTGTGTGCCTTTATGGTGTGCTTGCTCTTTGTCTACTTGTATGTTTTAGATTTTCACCTTATAAATCCAGTTGATGCATTCTTTTACCCAGTGGTCTCATAATACCAAGAAATTATGTCGATTTGCTAAGACGGCTGCTGTTAGTAGGGCTCCAAAATGCCAGGGGTGAGCATATCATCTTAGAATGAATTTAACAGTTTATTTCTGGCAAAAACTTCTTTCATTCAGTGAACTCCAAGACTGTTGGGTTAAATGAAGGGCACAGATTTTGTGTTTATGTACGTGTGTGGTGCAGAGAATAATTTCTTCCCCAGTTCTTATAGATAAGTATTTTATATAAGTAAATTTAAAGTACAGAAGTCAATCCAAATATTTGCATTTGAAAGTTACTAGTAGATATGGTTCTTAGAGATTCTAGAAACATTCCTCAATTGAGAAAATGGAATCACTATCTACAATGCTAATTCAGTCTCATTGAATTGATGGTAGAGAATTTCCTTACTTAACTAAAGGTCACATCTTTTTTTATTGAGGCATGGTTGAAGTACAATATTATATAAGTTTCAGGTTTACAACAATTTTTAAAGATTATATTTCATTTATAGTTCTTATAAAATATTGGCTATATTCCCTGTTTTGTACAACATATCCTTGTAGCTTATTTATTTTATACCTAGGAGTTTGGTCTGGGAAGATCCCACATGCCACTGAGCAACTAAGCTCGTGTGCCACAACTACTGAGTCTGCACGCCTACAGCCCATGTTCCACAACAAGAGAAGCCACCGCAATGAGAAGCCCATGCACCACAATGAAGAGTAGCTCCTGTTCGCCGCAACTAGAGAAAGCCCACATGCAGCAACGAAGACCCAACGCAGCCAAAAAAAAAAAAAAAAAAAAAATCATCGAAGTATTTGGAGTGAAAGCTGATGAGCCATTCTCTTGCAGATGTGGAAACTGAGACTGATATCAGCTCTAGAGGAAGTACAATTTATTTTATTTATGTAATGAATATAGTTAATTAAAGAGAAAGGTACTTATTTTCTTAAAGGTAATTGATTCATTTGGTATTTTGTGCATTGAGTATCTAGTGCCAAGAATGAGGCAGAGCTAAATATTCATATATATATATATGAATATATGTATTTTACAATTTTAACTATATATATACACACACATATATATAAAACTAAAATTGTAAAATACAACATGTATGTATGTAAGCACCACATATACATACATGTTTGTGTATATATCCTTGGTTTTATCTCTTGACTGCACAGCCTAAAAATTTTAGCATCTGGCACTTCATAAGGAGAGGTTGCCAACTCCTGTTCTATAGTCTCACCAACCAACACTTGGATGTTGCCGGTCTTTAATTTCAGCTATTCTGATGGGTCTGTAATCGTATTACACTGTAATTTTAACCTTTATTTCTCTAATTTCTAAATTTACTGGGTACCTGGCCATTTGGATGTTATCTTCTAAGGAGTGTCTATTCAGGTCTCTTGCCCATTTTCCTTTTGGGTTGTCTGCCTTTTTCTTACTGATAGATAGTTCTTATATGTTCTGGATGTAAGACACTGTCAGTTTTGTGTTGCAAGTTTCTTCTTCCACTGCATAGTTTGCCTTTTAACTTTCTTTGCGGTCTGGTTTGATGAACAGAAGGTCTGCATTTTTATTTACCCATCTTTTTCTTTATAGTTATGTTTTGTTTAGGAAGCCTTTTCTTACCTTGATCATGCAAATAGTCCTTTAATTTAGCATCTACAACAGTGACTCTCACACTTTCCTGTGCATGAGTCACCTAAAAGGCTTGACTGAACCCAGCTGGCTGAGACCCACTGCCACACTTTCTGGCTGAGCACATCTGGGGTGAGGCTGGAGAGTTTGCATTTCTATCAAGTTCCCGGGTGGTGCTGACACTGCTGGTCTGGGGTCTTTATACCTATGATCCACCAGAAGTTATGAAGGGTCAGTTTTCATTTCTTTCCTATGGAAATCCAAGTACCATATGTTGACAAGATAGTCCGCTCTCCACTATTCTGTAAGCCAAGTGTCAAAAAGTACACGTATTTGTTTCTGGGCTCTCCAGTCTACAGTGGTCTCTTTGCCTGGCCTGGGCCAGTACCACTGTCTTGTTACTGTAGCACTAGCTTGAGTCTTGATATACCGTAAACTGTGCATCCTTCCGTTCCCTTCAATATACATTTATGACCAGCTTGTCAATTTACTCTGTCTCTCTCGGAGTTTTCATTAGAAGTAAATTAAATCTATGAATTGGTTTGGAAGAATTGATATATTTACAATATTGAATCTCCTAATTCAGGCTTCTCAACCTTTTTTTCCCTAATATTCCTCCAAAGAGTCTTTTTTAGACTTCTTCCCCCTAATTACTCCCCTACCTCCATGAAGTGTTAATGCCACAGATATACTGTATATCTGTGCCTTACACACAGATAAGGACAGTAAGATTTTTCATCCCTCCAGAACCAATTTTTATTCCTTCTGGGGGTGATTTCAGTCCTGTTGTGAATATGTATCCCAATCCATAGTATAGCTTTCCATTTATTTAGATATACTTTGACTTCTCTTAATAATGTTTCTAATTTTATGTGTAGCAGTCAAACACACTTATTTTTGATTGATTCCTAGGTATTTTGGAATGTAGGGTTCATGCCCTCCTGGGTTGGCTATGCAGCTCCCAGGCATGCTCAGGTGAACAGGTGTGGTCACTGCTGTGCTGGGCCTCCTGGCTCCCTACCTCATTAAATCTTGATTTGAGGCACCATTTTTCAAGACCTATGGTTGAAAGTCCTAGTGTAATTCCAAACTCATTTGTCATTTTCACTATAAAAGAAAATAATATATATGGTTATAAGTGCAGAACAGTCATTTGGAAAGGAGGGCCACATCTTGGAAAGCGTTCATAATTAAGGTGTAAACAACAATGATTATTTTTTTCATGGTTTATATGAACAGTGTGTAAATGTATCAGTAGGTGGCACTGTTTCTTAATAGATAAAGAAAGCCCTAAACTGGTGGAATAGGTTTGAGGAAAATATTTTTTTGTTAAATCAGAATTAAGAATAAGATAAATAAAACTAAAGAAAGTTCTGCAGAATCCCTTGTGATCTACTTCTCTGGTGAGCTTAATTAAAGTCAATGAAGACACTGAAAGCTCTTTCACCCCCCATTTGTGGTGGGCTGTTGCTCTAATTGTGTCTTTTCCCAGGCAAGGAAAAGTGACAGCGTATTGTGCAGTTGGCGTGGCCAGAATAAGATCAGCCAGATGGAAGCGCTGCGTGCCTTGCTGTGTGTGGCCCTGTGCTCTGCACAGAAGGCAGTGCTGGTTTTCGTTTTCAGAACTATCTGTGTGGAAGATAGCATGAAACATGAAAGGAATAAAACGCAAGCCTCCCATCACTGTGTTTTCTGTGCAGCAGAGTGGAAGATCTGGTTGCAAGCCCTGCCTCTGCCACGTACTAGCTATTTGACCTTAGCAAACTGACCTCAGTTTCGTTACCTGAAAAACGGAGGTGATACCTACATGACACAGGGTGTCGTGAGGAGTAAAATGAGACAACGTCTGTAGAGCACTTAGCCTGGCACCAGAGAGTGACAGTGTGCTATTGGGATTAGTCCATGCTCTTTGGAGCTTTGAAAGTGGCACAGAAAGTAGACCTCGTGGCATGTCAGTGATAACTGTCGTGTGCCCAGGTGACAAACATCATCGAACCTGGCTACTTGCATCGCTCTCAGGTTTGAGCTCTGCAACCCAGGCGAATGGCCTTAAGCAGTAGAACCCAAACCTGTTTGCTTTCTGGTTCTCCAGAGGCGCTTCCAAAAAGCAGCAATGCCTCGGCCCTAGAGATTCTGATTTAACTGGTCCAGGGTGGGTCAGGTCTGAGGAGACTCCAGTGGGTGGTTGCGTTGAGATGCCCGGTTTACAGTGAGCCATCTTTACATGGTGTCACCTACAGAGAGTCTCAGGCTTGGGGTGTGGCCGCAGGTTCGTATCCGGGAGGTGTCGGAGCCATTCCTCTCCTCCTGGGTTCTGTGCAGTCCGCTCAGGTAGCTGGTTCACAGGCATCTTTGACAGCTGGTTCTGACTGGGCAGAGGTGCAGTTAAGATATAAGGGGCATGTTTCCCCCTCAGATGTACTCCCTGAAATAGAGAAATAAAGCTCCGTGAGTGAATCAGAGAGAACATAATGAGGTATTGTATTTTTTCTTACCTTTTTCTTATCTTTGTGCTTCTGTGCATAAGTATGTCTGTGTGCATACCTTCCTGCTTTCTTTCTGTCATGTGTGTCTGTTCTGTTTCTTTCTATCTGCCTCTCTCTGTGTGTCTCTGCTCTGTACCTGTCTGCATCTGTTTGTCTCTCTCTTGATTCCTCTGTCGGTGCAGGGCTTGATTTATGCATCCCACGGTTACCGAGTATATTAGTCAGGGTTCTGCAGAGAAACAGAACCATTAGAAGATGATGTATGATTATATACATATAGTTATATATGTATGTCATATAATGACATACATATATAAAGAGATTTATTATGAGGGATTGGCACACACGATGATGGAAGCTGACATGTCCCAAGATCTGCAGAGACAAGTCTGAGACCCAGGAGTGCCGATGGTGTGAGTTTCACTTTCAGTCCAAGTCCAAAGTCAGGAGAAGACTAAAGTCCCAGTTTGAAGATAGTCAGGGAGAGAGATATTCTCCCTTACTCAACCTTTTTGTTCTATTCAAGCTTTCAACAGATTAGATGGGACCCACTCACACTGGGGAGGGCAATCTGCTTTAGTCAGTCTACTGATTCAAATGTTAACCTCACCCAGAAACAGATACACCTAGAAAAATGTTTGACCAAATATCTGGACACCCCGTGGCCTGGTCAAGTTGACACATAAAATTAACTATCATACCATAGAAGTCCGCATGTCCACCATCCTAGAATTTCTGGGTCAGAAAAGTCTTAAACCAGATGGCTAAGGGTCAAATCAGGCATGTCTTGGTGGTCTCCCACTCTCATGCCTATGTTACATCCAATGATAATACACCCAGGAAGCTTCACTCTGTATGTTACCTACGTGACCACTTTTTCTAGGTCATGACGAGGTATGAGGTCACTGAACTTGAGACCCCTCTTCTATCTATTCTAATAGAGTATAACAGAACTAGGTTAAACATTATTTATTTACATCACTGAGAAAATCTCAACACATTTCCTACTTGCACTGGCGATATTACACAGCTGAAAGAATCCAGCAGTTTGACTATGCAACTGCCTGAACTCACTTCTTGATTGACATCTCTGGGAAAAAAAAAAAAAGAGTTTCAGTCATTCGCACCCTGTTTGCCAGGGTGAACCTCAGGGCGTTTTAGTTGTTGTCCATCAGGAATGAAGGTTTTCCCCAAACTCACTGTCTCCCATCCTGACTTCTTTTTTAAGGTTATCTCATGCTCCTTCCTCACTGGAATTTTGCCTGACATCCCCAAACATCTAAATGCTTTATCAACCAGAACATATACCCCTGGGCTGCTCCAGATGTAAACTGTCTTGTGGAAATACCTCGGAGTTTGAAAATGTCAATACAGTTTTGTCAGTATATAAATTTTATGACGTTTAAAACAGAACTTAAAAGGTTTTAAAGCAAACTGTTCTATCCAATGGGAATAAAAGAAAAGGCAGGTCCATAACTATATAATAGAAATATAATACCCTGAGCTAAAGACTATGTCATTATGCCAGTGTTTTATATTCTTTTCTGAAAATCTTTAGGACAAATTATTATAATTTTCTTGTTTTATGTGGAACATTAAAATATTTCCAACAGTGCTGTGTTTAGGAAAGTGTAGGGAAAAAAGCAGTTTCAAATATTAAAAATTGAAAACAATAAATGATAACTTCTGTGCTCTTGCCAGGGGCTAGAGGCAGAGGTAAGGCTCTGGCACAGAGAAGGCTGAAAGACTTGTAAGTGTAAGAACTGGTGGTGGAGGAAGCAGAGAGGGCGAGGCGTGGACCCTAGGAACCTCTCGAGGCTTCTTCCCTCAGGATACTCTTGGCAATACTGGTCAGCGCTTAAACCATCCCAGAAAGCGACTGTGTGCCTCCAAGCTCTAGGAACAACTTCAGAATCATTCCAGGCCATTTCCAGTCAATCTGGCAGTATATTCAGGTCTACGACAGGAACTGGGATAAACCGGGGTCATTAATTCTGCTAGAGTTCTTTTTAGTGTTGCAGTTCTTAAAGCCTCCCAATCAATTTAGGGGCAGATTATTTTTGCCCTGCAAAGGAATCCAGCTTTTAAAATAAAAGTTGAATCAAGAGGCAAGGATGGTCCAGTAACATTCTGTGTTTTCTGGCTGGCTGAGCACAAGTCAGGAATTTGGTTAGTGGCACCAAGGAAATAGACAAGAAGGAAAACCAAAGACTGTGTCACGAAGAGATAACTGATTTGCTCTGAGGAAACCTGTGTAGGAGGCCTCTAGGGATAACCTGCTTTTTGAAGCTATTGAGTGTCAAAAATAAGTGGAGCCTGATCCATGGTTGAGATCACTACCAAGTGCTTCTAACCTCTTCTAACCTGTAGTGAAGCAGCGTCTCACAATCGTGGCATCTCTGGCTTGGCTTCAACTGGGGCACACACAGCACCTCCTGCACTTGTCTCTGCCAATTTCAAAACCAGAGTATATAGGTGCAAATACTGATTTCTGAGAACTGGAGGAAGCCTAGTGATTTGCGTGGTAAGAGATCCACAGATTTATCTTGCCACACTGCAACTGCTCACTGGTGTCTTTCTCTTCATTGAACTATAAACTCCTTGCAAGCAGGGTAGCAAAGACTCTCTCCTTGACCCGACTTTAGTCAGGGTCCTCTGAGCCCTCTTCTTGACTAGATCCTGATTTGGACCCTGTCCTTAGCCCACTTAGTCCAATTTAAGCAAAAATCCTGCTGGGTCAGTTTATCGAAAAATCCCCTACCCTTGATATCTAATCAAATCCCTCACCCTCAATATCTTATCCCCCTTGTCTGCCTTCAGCAAGAATACGTTGAGTTGGTCTAGCAAGAATTCTCCTATCCCTACTGTTTCCTCTTAGTAATTTTTCATCCACTGACCTTCACCCTGCTCTTTGGCTGTAAACCCCCCCTTGTCCTTGTTGTATTCAGGGTTGAGCCTGACCTCTCTCCCCTTTTGCACCCTCCCACCCCCCCTCCCCCCCAAATTGTGGTAGTCCCTTGAATAAAGTCTTCCTTACTGTCTTAACAGGTGTCAGAATACTTTTTTTTTCTGCAGCTCGACTTTGCATCTCTAGGATCAAACACAGGACCTGGATCATAATTGGTGCTCAATAATTTTTGAAGGGACAAAGGAATGAATGAAAGAAATAGGTAGCTTGGTTTAGCATTGCAAGCAGGGGCTTTGAAGACCACAGACCTGTGTTCAAATTCGTGTTCTGATATTTACCAGCTATGAGGTCATGGATAAACTATTGAACTTTCTTTTGTTCAGCTTCCTCAGATATAAGAATGAAGAAAATAGAACCTATTTTATAGAGCTGTTTTGAGGAGCAAATGTGATAATGTGAAATGTTGGGTACTTGGTTTTTGATCAATAATGATTGTCATTGTTATCAGTAACAGTGATGGCAAAATGACCACCCAGCCTGGGGCATGTAGGGGAGGTGTAATTCTCCAGGTTTTCCAAGGATTTCCAATTCTGTTATAGATGAAATGGTGTCCCCCTCCCTGCCCCCCCTCCCAATCCATCTGTTGAAGTCTTCACTTACAATGTGACTATATTTGGAGATAGGGTCTTTAAGGAAGTAATTAAGGTTAAATGAGGTCATAAGGATTGGGGGCTAATCTGATAGGAATGATGTCCTTATAAGAAGAGAAAGAGACATCAGAGCCCTCTCTTCCCCAGCGTGCACAGAGGAAAGGCCGTGTGTGGATATAGCGAGAAGGTAGCTATCTACCAGCCAAGAAGAGAAGTCTCACCAGAAACCTTGGCACCTTGATCTTGGACTACCAGCTTCCAGCACTGTGAGAAAACAAATTTCTGTTGTTTAAGCCAGCCAAGTCTGGTATTTTCTTATGGCAGCCAGAACCAGCTAGTGCATATTCTAAGGCCCACTGCTGACACTTAGCTCCTCACTATGTAAACAACCCCCTTTACCCCCTCACATTGTAATTTCTCCATCCATCATTGCATTCTTTACTTACTCAATCTGATTTTTATCAATTCCATCTAAGCCTTTGTACCCCTTTCCAGAATTTGGCTCTTCAAAGACTATTATTATCTTCTCATCAAACTATCTTTCAAATGAAAATTGTTATCCAAAATTTTGAGTTCATAATTTTATGTGACCAAAGTGCTAATTAATTTTGTAAACAAGACTTGAGATGATTGGAAAAAATTACAGAGAATTAATGCAGATTGGGAAGGCTTCATGGAGGAGCTATATCATGCGTTAAGAAGGGAGGGGAGTTTCATTATTTTGGCCAAAGAGAAGGTGGAAGCCTGCATCTTTTGAGGCATTGAGCCCATTAACGCTTGTGATTCAACTTTTAAAAGAGCAAATCCCTTTCCATGACACCATCTGGGGGAGCAGTTCTTCCAGTTATTTATTGCCTAACGAACCACCACACATTTAATGGCTTAGAATACTGATTATTTATTTTGCCCATGAATCTGAAGTCTGGCCAGGGCTTGGCAGGTCTCATCACATCTCTGTGATGAGATCTGGGGCAGGTCTACTGCGGGCTGGAGGAGCCACTTCCAAGGTGGCTCATTCACATGACTGGAAGTCTGGTTGCTCAGCTAGACTCTGGATCAGCTGCTTGGGCTTCCTCACAGAATGGTAGCTGGATTCCAAGAATGAGGTCTTAAGAGACAGGAAGGAAGTAGAAGCTGCCGGTTGGTAAGGACTGGTCTTGGAAACTGGCATGGTGTCACTTTTGCCTTAATGTATTGGTCCAGTTGTCATGGAGCCCAGATTCTAGAGAAAGGACCCTAGACCTCTCCTCCTAATGGGAGACCTGTCAAAGAATTTTGGGTCCATGTGTTAAATATGGCAGAGCAGATTGTATATATCAGGGCTTCTCAAATCCTGGCTGTATTTGAGAAACATTTTGAAGTTAAAAATAAAATACCAGTGCTTGTGACCACCTCAAGAGATTTTGGTTTAATTGGGCTAGGGGAGGCCTGGGAATCTATATTAAGCAAAATTCAAGGTGATTCTGACATGCAACTTTGGTCTGTGGGCCTAAGGTCCTGTGTGCAAGGATTGGCAAAAATGAGCCTTGAGTCAAAGGGTGAGAATGAGGCTCCTCTGGCCATCCGGAGCCTGATGCAAGAAGACACAGCTCAAGAAGTTTGCCTAAAAGTTATCCCAACACCCCTGCCTACAAGATAAATTGCTTCCAAATGAGTATGGGGAACATCTTTCAATTCAAAGGACGTGCCATCATCATACATGTTTTTTCTTATTTCACATTTTACCTGAAGATTGTAAATATTACTGAAAAAATCAACAATGCTGCCATATTGCCATGATCTAATTTGTCTTTTCTGATTGTGTGAAGCACGGGTAGGCATCTGGCAGCACATTTCCAGACCACAGAGAACGAACGATGTTAAACATTTATAGTGTACTTAATCATCTGTCAGAAATGTACAAAAGCATAATGTCTCATTAATAATTATTAAATCATTGAGTCACACAGAAGGCGATGTTCTCCTCTTTCCCTACATAATGACCAGTAACCACTAAAACATAGGCCGTTTGTGAGGCATGACCAGCATATCTGATAGTGGAAAACTGCTTGAGGGAATCAATAAAAAATCTTATTAAGAGATAGACTTTTAGAAAGGAAGAAAACATGTGTATGGATGCTGTAATATTCAGCCAGGGCAAATAGATGCTCCCTCCCTGTTTAGAGTCAGGTTAAAATTCAGTCAGGTAATTGCTAGGAGTAAAGAGATGTGAAAGGAAATGATCTTATTTGCTTTCTGAGGTTAATAACTCATTTCAAAATGCCCAGCTTTGGGCTTTTAGTCATAAGTATATGTATCATTTTATGAATAAAAGAGGTACATATTTTGATTTGGAATGAGGCTGGGCTGGAAGATGAAATTTTTCAGGACTTGGGTTTTATTTCTGATGCTGTTCATGAGGATTTTTTATTTATAGGAACTTTTAATATCAGGCAATGTCATTTTAGCAACATATAATGCAAGAATTGAATTACATCTGTTGTAGATTCCACCCCCCCCATCTCCCAATATTCAGCCCAGAGAATTTAAAGATTTAGCCTTTAAAAAGTTTGCAAGCTATATTTTTCTTTACAGCAGCTGACATGATCAACTCTTCTTATTTTTCATTTTCAACCTTAAACTTTCTTCATTCTGAGTAAAAGCGAAGCTTCCTAATCTAGACATGTGACAATTGCATGATCTAGTCAACCAAGGTGGTGGTTCAAGGTTGTGTGGAATTGTTATGGGTATCACATGCTGTCTGTTTTGGCCTGATGTGGCATTCTGTGCAACCAATATTACTTCAGTCAAACTTTTGGAGTCTTTCATACATTGCTCTTTACCATGCTAAGGCTGGGCTTTGGCAAAAAGTATTAAACACACAATATTTGCTTTTGGTGCTCATCCTTCCAGTTCTGGGCCAGTAATCAGTAACCACATTCCTTCCCGCCATTAGTTATCCCTCTGCACAGTTGTTAGACACGGCCTCCTCATAGACCTTTGAGCCATTGTGGATTGAAGCACTTGTTAGTTGCCACTTACCAGGAAATTGTCAGAATGTCTTGTGTGTGTTATCATGTCTCCCAGAGGTTTTGGGAAGGAGGACCACGTTTAAAATGCCTCTTAAAATTTGGTAAGATTTACTTTCATGTTAATTCACCTGAACAAATGAATAAAAATCTTCCCCTCTATTGTCCATAAATGATTTAAAGCATTTATAAGGATACATTTAATTTTTTTTGAACGCCATAAATAGGATTAGGTGAGAAACAAGAAAGAAATATACTGGTGGAGATATGAAAAGGGGCCAGGAATGAAGGCAAAACAAAAATGCAGACTATACAATCTGTTACTCTTGAAACAGATGGGCCTCAAATAGTTCTGTAAGTATTCTAGAAACTAAATGAAAAGGAACATTTGTTTGGTTGTACTATTCAGAGTACATGAGAATAAAAACAAACCCATTCCTAAGGAGAGGCACAATTCATTTTGATATTATGGCAAGAATAACATTCCTTCTGGGATTCTCTCTAATGAGCACACTGTATAATGCAACAGTGTCCTCAACCTCCTCCGTGTAGAGACCTGAGGTTCCACTGGTGTGTCTCTTGTGTTTCTCAATGTAGACTGATGGCGTGACACCAAAGCCCAAGTCAGTGAAAGCCTTTGAGAATATGAAAGGGAAAAAGGCGAAAGACAGTCTTTGTTCACAAATTCCTGCTGGTCTAGCTTAATTCAAGAGTGGACCTTAGAATATCTGGATGGAAGGATAAAAAGCATAGATTTTACACATTCTCCACCATAATTTTTTCTCTAAACTGAGCTTTTGATAAATACCAGAAGGCAGCTGCACGTTTAATGTTACACTTGCTTAAGGTGCGTGCATTTTGTGTCACCAATTAAGTACGGACCCAAAGGCCCTAACAGACAGTGGCTGGGGGTAAAAAGGTGACACACCCTGTGAAAACAGGTGCTGAGAGAGGGCTTACCTGAATCAATGTCCATTCCACTCGGGTAGAGGTCAGCTGAAAGAATCTCTGTGTGCAAGGGCCCAGGGCTGAATTGTGTTTTACTATCTCTAAGCATTTTTGCAATTACTGTTGCAGGAACATGAGAATCAAAGAAGTAGGGCTGACAAATGATAATAGTCAAGGTGAATCATTGCCAAAGGCAGAGGGAGTGAGGAAGCAAGATGGCTGATTTGTGCAGATTCTAAGATACATCTAAATGGAGCTTTCTGCCACAGCAATTGATTTACTTGTCCCTTTATTCTTGCAACACGTAAAAACATATGGTTTAGTTCTCTCTGTCTATAGTTTTCATTCTCATCTTCCATAGATAGATCGATCTCCCTGTGCCTTCCAGTGGAGGATTTGGAGCTCACTATTTGTTATATGGCTTCTCAGCACCAGTCACTCTCAGAGAGCAGGGTGCCAAGCCTACTCATATGGTCATATAAAGACTTCAATCCTATATTCTGTTAATGACAGAGGTCCTGGTGTCAAGGCGAGAATTATTTCCATTTTCTTGTATTTAAACTGAGTAATAAGATAATGGCTAGGAATTACCATTAGCAACACAGATATGAGAGGTCATTCTAACTTCCTCACTAGAATAATTGTTGGGAAGCCATAGTTTTATGCTGAATGATTTTGGGACCTAATTACTGAATCAGAAAGGCTGTTTTTAAAATGTCAGTAATGGTAGAAAAAGATCCTTTATTCTTAAAGACCAGTCAGGAACGAGCAGTACAAAATGTTCTTATTAAAATTTCCCTTCTCTTTTTAAAGTAGATGATCAAAGACATCCTGGCATTTCTATCATTTTAGGAGATGTATATATATATGAGGAATGGCACATAGGAAGACTCAGATCTTTACAACATGTGGAAGTTCACAGAATAAGAGAAAATTCAAAGTGGAAGGCAATGTCTAGCCCAGCCTCCTCATTTTGCAGATGAGGAAGCAGTGATCTACAAGGGGGGCATAACTTATAAATGTTGTTAAGTTTAATGGCAGAGCAAGTATTGGGTCCAGGGTTCCTCTTTCTGAAAATAGTGGCCTGTCAGTGGTGTCTAGGAGATGCTGGCTGCCCCATTCCTCCTTGCTCCTATAATGTCTACTTTGATGTTGCCATAATATGCCCAGCCCCAGTGAGACAGATGGTGACTATCATGGTAATGTTGACTGAAAAAAAGCATAACCTAAAAGTGGAGAGTTACGTTTTATTCGGCGAACTTTCTGAGGACTTCAAGCTCAGGACACAGCATCTCAGATAACGCTGAGAAAACTGTTCCAAAGAGTCAAGGAGGGAGGGGGAATCAGGATATATAGGAGTTTTTGCAACAAAGACCAGGTATTCTGAATATCAAAAGATTACTGTTAATTAAAGAAAACCAGATATCTCAAGTTAAGGAATTTAGTTCTTCTCTATGTATGGGAAGATGCGAGAGTCTGGGCTCACTGAAATCATTCTTTTGATATGCACCTCAGCTATCTGGGGCCAGTATCCTGTGTTTTCTCATCCTGAGTCTCCTCAGGGTGCACTATGGGGGTGGCTGCATGGGCTGACTGTTGGATGGGTTTGGCAGTGGGCAGCCTGTTTGTCTCCATCCTGAGTTCCCTCAGAGGTCACCGTCCCAGCAGCTGAAATGTAATGGCGTGATGGTTGCAACATCCTTTGTTTACTGATATGGCAGGCAATATTTCAGTTCTCAGTAATCACTTTCCTCTTTGCTAGTGGGTATGCTGTGGACTATGATATGTGAGAGGAACTTTGCTGGTGCTCTTTGGAAGAGTTTTACCTTCCTGACAAGATGAGGCACTTGAGATTAGAGCCCTTTTGCTAATACTTCCCTTGCTTTCTGTTTTGGACACTCTCATGGGACTATGCAAGGCTTAGAGCTGTGACAACTCCCCTTGCGACCATAAAAGGAGATTGTTGCCTCTGTATTGAACTCTGCAGACTAGAAAGAAAATTAGGCTCATCCTTGTGGACATAACTGATCTCTGAGCAAGGCTACAACTGACTACATCTTCTAATTAGGTTAGCAGAACATTTCTTTGATTTAGGGCAGGCAGGAGGGTGCTTGAATAGACAAGAGGCCCATGTGCTTGGAGAGCAGTGAATGAGAGGGAGTATAGAAGCAGGTGAGGTTAGGAGGTAAGGGGAGACCAAATCAGGTAGGGTTTTGTAGCTTGTTAGGGATTTTAGCTCAGTGAATGGGAAACCATTGGAGAGGTGTAAGCAGAAGCATGCTGTGTTCTGACTTATGTGTAACTGAATCACTCAAGCTATGTTGAGAATAGACTGTTGAGGTTAAAGATAGAATCAGGGAAACCTACTGGGACTCTATTGACATAATCCAGGGGAAAGATGGAGGCAGCTTAGGCTAAGACAGTAGTGGTAAAGTTGTCTAGAAGTCATCAGAATCTGGATACATACTAAAGGTAAAGATAATAATGAATCTTGATGTAATAAGTAGAGAGAGAGATAGCGAGAGAGATAAAGGCAGAGAGATAGACATAGAGAAAGAGAGAGGGGCAGAGAGAGAGAGAGAGAGAGAGAGAGAACAAGATTTTGGGCTTAAGTGATGGGAAGAGCAAAGTTGCCATGAATGTGACCTAGTTGGGGTAGACAGCAAGAGGAATGAAAGTTGGGGGGATGATCAGAGGTTCCATTCTAGACATGTTAAGTTTGAGGTGCCTATTAGACTTAATGGTAGTGATGTTAACTTGGCTGTCAGATCATGATGTCTGGAGTTCAGGGGAGAAATCCATGCTGGAAATGTAAATTTGAGAATTTTTATCATATTGATTGTATTTAAAGTCATGGAAGGATAGAGGGTGATCCTGGAGGCCAAACCAAGAAAGTGTTCAAGGAGGAGGGAGTAATCACCTGGGCCAACAAAGTCAAGTTGGCTCAAATCCTCAGCCAGGTTATAAGGGGACACTCAGGGTCTCCTTCCAATATTTTCTAGTGGTCTTGGGGGCGGTGGGGAGGGGGAGAAGGGATACTTGCATGTCTTCAAGTTGCCTCTGACACCACAGTCTTCTAGTTTAGACTTCTTAATCTCTACTTGCATTTCGATGACTCGTACGCTGTCCCATTTTGCTACCACATCACTATACTGGGGACTTCCTTGACCATCTCCTCTCTCCAGTCCACCAACTCCAGGCTGCATGTGTGGCAGACTGAATGGAAGATTTAGGGCATCTGGGGGGGTGGTGATATCACAGGGCAACACAACATTCAATGGAATGAATCAGCCAGGATAGGCTGTGTTATGCTATGGTAACAAACGACTTCAAATATCAATGACTGAAATGAAGAAATAAAATTCTTCAATTGGGCACGTAAGGTTTGTGTATTTCACTTTCTGTACATTTTGCCAAAAAAGAACTGCAAACAAATATTGGGCTCTACTTAGCAACATGCATGTTGAAGTATTTAGGGATGATATGTATTGATGTCTGCAACTTACTTTGAAATGCATCCAAAAAATAAAATATATTGATGAGTGGATAGAAGGATGAAAGGATGGATAGATATGTCCTTTATAACCTAACTTGGAATCTTATGTAGCACTGCTTTCATGCATTCTGTTTGTGGAAAATGTCACAAAGACTTGTTCAAGGGCAAGGAGAGGGAAATGGGGGGAGTGGCAACATATTGGAAGAATATGTGAAACTAGAGATATTGCTGTGGTCAGTTTTAGAATATGCAGTCCGCTGCAGCTGCATCTAATATTTTTCTTAATGGGAATGTGTATAGCAGCAGTGCTGAGGAAGCCTCCAACAGCTGAGGTGATGCTTGGTCATGGTGTAAGGAGTGATAGAATCTGACAGTCTGATTAGGTAGGTGGGACATATTTATTATTCCCAATTTGCATATGGGGAAACTGAGGCATAAGAGTTGACAAATATGCCCAGGGTCATGTGCTTTCATAAAGGAAATACTGGAAGTGGTTTCTAGTCTCCTGAACCTCAGCTAAGCTCCTGAGACAGCCAAGAGATTCTCACCCAGGCGTGATGCATTTCCTCAACCTGATGCAGGAGACACAACAGAATCTCCAAGAGTGGAACCTGAGAGCTTTTATCTGTCAAATGGAAAGACGCTTTTTAGAAAAGGTGAAAAATTCTTTATTTGGATCTTACTGCTGCAATTAACTGTAGAACGTTTTGTTGGGTTCTTTGATTCTAAAATCTATTCATTTAACCAAGAATCCTTAATATAAAATCCCAGATTCTGAAGATTTTAGGAAGTATACTTGAATTTAATGAGGGAAAGAAAAACCTTTACTTCTTAGAGTTAATTCCTTGAGGAGTTAGAGATGAATTGCTGAAATGAGTTAGTGACTTACTGCTTTCCCATAGTGTCCGATTTCTGTAAACCTTTAGCGATTATTGAATGATAAGAGTACTCTCTTTCCTTAGAGATCTTCAGGTCAATAAATGTTTATTGAGAACTTTCTATGTGCTAGAAACTGTGTTATATAGTGGGGGAACACAATACACACACTGTACTATCTCCTCTGAAAAAGCTTACACGTAATTTATTTGAACACAAAATGAGAAGTGCTATGATATTTAGATATGTACACACTGCTATGCTGGTATTGAAATTAGTTTGGGAGGGAAGGGGCAGTCTTGCAGTAGAGGATGCTGGGCAGAGTCAAGAAGGAATTGTAGGAGCTCCCCAGGCATAGCTGGTGGGAAAAGAAGCAGAATACAACTTAATTTTTTGGAGCTTCAGGTAATCCAAGATTAACTGGAATGGTAAGGATGATGAATAAAATGAATTTCCTCTCCTTCTGGTGTAGTAGATTCCATTTGTCCACATCAGTGGATTTTCTTAGCCAATGTAACCCTCCACCTTCATGGATTGGATAGGGAACTAATCTGTTTTCTCATTTGCTTAAAATGAAGAAAAACATTATAAATACTTAAAATAAGTAGCATTTTTCAAGACCTCTTTGCTTGGTTTGTAGAGCTGAAATTTCCTTACATGATCAATATTAACCTTTCAAATTGGTTTGGGTTTTGGATGCATGGATTACTCAACATTTGACTAATTGCTTTGGTTCCAGGGAGGGATTTGATTCCACTTTTAAATGTGTTTCTCTTTGTAGTCTCCTCCTAAACTGGAAGATGGGCTGTGTCTTGCTTTAACAGTAACTTCTCAGTTTCCAACAAATTTGATCTGTAGCCACTAGGGAAAGTAGGATGAGGCTCTCCAGACAGAAATTCCAGAGGCTTAGCTTCAGTTACAGGCTTTGCATCCCTCTCTCTTGGGATGTTTTCTGAGCTAATTCTCAGAGGTCTGGCCTACCTCAGGTTCTAAAATGTGCCTGGATCACCACCGCATGTCATGGCAAGGTTGATACGTTAAAAAAGCCAGTCACAACTATAATGCCCAACCAGAGAGGAATGTCTTCGTAAGTTATGGCACAGCCATGCTATTAAATGCACTGCTGTGGCTAAAGTAAATGAGGTAGTTCTGGGTCTTCTAACAGAGAAAGATCTCAAAGATGTACTGTTGTGTAAAAAAAGTGAGCAGCAGAGCAATCTATGACACCATTTAGGTGAGAGTTACTCCCATGAAACCATACTATATGTTTCATGGGTCCACATATGTGGATGTAAATGCAAGGAGAAGCTCTGGAAGCAGAGATGCCAAAGGGTAGCAATGGTTGTCTTCAGAAGACAGGATTGGGGCCAAGTAAGAGTTGGAGCTTATTTGTTATAGTTGAGAGTTCTTGTTACTCAGGGAAGAGACCATACTCATGTATTTCCCATGTGACTTTAAAAACTAAATAGAAGTCAGTTGGAAGTGACTATTCTAGGCAACGGTTGCCTTGGAGGGGGTTTAAATTAATTAAAAAAGGAGGCCATTAGACAGATGTGGCTCTACTGCTGCAGTGCTGTCAGTGAGGAAGATGTTTTCCTCTGCCCCTCTAGGTCTTCTGGCTGGTCCAAGATTTAAACTGACATGAGACAGATTAACAGGAGAAGATCAAACAAAGGTTAGTAACACATATACATGTTACAATGAGTAACTCACCAAAATGGCTGAAGCCCTCATCTTAAATACCATCTTCAGCTAAAGACAAAAGAGGATGCTGGGGGTAGGGGGTTGGGACTTCAAAGGGGAGGAAGGCAATTCACAAGGAGATGGAATAACAAATGTTCGGTAGATAAAGTTCTGCTAGACTGGGCAGAGACAATGGGACACACAGTGGACTCTGATCTCTAGGCCCTGTTCCTCCCCCATAACCTCGCCCATATTCCTTGCAGATCTCTCTGGTGATGGATGTATTCGGGAACAGGCTCTCTGTCAAAATTCTTTTCGGCAGTTAGAGGGGAAGTCAAAGTTTCTTCCTCAGTCTTTTGGGCCTTGATTGTTTTCAGCTTGAAATAACACACATGCATGCCAGAGACATTTTGGGGTGACAAGTTTTGCTCCTCTTCAACGGCAAACCAAAATCTGAGCTTGCAAATGCCTCAAGGTTATGAAATCAAAATGCTAAATGCTAAAGACGACCAATAACAAACAGCCAACTAGGATTTAAGCTTTAGCCAATCAGATAATTACCTTTCTTTGTTCTTGTACTTTCTCTGTATAAATCTTTCCCATGGCTCTTGTTGGAGGAGCTCTTTTAACCACTTCTGGTTTGGCACTGTCCAATTTGAATCAATTTTTGCTTAAATAAACTCTTAAAACTTTTAGTAAGTCTTATTTTTTAATAGGGAAAAGGTTGAGACCCCTCTCAAATGCTGGTTCTACTGTTCATGGCAGTGTTAATTTAGCAAGTCACTTATCTCCCGAGACCAGTAACAACAAACTTGCAGGGTTGTTGTGAGAATTATGTTTGATAATTTATGAAAAACACCAGACTCTTTTTCTTTCTGCTCATGAATTTTGGATCCTGGCTTCATGGCCCCATCTTCAGTACTGGACTTGGACTTTTCAGGGTTAGATACCCACTTGGAGTCTCCTGAGTTCTGTTGTTTTCAGTTCTGGAAGCCCGTGCCTCTGGTTGAAGGTCCCCTGAAACTTCTGTCGAGAGAATCATTCTCCCAGTCCCCCTCCAGTCACATAGAATTCTACCTGCAGGGTCATTACCTCCCTGGGGTGGAGGAGGTATCCTCACACATTGACATCCTTTATCATTTATATTCTCATCCATTAACACGAAGAGGGATGTTTTCAGTTCTCACACATTCTGGGACATAATTCTCCTCTTCCAGTTGTTCTTTGTATGGGAAGCGGCATTTGTAAATCAATGGCAGTTTTGCCTGAGAGCAGACAGCAAAAAGAGAGCCAACAGTGCCTGCAGATTTGCTGGGATCAAGTACAAAGAAGGCAAGCTTTTCTGTGGGCAAGTTGTCCACAGTGACTTCCAGTAAGAGGGGGGCTGCTACCTCTTCCTGTGAGAGAGGAGACACTCCCAAGTTAGAACACTCGACTGTCAGTGGGACAACACCACCTGCGTGGGACAAGAATAATTTAGTTTCCTCCTTTATACATATTTTGTTGTTTTACAAAATCATTTCCCTTTGGAACTTTCCAGGATGATGGGAAATGTGGATTTTTAACCCTTTTTGTTTTCCCTTACCCTGCTGCTCTCTGCTTGAGCTCCCCCTTTCAACACTGCCAATGGAGCGATTTTGCTGCCGGCTTGTTGATTTACAGAATATGTTTGAGACCCAGGTTTCTTATTATCTTTATTTCTCGTTAATGATATGAAGAATGTGAATTTCCTGTTGTTGATTGAGATGAAGGCTTTTCTGTGAATGTCTTTAGAAAAATGAACACTCAGCCCAAGGAGGTGTCCACCCTGACTTCTAGAAGGGTTGGCTTCACCCACAAATGGTCCAACAGCTGTAGAACCGTAGGAATTTAGAAAATCTGACCCAGGAATCGGCACTTCTTCCTCATCTTCTTGCTCTATTGCCTGAAACTTCCACTGTTAATGAAACCATGCACTTCAGATTGGGACTTGAACCTATGTGCCAGGACTAGAACCCGGCCAAAACTTAGATTGGAACTTGAACCCACAGCCTTTTAACTGAGATCACACACCTGGTCTCAGGACTTAATGAAGCTCAGGTTCTTAATGTCTCATTGCAGAAAGAATTCAGTGAAAGACAAAGTGATAGGTAAGAAGTGGATTTATTTAGAGAGATACACATTTTATAGACAGAGTGTGGGCCATCTCAGAAGGCAAGAGGCCCCGAAATATGGGTGGTTAGTTTTTATGGACTGGGTAATTTCATAGGCTAATGAGAAGGAAGATTATTCCAATAATTTGGGGAAGGGGCGGGGATTTCCAGGAATTGGGCTATGGCCCACTTTCTTGCCTTTTATGGTTAGCCTCAGAACTCTCTTGGTGCTGGTGGGTGAGTAATTTAGCATGCTGATGTATTACAATGAGCCTATAATAAGGCTCAATGTCCACTGGAAGTCGAATCTTCCACGATCTTGGACCTAGCTGGTTCTGACCAGTTTTTGTCATGTCCTATGGCTGTGTCATTGCTTTAAAGGTTGTGCCCTGCCCCCTTCCCTCCTGTTTCATTAAGAGTCTTACCCAGGGGTGATTCCAGTAAAATGCAAGCTGTGTTCCTGAACAAAACTTGGGTCCACTCACCCACGCACAGCAAAGCCAATCTACTGACACCAGGCTGTGGTGAAGGAAAGTGAGTTTGCTGCAGGACACCAAGCAAAAGGTCCAGGCAGCTAGTGCTCAAAAAGCCCAAAGTCTCCAATGGGTTTCAGCAAAGCATTTTAAATGCCAGGTGAGGTGAGGGAGGGTGTTGCGGGGTATGTGATCAGCTCATGCACAGTTCTCTGATTGGTTGATGGTGAGGAAACAGGGTAGTGTCACAGGGGTCAACATCATCAATCCTCAGGTGCCGGTAGGTCTGGGGGTATGTGGTCATGATCATCAAGTAGTTAATTTCTTTCATTCGTTGGGGGTTTTAGCATCTGTAAAACAACTCATGAAATGTGCATCAGATACTATTATCTGGTACTTCAGAGAGGAGCTAAAGCAGAGGATATGGGGGTGGGGTCTGTTCTGGGAAGGCCCCAGAGGGTCCTGCTCGGTTGCAGATGGTCTAGGAAGAGGAGTTGATCAAGTCAGAAATCTGCAAATGGTATTTGTGTAATTCTAGTTCCCAAAATGTTCTTAAAAAATAATGCCTGAGAGACATGGCATTAAATATCACCTGTCAGATATTAACAATATAAATCTGCACAGTAAATGTTTAAGATATTTTCAAGTAGAGTTGCTGACATTTATTTAAGTACATGTTTTCCACAATTTACAATTTTCAGGTAAACTCTTCCATTGTCTTGAAGGATCAGTGTTCTCAGAGAATATGTTCAGTGACACTTGTCAACAACCTGGTGGAATTGTTAGGGAACCGTTGACCAAAACCGCCTGCCTCCCCAGCTCAGCCAGCCTGCTCTGAGATCATAGGTCATGCTCAGTCCTGACTTCCCTCCCCAACTTGGAAGCAGGCAACACAAAGCCATAGGCAGATGGCTGAGAGTATCATCTTCTAAGACCTTTTAACTCTTCGATCCCAAGGATTTGCTGGGAGAAGTATGTGGACCTCAACTTATACTGCGTTCTATTGCATGGGGAAGAAGGTTTCAGCAACGTTTTAGTAAAAAAAAAAAAAAAAAAAAAAAAATACAATTTCTGTACTGGAGAGCCTGTGGAAATAGAAGTAATGATTCTAATGGGAAATCATAATGCACCTAGCACACCGTATGGCAGGAGTCACACTCTCCCCCACCTAACTCCCACCATATTTTGAAATACTATCAAGAAGTAATAGCTCATTTACAAGAAAAGCGTCTTGTGAGCAATTCTAGCTGCTTTAGCCTTTAGCCTTTCTAGTCTCCATAACAGAGTTAGATGAAGGATAAGGATGTTGGATATAGAAATTGGATGAGCCAGCCTGCAGTGTCTACCGCAGCAGAGTCAGGATTTGAACCTGGTCTATCTGACTCCAAGGCCTATTCCCTTAGTCATGATTTCTACAGACTCTGCTTTATTTGAAAAAGAAAAAAAGGGTCAACCAATGAAACTTTAAAAGAGCTAAGTTATGAGTGAAGTTGAGAAATGAATGGACTATTCAAACTGGTTAATTGAGAAAACTTCATAAGGAGGCAAATGGGGGTCTAGATGAGAAAAGGACTGAGCCATTTAAGGAAAGAGCAAAGGAAGGAGGTGGGGTGGGGAAGGGGAGGAGAAGAAGAGAGACAGAGAAGAAAGAGAAAAAGAGAGAAGGAGAAGGAGGATGAGGGAGGGGAGGGAAGGAGGGAAGGAAGGAAGGGAGAAAGGAAGAAAGGGAGGGAGGAAGGAAAGTTTGGGTTTAGTGTATAATTCTATTTGGAATTTATTCTATATAAGTAATATAAGGATCCAAGCTTGCCAGAAAACTCTGAAACAATTTAATAGTTGTCTATGGCTTGAAGGGGAGTGGGTTTCACCACCCCCAAATATGCCAAAGATAATATTTGGCATGAGGATTATTTTGAGCTTATCAAGGTCAATGTCTAGAGGAAACAAGGTTGTACCTGGAGAAACAGGCAAAGTGTCGAGGCTGAAGAGCAAGATGAGAATGGAGAACAACAAGTCAGCACACCTGAGAATAAAAGCATAGAGAGGGCCGGGAAGCAGTGTATAAGTGGTGACGATGCATGGCACTCCAGTTCTAAAATGGTCCTCATGAGCTATGTTGAGTGTGAGCAATGCACTGGCTCACAGGAGAGATGATGGAGCAGGCAAAGACACTGATGTGATAACCCTGTTGCATTGAGATGGATTGTCACCATGGGGCATCCACCAAAAGATTTTCTCTATGGGTCTCAGTTTGTTAACAGCACAAATATATATTGTCTGCTCTCCTTGCCTATTTCCCTAGATTCCTTTTTCCAGCTCTGCAGAAGCTGGTATGATTAAATGTACCTTGGCTTCATCATGCATCCCCTCCAGGCATTTGAATGGTCTTCTTATCATCCTAGGCCATGGAGCGTGGCTCCTTAACCCTCTGCCAAAGATCACTCAGTGAATGAAGCCAAATGCAGTTCTTTTAGAGCTGTCATTGACTCAGTGTAGAAACCATTCTCTGAGCACAATGTATGGAGTGTTTTCCTTATCACTGGGCCATGAAGGCAGCTTAAGTGGAAAGCTGGCGTTTGAGGTTGGATGATTGGCTTCTGGCGTGTTTTCTCCCCATAAGGTAAGAACCTGGATACCTTTAAAGATTAAGAGAAGATGTGCTCCATTGTTTTTCATATTCATACTGGAGGCCTGTCGTCTGCATTCTGCATACGTGCATCTCAGAGCAGACAGCCTGGTGCATAATTCAAATTTGGAAACAGGCACTGTGAAAGCCATACAGAACGCATGCATTCTCTAAGCAGGTAGAATGTTCAGCATCCTTGTCCTCTTGTACTGGGTTTTCTTTTGCATCCTGCTGTTTGCTGTTTGCTTTCAGAGCCTCCATGTACAGTTGTCAACTAAGCTTATAATTTGTGCAGGTTGTGCACTGCAAAAAGGCTCCTTGTCTAAGGAGACTCCATTATGTTGTATACATTGTGGCTTTGTGTACTTACTGCACAAAATCTGGAAGAAGGCAATAAGTGTCTTGTTCTAAAAAACATGGAAAATATTCTGACAGATGGCAGTGAGTGTGATGTGTCTTGAGGAAGGGGTACTTTTTTCTTATTTGTACAAAGTCCCCAGATGAGTAAACTTTAGGAAACTTGAAAGACAGAGAGGTTTTCTTCCTTGCTTCAGTATATGAAGGTAGCCATGTGTCTGTGTGGCCCTACCTAGGAATTATCTGGTGGTAGCTCATCGAAATGATGGGCAGAGGGTCTCTTAATGGGAATTGAGGAGGCAGACCTGGCTTGGCTCTCTTGTTCTCCAGAAATGTGAATGGCTTTCCTATGACCAGGGAGAGATTGGGAGTGGTGGTGGTCTCCATGAGAAGTGAAGACCCAGGCCCTGATTGTCCACAGTACCCTGGATGGAACAGTAGGTCCACAGAGCCAAGGTTTGAGGCAGGGGAATGGATGTGCTTGGAAGTCTTGGCAAAGGATCTCTGAGGCCCACCTTGGTACAGACCAGGGACATTCCACCTTCTAAACAGGTCTTGCCAACCTGAGTACTGAGCACCTTAGTAGTGTTAAAAAAACAAAATTCAACTGAGTAAATTTTATGATCTAATTGGCTTTATTCAACAAGGCACAAGTCAGGCAGCATTCCATCTAGTAAATAGAAAAGGGGCTCTGAGGAACTGTACAAAATTAAGGCTTTTATAGAACCTAGAGGGAGAAGGAGGTTATTAGCTAAAGAAAAGAAAGGATTGTTTCCAGCAAGGTTACCTCACTAGTGCTGATCAGGAACTGCAATTAAGTCTTAGTTTGCAGTACAGGGGGCAGTGGCCCCGCCTTGGGCCTGTTGTTTCCTTCTCTCCATCCTCCTCCCCCTCCCCTCTCCCTCCCCTCCCTTCCTTCTCTCTCCCTCCCTTCCCCCTCCACTTCCTCTTCCTTTTCCCCTTATCCTCCATCTCATTCCTCTTCCCCTTCGCCTTTTTCTTCTTCTTCATCTAATTCATCTTCTTCTTTTCCTCTTCTTCCTTCTTCTTCCAGCAGCAACCAATAGGGATGTAAGAACATGCATCCCTTCCTCAAATTTTCTGCTCTGTGCAAGCCATTTCTCCCTTCCTAGGACTTATGTATGAATTTACATGATATTAGGCACCTTACCAAATTAAATCTAAACCGAAAATAAAACAATGTGATGTTACTTATACCCAAGTCCAATGGAGCAAATTTATATGCGCTACACCTGAAAACAGATGGTGCATTTAGCTCAGAATCACAGTATTTCCAAAGCCAGTGCCAGTCACTGGAAGCAAGTGTGACTTTGGTAAAATCTGTCTTTAGCATTCTGTTTCTTTCTTTACAAAACACCCTTTCTCATTTAGCTTCCTTCTCTTCTTCATCCCAGGAACCCAGCCTGCCTCTGGTGCATGTTTGTTGCCCCAGGTCCCCCTTCTTGCAGGAAGCAATCCACACTCTCCTTCTTGCCTCAGTCCTGACCCTGTGTAAGCCTACGTGTCCTGTGACACATCCCTTCCAAACTTACCCTCTGGCAACAAATCAGGGGAGAGGCGTTAATGACTTTTGGTGAATTAATAGGTTACCCTGCTGTCAAAGACAAAAACAAACCAGCGATCCAGTTAGCAAAGGCCATTTATTCGTAAGCTTACAGCAGCACTGTGACTTTCCTTTCAGCAGGGGTTTGAAGGGGCTGTATAGGTTTTATAGAACAAAAGGAGATGTCTTGAGACAGTCTCTGATTGGTGACCATTCAGTTGGCGTGGCTTTCTGATCTGCCTTTAAGTATATTTTGATAGCTTTTAAAGAGTTCACTATCCGTTTTTACATGACTGGGGAATTTTCAGGTTGGGCAGAATTGGAAGGGCTTTTCTGCCTTTCTAGGGCTATCTAAATATATTTCTTAACTCTGCAGGGCAGAGTTAAGATATCTGGATGTTGGTTGGTGGGAATATGGAATAATATCCTCCAAACTGAGAAGGAACTTTGAGACCAAAAAATGAAGCAGAAAACTCCATAAAGTGTAATGATGATTTTCATTGCAGGTAACTTCCATACAGGCAGGACTGGGAATATTCAGAGGCATTCACAGCTTCACTCCACACCACTCAAAGGGGTACCGGGGATTTAAAAGGTCCAAAGCTAGAAATAGAACCTGACTACCAAGGGAGAAACACATCTGTGCCAACAGGAACCAGGGTTTTTTTTTCCCCCCAGGGGTCTCATTACCATTATTCCTCAAGGACCATTAACCGTCTGCATCTGTAAAAGGCATTCTTCCAGTTCTAGGATGATTCAGAGGCATTCACAGCTTCACTCCACACCACTCAAAGGGGTACCGGGGATTTAAAAGGTCCAAAGCTAGAAATAGAACCTGACTACCAAGGGAGAAACACATCTGTGCCAACAGGAACCAGGGTTTTTTTTTTTCCCCCCAGGGGTCTCATTACCATTATTCCTCAAGGACCATTAACCGTCTGCATCTGTAAAAGGCATTCTTCCAGTTCTCATATCAGGGGAAAGCAAGGGTAAAAGTTGATTGGGAACTTATCTAGCTTGGGTGCATTCCTTGTGAGTAGGCTAAAGCCCAGTCATGCAGAAAGGGGAGGGGGTAGGACTGCGGGCTTAAGATGGAGCTGACAGAATAGCATCAGTGTGGTTCAGCCACACACCGGACCTGACAGAGACAAGGTGGGGCTTCCTTCCTTTGTGTGAGAATGTGTTTTCCTTCCTCCTCAAGAAATAATTTCTCACTCCTGGGATTCTATCCCTTCCTTCTGTCGTATTTCAACAGCAGCAACCACAGCAATGATCATGAAAGAAAAAAAAAATATCTACTGAGTGCTTACTAAGTACAGATACTACGAGGTAAATGTAGTGATTCCCATTTTAATGAAGGAGAAACTGGGTCTCAGAGGGGTTGAGTGAACTGACCAAGGCTCTTCAGCTATGCAGCTAGCCAGTATCAGAACTGAGACTGAAGCCTCTTTGGCTCTGAAGACCAAGATCTTTCAACTGCACCATCTCCTCCTTGGGTAAAGCCAACCAGGAGAGTGACGGCAGCAATTGGGGGAACTGTTCTGGGTAAAGAGCTCCACTAACATCTTCTAGGTCAAACCTTCTCTTTGGGCCAACCTATAGCAGCCTGCACACAGCTCTAGCTTTGATGTACAAAATGTCTGTTCTGAAGTTTAGCATTCTTCAATTTCAGCTGTGGTTGCATTAACGAAAATGCCCAAAGTTTGTTTAGGAAGAGGTGGAGGTAGCCAGAGGTCTCTAGGGTCTGGAAGGGACAGGTAGACTGTGGCAACCCAATTGTTACTAAGTGCATTTGCTACTGGGATCTGCCACCAAAACCTTACATCTTGAGATAGAGGGTAGAAAAAAAGGAACCTTTTCTTAAACTTTCAAAAGGAAAAAAAAAAAAAAAAAGCAGTAGAGAAGAGTACCAAGCCTCAGACATTTTCTCCATTACGACACAATTGAGTGCATTTCTTCTTGAATTTTCAGCTCAGTCACATGACTACACACAGTCCTTTTATGGACCTATTGCTCCAGTAATTTGACATTGATGTGAGATGATAGGGTACTATGTTGAAAGAGCTTCATGGAGTGGAGAGAAGTGATAGCAACCATCCAAAAGAAGATAATGTTCTTTTTAAGTGTGTACCTGATGGGACTTGATTGTACTGTACGTGCTGTAAAAATTTTTCCTTCTGCCACTCTTGCATCCCTGGGCACCTGATACCCTTGGATCTCAGGTGTGAAAGCTTTACTGAAAGCTCCCTTCTTCACACCCCTTAGTGTGCATACTTGGCACGGGGTGCGGGCAGACACTGGAGGATACTTTCAGGAACTCTTTGGCTTTTCTTCCACCACCAGGATGATTCCATCTGCAAATGGGGTATGCCATTAGTACTTAAAAAACACCCACAGAAACTGGTTTTAGTTACAGCTTGGTAAGAGGCACCTCTGGGTGAAAGAAGGGAAGTGGAATCAGATGTTCAGTCAGGGGAGGGGTAGAAGAGTTAGAAGTTCCTGCCACCCCACCCAGATGCCTAATGAAGGCAGATGGGAGACAGGAGACCAATAACAGATGTCTCTGTTGTTTGTGAATTTTATTGTGGAGGAGAAAAATGTTACCATGTAAATTACAGCAGAAAGCCAATACCAATTACTCATTACTTTTTAACTGCCACCAACCAATTAATGTTTTCTTTTCTCATACTTAAAAACTTGTACTTCCCTTCCCCAGGGCTTTTGAGTCATACTAGGAAGGTGCAAAATATATTCATTCTCAAAGGATGATGACTCTCAAACTCTTGGGCATGAGCCATCATCTTAAAGATACTTCAAGGTGTACAGAACTAGGGACCCCCATGTTTCTTAGCCCACTTGTGCAAAGCAATGCAGGAAGGAGGGCTCATGGTTACATTAACAACTATCTGGTGGTTCCTAACCTAGAAAGCTGAGGTCTGCTCACTCCTACAAACTACTCAGAGTAGTTTTGTATTAGCCAGATGTCTGCTGAGGTCTCCTGACCACTGAGATTCAAAGGAAGTTGTCTCTGATCTTGTTCCCAATTCAGTAGGAAGTCGGAGTCATTCCCAGTCTCTTGAGGGATTCTAGGAGAGGGTAGCATACATTTCTGCTGGTTGCCTCTGGCTTCAAGCCTCTGTTTCCCAGAGTAATTCAGTTCACAGAGCATGTTTCTGTCCTGCTCACGCTGTCATGTTCCAAAATTCATCATCTGAGCTGCAGAACTTGGCCTCCTTCCTTGCTTTACAACCCTGTGCTCCAAACCCCAAGGCCTTGAAGTGGTAATTGACTTCAGTGAAGATTTGGGAAAATAGAGAGAATTGATACTACAAAAATCCAAACAACCTAAAATTGGACAATATTCTTTATAATCCCTTCACCATTTTCACCAGCCTGAGCTCCAGCTTCACAGCGTGTTCCTTGGCATTTCTCACTCATTTTCTTGCTCCCTTCCTTTATCTTGTTTATTTCTCTTCCCTCCTCAACTCCTGTCCTCTTCCCACTAAGGAATAACAACAGGAAAAAGTCCAAAGCGCTTAGCTCAGCCCCGAGTCTCTTTGCACATCCAAGGGCTCACAAAAGTGGTTTGCAGCCCATTGGACCATAAACAATGGCCTCAGACTTTCTCCCTTCCCACCGGTGTCTGCTGAAAGGGAAAAAGAGTAGGAGAGAGATTTTAGGACTCACTTATATGGTTAATGACACTCCCCCAGCTCCCTCCTTAGAAGGCAGAAACCTTGCAGTCCATTCGGTTTTGGTCATTTTCCCCTGTTGATTTGATGCATTCCTTCCCTGCATCACAAGTCTTCCCTAGTGGAGCTAAGCAGACTCCTTATATGCTAGGATGTGTCTCTTACGGGAGGTCTCCAAATATCATTCCTGGACCAAGAGTACCATCTTGGAACTTGTTAGAGATGCAAAGTCTCAGGCTCCATCCTAGACCTAGAATCAGAGACTTTAGGGGTGGGCCCAGCAGTCTGTGGGTTCCCATGTGCCCCAGAAGATTCTGATTTACACTCAAATTTGAAAACCACTGGGCTAACAGATGGGCTTAAAAGACATCTGGGAAGAGCACGCTGTCCACAAATGCCAACAAATCAGTAACTAACTAAAGTACATGCGAAACACTACATTCTTCCTACAGGGCTGATAATTGTAGGGAGGCTGAGGGTCTTGTGGGGTGTACCAAGTGAGGACAAGGAGGAACATTAATGGAAGTTAACATTTATTGGGAACTTACTATGTGCTGGGCACTGTTCTGTTATATGATAACTCATTAATGTCTCACAATAATCCTGTGATGTAGGTATTATTATCTCCATCTAACAGATGAGGAAAGTGAAGCACAGAGGAGTTAAATAACTTCCTCAAAGACACACAGCCGGGAAGGGACAGAGCCCACACAAGGGCTTTGTGGCTCTAGTCTTCAACTCTCACCACTTTGCCACATGCCTTTTTTTCCACCAGCCTTTCTTGAAAGGGTACTTTGACGTCCTGCTTCCACTGGTAATGGAAGAAATGGATTCAAAAGAATATTAGCTACTCTGCTTGGAAAGAAAGCAAGCCAAGAAACTAGAGTCATTTCTATGGCTCTCTTCTTATTAGTAAATAGAAAAAAAAAAAACCAAAAAAAACATTGGGAGGCAATATACTAAAGGGAAATCTAAACTTTGAAATGAGATGGCCCTGGGCTCAAAGCACTGCTCACTGTAGGCTGAGTCTCTGGGGAAGTTACTGTCCTCATCTGTAAGATGGGTATAATAATTTACATCTCAGGGTTGTTGTGAGAATTAAAAAGCCTACATATGTAAAGATCCGGGATGAACAATCCAAGAATGTGCATCCCTAGCTTTCCCCTTCCTTTCTTCTGCATAGAATGATTTCCATAGAAAAGTAGAATTTAGGAATAGGTCATAGTTTTGGGGGGATTCCTAGATATAAACAAATAAAAGCAGAATTACTAATTCTATACATTTTTTTTCAGATTTTATTCTTCTTTTGCAAGGGTATTTCAGAGCATCTGATTACTAGTACACCTAGAAGGGTGCTGAGTGAGATACCTTTTGATTAGGTGAGCAGAGGTAAAAACCACTGGCCTTGAGCATGGGTTACCAGGAAACAGAGGGGGCTCCTTCCCTGTACCCTGGGCCTGTGGGTTACTGTTTATCTCCACGTTGGTATATGGAATTGCTCTTGATAGCAGCTGGATCCTGGATAAAACCTTCACCAGCAGACCAAATATTTCCTGCTCCTCGGGAGACCCCTCACTGGCCTACTTAGGATCTGTACCTTCTAGACATCTCAAGGCCTCTCAGCAGCAAAGAGCAGGAGCAAGTATTCTTGAGATAAAATGTGTGAGGGTGATAAATTCAACATACAATACTTTTTCTCTTCAATTATCTCACTTCCAAATCCCTCCTGACCTTAAAATGATTAAGATGATAAAAAAGCTTTGTCATTTCAATGACCTACCATTGACCCTCATAAAAAAGTCATCATGAACTTCAAATGCTAGTGTATGGTTACTAATATCATTTTAACTTTTCATATTTTTACTTTCTCGTATAATTATGTTCCCTCAAATAATTTTTTTCTCAATGACTATCCGGTGTACATTACAGGCAATTTCCAAAGTTTTAAAGAAATGTTCTGCTGGCCTGAGATATTTTTATACTATTATAGGGAAAGTGTGTGGTTATTGTGTCCAGCATAAATGCCCCTTTTTGAGGCAAGTGTGCCCTGATTCTCCATTCTCAGACCATATGCTTTGAGGAAATGAGTCTGTTTCAGGCTTCAGGGAGGATCACATGATACAAGTTAGCCAGTCAGTGCATTCTATCTTCCTGGCTGTAGATTGGCTCAGGAATAGGCCTAAGACCCAATTCAGGTCTATTGGCATCAAAAAGGCCCTATTCAGGGATTGTGGGTATAGTATTATGGGAGACCGAGTCTCTGTCTCACTCCCTCTGGACTTCACATTATATCATTGGGAATATAAGATGATGGGCTCAATCCTGAGGGACTTGGGGATGACGTCATCAAAGAGAAGAGTTGAGAGTTGGTTCCTGATGACATTGTTTGGTGTCTTAGTCTTCTCAGGATGCTTCAACAAATTACCATGTACTAGGTGGCTTAAACAACTCTGGGGCTGGGGAGTCCAAGTTCAAGGCACTGGCAGATGTCTGGTGAGGACTTGCTTCATGGCTTGTAGGTGGTCTTCTTGTTGTGTCCTCACATGGCAGGAGGAAGCAAACTCTTTTGTGACAGGAATCCTGTTTATGAGGGCTCCACCCTCATGACTTCATCTAATCCTAATTACCTCCCAAAGACCCCACTTCCTAATACTATCACACTGGTACACAAAAGGATACTGAGAACCTGGCAGAAGAATATAGTCCAGACCAGAATTATTCCTTTAGCCACGTTGTTAGATATTTGACAACTATTTATTACTGAGTGATTACTGTGTCCCAGAATAATTACTAGTTCCTTGGTAAGAATGAAATGGAGATGGATATCAGAACCATTTTTCTTTGTGGTCCTTAGATATCTTTGTGCATAGTAAATTATATTTGTTTTCACTATAGAGTGTTGGTCTGGCTGGTCAACAAATTATTTTGTAGTCTTTGTAATATTATTTATAAATGAAAAATTTCTAGGCATTACACATGGCTATATCCAGGTGCCTTGACTAGGTGGTCTTGGCCTGATTTTTCATAGCCATGATTTTAGTGTCTAGAGTGCAGATAAGCAAGCTTCCTATAGGATTCTATCTTTGTTAAAATTTTTATTTATTTATTTTTGTCCCCTTTTTAAATTTATTTATTCATTTATTTATTTTTGGCTGTGTTGGGTCTTCGTTTCTGTGCGAGGGCTTTCTCTAGTCGTGGCAAGCGGGGGCCACTCTTCATCGCGGTGCGCGGGCCTCTCACTGTCGCGGCCTCTCTTGCTGCAGAGCACAGGCTCCATACGCGCAGAGCTCAGTATTTGTAGCTCAGGGGCCCAGCTGCTCCGTGGCATGTGGGATCTTCCCAGACCAGGGCTTGAACCCATGTCCCCTGCATTGGCAGGCAGACTCTCAACCACTGCGCCACCAGGGAAGCCCTGTCCCCTTTTTAAAAAATGTTTACTTATTTATTTATTTTCATATTAGTCATCCATTTTATACACATCAGTGTACACATGTCAATCCCAATCTCCCAATTCATCACACCACCACCCCCACACCCCCACCGCTTTCCCACCTTGGTATCCATACATTTCTTCTCTACATCTGTGTCTCGATTTCTGCTCTGCAAACCGGTTCAACTGTACCATTTTCTGGGTTCCCCATATATGCGTTAATATACGATATTTGTTTTTCTCTTTCTGACTTACTTCACTCTGTATGACAGTCTCTAGATGCATCCACGTCTCTACACATGACCCAATTTCATTCCTTTTTATGACTGAGTAATATTCCACTGAATATATGTACCACATCTTCTTTACCCATTCGTCTGTTGATGGGCATTTAGGTTGCTTCCGTGACCTGGCTATTGTAATCTGTGCTGTAATGAACATTGGGGTGCATGTGTCTTTTTTTTTTTTTTTCAGTATGTAGGCCTCTCACTGTTGTGGCCTCTCCCATTGTGGAGCACAGGCTCTGACGCACAGGCTCAGTGGCCATGGCTCACAGGCCTAGCCGCTCCACGACATGTGGGATCTTCTCAGACTGGGGCACGAACTCGTGTCCCCTGCATCGGCAGGCAGACTCTCAACCACTGCGCCACCAGGGAAGCCCTATGTGTCTTTTTGAATTATGGTTTTCTCTGGGTATATGCCCAGTAGTGGGAATGCTGGGTCATATAGTAATTCTATTTTTAGTTCTTTAAGGAACCTCCATACTGTTCTCCATAGTGGCTATATCAATTTACATTCCCACAAACAGTGCAACAGGGTTCCCTTTTCTCCACAACCTCTCCAGCATTTGTTGTTTGTAGATTTTCTGATGATGCCCATTCTAACTGGTGTGAGGTGATACCTCATTGTAGTTTTGATTTGCATTTCTCTAATAATTAGTGATGTTGAGCAGCTTTTCATGTGCTTCTTGGCCATCTGTATGTCTTCTTCAGAGAATGTCTATTTAGGTCTTCTGCCCATTTTTGGATTGGGTTGTTTGTTTTTTAAATATTGAGCTGCATGAGCTGTTTATATATTTTGGAGATTAATCCTTTGTCCGATGATTCCTTTGCAAATATCTTCTCCCATTCTGAGCGATGTCTTTTCCTCTTGTTTATGGTTTCCTTTGCTGTGCAAAAGCTTTTAGTTTCATTATGTCCCATTTGTTTATTCTTGTTTTTATTTCCATTAGTCTAAGAGGTGGATCAAAAAATATCTTGCTGTGATTTATGTCAAAGAGTGTTCTTCCTATGCTTTCCTCTAAGAGTTTTATAGTGTCTGGTCTTACATTTAGGTCTCTAATCCATTTTAAGTTTATTTTTGTGTGTGTTGTTAGGGAGTGTTCTAATTTCATTCTTTTACATGTAGCTGTCCAGTTTTGCCAGCACTTTGCTGGGAAAGGACAGTCTCTTATTGAAGAGATTGTCTTTTCTCCATTGTATATCCTTCCTTCCTTTGTCATAAAGTAGTTGACCATATGTGCGTGGGTTTATCTCTGGGCTTTCTATCCTGTTCCATTGAGCTATATTTCTGTTTTTGTGCCAGTACCATACTGTCTTGATTACTGTAGCTTTGTAGTATAGTCTGAAGCCAGGGAGTCTGATTGCTCCAGCTCCCTTTTTTTCCTTCAAGACTGCTTTGGCTATTTGGGGTCTTTTGTGTCTCCATACAAATTTTCAGATTTTGTGTTCTAGTTCTGTAAAAAGTGCCATTGGTAGTTTGATAGGGATTGCATTGAATCTGTAGATTGCTTTGGGTAGTAGAGTCATTTTCACAATGTTCATTCTTCCAATCCAAGAACATGGTATATCTCTCCACTATTTGTAGCATCTTTAATTTCTTACATCAGAGTCTTATGATTTTCTGCATACAGGTCTTTTGTCCCTTTAGGTAGGTTTATTCCTAGATATTGTATTCTTTTTGTTGCAATGATAAATGGGAGTGTTTTCTTGATTTCACTTTCAATTATGTTGAGGAAAGTTCCCTCTATGCCTACTTTCTGCAGGGTTTTTATTATAAATGGGTGTTGAATTTATGATAAAAATTCAAGGAAGGAAGGAAAGGAAGAAAGAAAGAAGATAAAGTAAAATAAAATAAAGCAAGAAAAAAAAAAATAAAGAAATTAAAATAAAAAAATAATTATTAAGAAAAAAATTAAAAA
>NW_020185327.1:3360828-3495803 GCF_003031525.2 Neophocaena asiaeorientalis asiaeorientalis
GCGTGACGTTGCAGCAGCCTGAGGCTCGCCGTGCGTTCTCCCGGGGAAGTTGTCCCTGGATTCCGGGAACCTGGCAGTGGCGGGCTTCACAGGCTCCCCGGAAGGGAGGTGTGGATAGTGATCTGTGCTCGCACACAGGGTTGTTGGTGGCGGCAGCAGCAGCCCTAGCGTCTCCTGCCCGTCCCTGGGGTCCGCACTTTTAGCCGCAGCTCGCGCCTGTCTCTGGAGCTCCTTTAAACAGCGCTCTTAATCCCCTCTCCTCATGCACCAGGAAACAAAGAGGGAAGAAAAGTCTCTTGCCTCTTCGGCAGCTCCAGACCTTTTCCCGGACTCCCTCCCGGCTAGCCATGGTGCACTAACCCCTTCAGGCTGTGTTCACGCTGCCAACCCCAGTCCTCTCCCTGCACTCCGACCAAAGCCCAAGCCTCAGCTCACAGCCCCGCCCACCTGGGCTGGTGAGTGCCGGTCAGCACCGATCCTCTGTGCGGGAATCTCCCCGCTTTGCCCTCCGCACCCCTGTTGCTGCGCTCTCCTCCGCAGCTCCAAAGCTCCCCCCATCCGCCACCCGCAGTCTCCACCCGAGAAGGGGCTTCCTGGTGTGTGGAAAGCTTTCCTCCTTCACAGCTCCCTCCCACTGGTGCAGGTCCCGTCCCTATCCTTTTGTCTCTGTTTTTTCTTTTTGCCCTACCCAAGTACGTGGGGAGGGTGTTCGATCTTCTCTAAATGTTTGATAGAATTCACCTGTGAAGCCATCTCGTCCTGGACTTTTGTTTGTTGGAAGATTTTTAATCACACTTAGCATCCGCCACCCGCAGTCTCCACCCGCGAAGGGGCTTCCTGGTGTGTGGAAAGCTTTCCTCCTTCACAGCTCCCTCCCACTGGTGCAGGTCCCGTCCCTATCCTTTTGTCTCTGTTTTTTCTTTTTGCCCTACCCAAGTACGTGGGGAGGGTGTTCGATCTTCTCTAAATGTTTGATAGAATTCACCTGTGAAGCCATCTCGTCCTGGACTTTTGTTTGTTGGAAGATTTTTAATCACACTTTCAATTTGATTACTTGTGATTGGTCTGTTCAAATTTTCTATTTCTTTCTGATTCAGTCTTGGAAGATTATACCTTTCTAAGAATTTGTCCATTTCCTCCAGGTTGTCCATTTTGTTGGCATAGAGTTGCTTGTAGTAGTCTCTTAGGATGCTTTGTATTTCTGCGTTGTCTGTTCTTTTTCATTTCTAAGTTTATTCATTTGAGTCCTCTCCCTCTTTTTCTTGATGAGTCTGGCTAATGGTTTATCAATTTTGTTTATCTTCTCAAAGAGCCAGCTTTTAGTTTTATTGATCTTTGTTATTGTTTTCTTTGTTTCTATTTTAGTTATTTCTGCTCTGATCTTTATGATTTCTTTCCTTCTGCTAACTTTGGGTCTTGTTTGTTCTTCTTTCTCTTGTTCCTTTAGTTGTAATGTTAGATTTTTTATTTGAGATTTTTCTTGTTTTTTGAGGTAGGCTTGTATTGCTATAAACTTCCCTCTTAGAACTGCTTTTGCTCCATCCCATAGTTTATGGATCATCGTGTTTTCATTGTCATTTTTCTCTAGGTATTTTTCTATTTCCTCTTTGATTTCTTTAGTGATTTGTTAGTTATTTAGTAACGTATTGTTTAGCCTCCATGTGTCTGTGACTTTTTTTCCCTGTAATTGATTTCTAATCTTATAGCATTGTGGTCAGAAACGATGCTTGATGTGATTTCAATTTTCTTAAATTTACTGAGGATTGCTTTGTGACCCAAGATGTGATCTATCCTAGAGAGTGTTCTGTGCGCACTTGAGAAGAAAGTGTAATCTGCTGTTTTTGGATGGAATGTCCTATAAATATCAATTAAAACTATCTGGTCTATTGTGTCATTTAAAGCTTGTGTTTCCTTATTAATTTTCTGTCTGGATGATCTGTCCATTGGTGTAAGTGAGGTGTTAAAGTCCCCTACTATTGTGTTACTGTTGATTTCCTCTTTTAGAGCTGTTAGCAGCTGCCTTATGTATTGAGATACTCCTATGTTGGGTGCATATATATTTATAATTGTTATATCTTCTTCTTGGATTGATCCCTTTATCATTAACATAGTGTCCTTCCTTGCCTCTTGTAACATACTTTATTTTAAAGTCTATTTTGTCTGATATGAGTATTGCTACTCCAGGCTCCTTTTGATTTCCATTTGCATGAAATATCTTTCTCCATCCCCTCACTTTCAGTCTATATGTGTCCCTAGGTCTGAAATGGGTCTCTTGTAGACAGCATATATATGGGTCTTGTTTTTGTATCCATTCAGCAAGTTGTGTCTTTTGGTTGGAGCATTTAATCCATTCACGTTTAGGGTAATTATCTATATGTATGTTTCAAAGATCATTTTCTTAATTGTTTTGGGTTTGTTTTTGTAGGTCCTTTTCTTCTCTTGTGCTTCCCACTTAGAGAAGTTCCTTTAGCGTTTGTTGCAGAGCTGGTTTGGTTGTGTTGAATTCTCTTAGCTTTTGCTTGTCTGTAAAGCTTTTGATTTCTCCATCAAATCTGATTGAGATCGTTGCTGGGTAGAGTAATCTTGGATGTAGTTTCTTCCCTTCTATCACTTCAAGTATATCATGCCACTCCCTTCTGGCTTGTAGAGTTCCTGCTGAGAAATCAGCTGTTAACCTTATGGGAGTTCCTTTGTATGTTATTTGTCATTTTTCCCTTGCTGCTTTCAATAATTTTTCTTTGTCTTTAATTTTTGCCAAGTTGATTACTATGTGTCTTGGAATGTTTCTTCTTGGGTTTATCCTGTATGGGACTCTCTGTACTTCCTGGACTTGGGTGGCTATTTCCTTCCCCATGTTAGGGAAGTTTTCAACTATAATCTCTTCAAATATTTTCTTGGGTCCTTTCTCTCTCTTTTCTCCTTCTGGGACCCCTATAATGTGAATGTTGTTGCATTTAATGTTGTCCCAGAGGTCTCTTTGGCTATGTTCATTTCTTTGCATTCTTTATTCTTTTTTCTGTTCCGCAGCAGTGAATTCCACCATTCTGTCTTCCAGGTCACTTATCTGTTTTTCTGCCACAGTTATTCTGCTATTGATTCCTTCTAGTGTGTTTTTCATTTCAGTTATTGTATTGTTCATCTCTGTTTGTTTGTTCTTTAATTCTTCTAGGTCTTTGTTAAACATTTCTTGAATCTTCTCGATCTTTGCCTCCATTCTTTTTCCGAGGTCCTGGGTCATCTTCACTATCATTATTCTGAATTTTTTTTTCTGGAAGATTGCCTATCTCCATTTCATTTATTATTATTATTTTTTTGATTTTATTTTGTTCCTTTATCTGCTACATAGCCCTCTGCCTTTTCATCTTGTCTATCTTTCTGTGAACGTGGTTTTTGTTCTACAGGCTGCAGGATTGTAGTTCGTTTTGCTTCTTCTCTCTGCCCTCTGGTGGATGAGGCTATCTTAGAGGATTGTGGAAGTTTCATGATGGGAGGGACTGGTGGAGGGTAGAGCTGGCTGTTGCTCTGATGGGCAGAGCTCAGTAAAACTTTAATCCACTTGTCTGCTGCTGGGTGAGGCTGGGTTCCCTCCCTGTTTGTTGTTTGGCAGGAGGCAACCCAACACTGGAGCCTACCCAGGCTCTTTGGTGGGGCTAATGGTGTACTCTGGGAGTGCTCATGCCAAGGAGTACTTCCCAGAACTTCTGCTGTCAGTGTCCTTGTCCCTTGGTTAGCTACAGCTGCCCCCTGCCTCTGCAGGGGACCCCTCAACCCTAGCAGGTAGGTCTGGTTCAGTCTCCTGTGGGGTCACTGCTCCTTCCCCTGGGTCCTGATGGGGACACTACTTTGTAGAGTAGAGTCTCTGTTCCCCCCAGTCCTGCTGAAGTCCTGCAATCAAATCCCACTAGCCTTCAAAGTCTGATTCTCTAGGAATTCCTCCTCCTGTCGCCAGGACCCCAGGTTGGGAAGCCTGATGTGGGGCTCAGAACCTTCACTCCAGTGGGTGGACTTTTGTGGTATAAGTGTTCTCCAGTTTGTGAGTCACCCACCCAGCAGTTATGGGATTTGATTTTATTGTGATACGTCCCTCCTACACTCTCACTGAAGCTTCTCCTTTGTCTTTGCCTATGGGGTATCTTTTTTGGTGAGTTCCATTGTCTTCCTGTCAATGATTGTTCAGCAGTTAGTTGTGATTCCAGTGCTCTCAAAAGAGGGAGTGAGAGCATGTCCTTCTACTCCATCATCTTGAGCCCATCTCTAGGACTCTATCTTAACAAGACTTATTTCTGCCTTGGCCTGCTATACATTACACTAGCAATGAACAAAACACTGTTTTGACAAGGATTTTCTTGGCTTTCTATGGAGGAACTCCCATTGACAATCTTTACTTCTAAACAGTTATGTCTTTGGTCTTCAGAAATGATTTGGGGGGCTATGACAAAACTGTAATGAAACAGCTGAAGTGTACAGAGTACTTATTACATGCCAGGCTCTAAGCTAATAGCTTTACTTGGATTAGCTCATGTAATCCTCAACAACTCTGTGAGGAGCCATTATCCCGCTTTTTCAAGGAGGTGGTCTGAGGGGTAGGGCTGGGATTTGACCCCATCAATGTGGCTGCAGAGCCCACCTGTATGGAACTTCTGATCCTTACTGGGATGTTGGTACTTGATGACAGCCTGTGTCCTCCCTCCCTCTGTCAGAATCTCTCATCCTCCCTGACGTGCTCTGGCCTTATTTCCCATATTAGTTCACAGTGATGCATTGCCAACTAGAAACAGACTTTTTAAAAACCAGTGGGCCTGTATTTTAAAAGCTTTGTTTGCAAAAGCAGTGGGACAGCTGGCTGGGACTGCTGTTTGCAGAAGAGATACAGAGGGAGGAGGTACAAGGAATTTGGCCAAATGCGAATATTTATATTTTTCCAGATAATTAACTATGGCAGCTTGTAAATGAAATATTTGCCAGTGCTCATGAACATTATCCAGGGTAATGTTATCTTTTGATTAAACAACATATGTTCCCTAATAATGTATAAAGGATAAAGAGGAAGGTGCCAAGATGCTCAGAATTTCTTAGATTTGGTGGGAGTCAGCCAGATTCTAATGTAGTTCAAGACTTTCGAGGGAGAAAAGGAGACTAGGATTCTGTTGATTATGCATTGTTCTTTTTCTAATCCACCTACAAACAATATTGTGCATGTTAGTAATGTCAAAGATAACTGGATTACGTTTGGTAGTAGTAAGGAAAATGAGCAATTTTATGAATTATGGTTTGATTTAATTTCTCCATGAGACTCATTTTCTAGGTCAGGGGGTCTCAAAGGTTAGCTGCATCAGCATTACCTTGTGGCCTTTGAGAACGACCGACCTAGGTTGAGGTTAGATTGTGTGAGGAACATACTGAATTGACCAGGGGTCCCACTGTGATATTCGAGATGTGTCTATTCCAGCATGCTCTGAGAGATTCCCGTGCATTTTTGTTTATCAGAGTATTAGTGGTTTGATGAAATGGTATCGGGCATAAAATCCACTTGGGTTAGCCAAAATTGTAACCTGGACCCTAATTATAAACCTGCAAGTTATTTTTTCTGCTGTAGACATCAACAGATCTTCAGGAATACACACAAAAACAGCATCAATGAAGAGATGTCTGTCTGCGGGCATCACAGTGCCCAGATAGGTGCTCAAGTTCTCAGAACTGGTTGGTTCATTGGTGATGCATCTCCACTCAGTACTTTTCTCAGCAGCTCCTCAGCTTCTTGTTGGCTTAAATTCTCAGAATGTACACTTCAGAACAATGGGACCATTGCATGGTCTTTTGGAATATTTTGAGTAATATTATTAATATCCTAGCACAGTTACAAATATTAGAAAATATCTAACTCAAACTAAATCAAATATGAAAATATGACAGCCAGATTGTCTGTACCATGGCTCATTGCATGGTGACCCATGATCAACAAGTATTATTTCTATAAGTGAAGTAAGTCTGAGAGAGAAAGACAAATATCATATGATATCGCTTATACGGTATGTGGAATCTAAAGAAAATGATACATTTATTATCTTATTTACAAAACAGAAACAGACTCACAGATTAGAGAATGGATTTATGGTTACTGGGGGTGGGGTGTGGGAGGAGGGATAGATTGGGAGTTTGGGATTGACATGTACACACTGCTATATTTAAAATAGATAACCAACAAGGACCTACTGTATAGCACAGGGAACTCTGCTCAATACCCTGTAATAACCTAAATGGGAAAAGAATTTGAAAAAGAATAGATACATGTATATGTATAACTGAATCACTTCGCTGTGCACCTGAAACTAAAACAACATTGTTAATCAGCTCTACTCCAATATAAAATAAAAATTTAAAAAATTAAAAAAAAAGTGAAAATAACAACAACAACAAAAAAACCCCAAGTATTTCTAGAATAAGTAGAGTCAGGCTCAATTTTAATTGGGTGTTAAGACTATGGTATGTCAGATCCAGCGTGGTTAGAGAAAGAATTCCCCTAGAATTCATGGACTTCTCTTATTTCAATCTGAGGTGATTAACTCAGAGTCATCCTCCTGGTCTCTTATATTCCATTGCAACTTTAATTCCCTTTTCTGGTCTAGAGCACCGTGAAGAGTATGTCAACTTTAATCAGCAGGTGAATCGTCCAGGTTGTTGGATTCTGAAGTGAGGGCTTTGAATAGCTGTGGAACAATGTGAAGACACTGAGGTATCTAATTAATATATGTCAGTGAGTCTCAACCAGGGCCAATTTTGCCCCTCTGCTGGAGACAGATTGTCTGGAGACATTTTTGAGTATTACAGCTGGGGAATTGCTGCTGGTATCTAGTGCATAGAGGTCAGGGTTGCTGATAAATAGCCGACAGTGCACAGGACAGCCCCTCTCAGCAAAGAATCAACCTGCCTCAAATGACAATTGTACCGAGGTTGAGGAAACCCTGGCCTGGGAGCTGAGATGCCCTCAGTTCACTGGATGTATTAGGAGGGTAAGTCATTGCTGCCTGTGATGCCTCAGTTTCCTACTAAAAGATACAAGAAACCTAGAGTGTGACTTGGGAGCACCCAGTCCTGTCAAGCCAGCTAGGAGGAAGACATGGACAGAACGGAGTGTCTGTTCTCGGCCTTTCCAGAACAAAGGCTGCAACTCTCATCCAGCAGCATGGAATCCAGCTCTTGCAAGAATGTGGCATTACTCCAAGACTGAGAAAAAAATAGGTGCTTTCCTGTTATCCTCCTGTGGGGCTGCACAAGTCATTACACGGCATCTTGAAGGAAGAATGATTGGTTAATTTATTCTGGCTGGATGTGGAGCAAACCAGTGCCGGACACTGGGTGGAAATCTATGCCTGTACCTCATTATCTCTAATGGGAGTTTCAAAAGCGCTCGCGGATTTAGTGTCCTATTTGGTCTGAGTTGTATAACACCTGTCAGTAAGCTGCTCCCTTGCTATGTCATTAATATTTAAATAATGTGATTTAAAGGTCAAACTGCACCTACAGCAATATTAAAATACATCATTCAGGTTTTCTAAATGGTTATGCAAAGGACTAAGAGTGGCGACCCGCAGGAGACAGTGAAAAGTTACTGGCCCTACCTAGAAGAGAGAATTAGCCACAAATATTTTTATTGTATGAATATAATTAATAAATGAAGAAGGTTGCATTTTTTTTTCCTAGTCAGAAATCTACAGCATTGTATTGAATTATTGCAAAGATGAACTACAGGGGATGAGTCCTGCCTAGACTAGCTGAGAGTGAGCAGCAGAGGTTGGGGGACTTGCCTTCCCTTTACTGTCTCCCTTCTGAGGTTTCCATCCCTTTACCTCCGCAGTCCACCCTGGTCGCCTCTCCTGGGAAATGCCTTGGCTGGATGGCTCTACCACCTTTGCCTGCAGTGCACCTCATTCCCAGCAGAGAGAGCTAGTCTCCACCATTGTTGCTTTGGAAGGAAGCTCATTAACAGATTTACCAATCATGTTACTAAGGAAGGTTAGTAAACATTTGCCACTTTTTGGCCCCTAGCATTCACCTGCCGCCCCCTCCTTCTATCACGTCTTAGTTCAACTGTAAAGTCAGGTGCCTGGCTCCCACCATGGGTGACAGAAGACCTGAGTTTTTCCTCTCTAATTGAGGAGACTTAGTATGCAAGATAAATTCATCTCAGTGTCCTCATGTTGAGCAGAATATTCCTGCTCTTTGGAGCTCTGCAGATTTCTTGGTTCTCTCTGTAACCAACTCAGATTTTACAGTGGTCCATAGACTCTCTGAGCTTCCTAATGCTGTCGTTCTGCGGACAAAGAATTAGCACATTGAACGGCCTATCAGCAGACTCCGTGCCTGATTTACGAATGAGCCTTCCTAACGATGCAGGACAAATTGGTCATGAAGTGCCTTCCAAACTGTGGCCAAATTTACAACCAAGAGGAGATGCTTTGGACAAAGAATGTAGTTTGCCATTCCAGTAAGTGAATGTTGCCCACCATCAAGCCATCAGCCACTGTAGCCACCTTGATGGTGCACCCTGAGGGGAATACAGGATGGAGAAAACCAGGATGCTGGCCCTAGATAGTTAAGGTGCATATCCAAGGAATAATCTTAATGAACCTAGACTCTTGCCGAGCACACCCTCCTTACCCCATTCTGTCTGCAGATTTGTGGATCTGCCCTGTGTGTGGGTGCACAGAAGCTCAAACAGGGATGAGACATGGTCCTCCTTGATGGTAGCAATTTGGATTGTCCTGTTTATGCCTGAAGATGACACTTCATCAATACTGGAAGAAGCAGAAAACCTACAGGATCTGATCTGCCCAAATTGTTGCCAGGGATAAGGAAGGGAACCCTGAACAAGGATGTTTGCAGGTAGCAGTGAGAGGAAAACAAGCTTTTACTTGCTTGTACCCTACCCGTTATTATACTGGTTTCAATTGATTTACCCTTATGAGTTAACAGAGTCAGTTTCCCACTCTTGAAGCCAAAGCTCTGTACACACTATAAGTGTGTCATGCCTCTCAGAGGTATTTGTGTTGCAACGCAGGATAACCTTTTAAATTCAAGGTTAGATTTTTCTGGCATCACAGTTAGGAGTGTGGAAAGAGGAGAGTGGCATACTCCTTCACAAGGCGAAACACAGTGAGTTCCCCCAGGTTTGCTGGATGCTGTCAGACAGAGGGCCTGGTGGGAAGGTCCACTACCATGGCCACCTGTGGCCATCTTGATGGCTTTAATCATGACCCTGTTTCCAGGTCACTTAATGACTCCAAAACTAGCTTTCTTATCTATAAAGTGGGAATAATAACAACTCATAGAATTGTGAGAATTCAATGAGGTGACACATGTGAAATAGCTTTTGAAACTGTAAAGGGGTGTACAAATAGGAAAGATCTTTTCTTAATTTAATTTTTGAATAGGTAACACATTTATGGCATATGTGGTTTAAAATACTTTTTTAATTTTTTTCGGTACGCGGGCCTCTCACTGTTGTGGCCTCTCCCGTTGCGGAGCACAGGCTCCAGACGCGCAGGCGCAGCGGCCATGGCTCACGGGCCCAGCCGCTCCGTGGCATGTGGGATCCTCCCGGACCGGGGCACGAACCCGCATCCCCTGCATCGGCAGGTGGACTCTCAACCACTGCGCCACCAGGGAAGCCCTCTTTTTCTTTCTTTTTTTTTTTTTAACATCTTTATTGGGGTGTAATTTCTTTAAAATGGTGTGTTAGTTTCTGCTTTACAACAAAGTGACTCAGTTATACATATACATATGTTCCCATATCTCTTCCCTCTTGCGTCTCCCTCCCTCCCTCCCTCCCTATCCCACCCCTCCAGGCTGTCACAAAGCACCGAGCCGATATCCCTGTGCCATGTGTCTGCTTCCCACTAGCTATCTACCTTACGTTTGGTAGTGTGTATATGTCCATGACTCTCTCTCGCCCTGTCACAGCTCACCATTCCCCCTCCCCATATCCTCAAGTCCGTTCTCCAGTAGGTCTGCATCTTTATTACTGTCTTACCCCTAGGTTCTTCATGACATTTTTTTTTCTTAAATTCCATATATATGTGTTAGCATACGGTATTTGTCTTTTTCTTTCTGACTTACTTCACTCTGTAAGACAGACTCTAGGTCTATCCACCTCATTACAAATAGCTCAATTTCATTTCTTTTTATGGCTGAGTAATATTCCATTGTATATATGTGCCACATCTTCTTTATCCATTCCCTCTTTTTCTTTTTTAACAGCTGGTTTAGTGAGTCCTCTATTGATACATATCTGGGTTTTTTCCTAATATTCTTCTATTCAGATAAGTCTGCAAAGAAGCATTGTGTGTGTGTGTGTGTGTGTGTGTGTGCGCACACGGGTGTATGTATGTATATTTACATATTGAAATTCCTCCATCAAAGAGGGAAGAGTTTTTCTTTCTTTGCTGGTGTAGGTGCCCTGTTTAGAACAGGAAATCTTAGGCAGAGCTCTCTTTCTGTAACTCTCACCAAGCTCTGATTATTTGGCCCTGGACAAGAACGGATGGAGCCAGCGGTCAGTTCTTTGTAGCTTTTAAATTTGAGGAAAGAGAAGGCAAGTGGGAAGCCTGAGTCTAGAGTTGGATTTCTCTCCTCAGGACATGATGAGTCTGGTCCTATGGAAAAGGGACTGATGTTGCTTCTTTTCCATATTTTGGAGCACTTTTCTCAACCAAGGAATGGGGATATTAGCACTCACCCACAGCACCGAGCTCCCAGCACAGCTCACTCTGTAATAATAGCCACACGGCTGTCCTGTCAGCAGGGTATTTGATGGACCCTCGCTCCATTCAATTCACTATTACAAAGTGGAATACGACAGGTGCCAGAGGAGAGGGAGCGGAACAAAACCATGGATGTACAGCCATCTTTCATAGTTTGTGGTCTCAGAGGCCCAGTGACTCCGCTTCTTAGTTGTCTCAGTGGGTGTCATGTCACACTGATGCTGAGACAGCCCACCCGCCCCCTGCAGCTGAGCACGACCTGGTCAGACACTGACCATTCTGTTGCTTGTTGGAAGGCAGCCGCTGTGAAACGGCAGAGCCTGTTCGGGGCAACGTGGAACAGTCACTGTGCAGAGGAAATGATGTTTGTAGAGACGGGCAGAGGTAGTTGCTGAGAAGAGCCAGGCAGGACTGGATTGGGACAAGTCTTGATCGCTAAGTTCAAGCTTTCAAACCATTGCAAAAGCTATGGGTTCCTTTGGGGATTTTCAGTAAGAGTGTAACCCCAAACGGACTTGCATTTGCATGTAGAAAGAGCACTCTGGCACCAGTGTGGCGATGGATGGAAGGGGAAGACCCTGGGCGGGGAGCGCAGTGAGGGCGCCCCCCTAAGGCAGGAGGTGGCAATTCAGGCTGCGACCCACTGGGAAGCGCAGAGTGTGGGAACCCTGAGGCGTAGGAGAGGACAGAGGGCTGACTCTGGGACGACCGTCCAGTTTCCGGCTCTGTTGGCCACGTGGATGGTCGTGCCATTTACTGAGGTGTACGCACAGGAAAAGAAGCCGGTGCTGCATGAGGGCTGAAGGTTCCGGTTGGCGGCGAGCTTGAGTTGCTGGAGAGACATCTAAATGGAGACGTCCAGTGGGCGGTTTGCCATGTGAGTCTGGCTTGGGAGAGAGGTCAGGGCTGGCAATTGTACGGATCAGCCTCCTCTACATTTTTTTTGCCACTGTTATTTATTTTTCTGGGAATGTTCCTTTCTTTTTTCCTGTCTGTATCCTCTCTCACCCCCTCAACACTGCCTTTCCCTTACAGTGGAGACCACGCCACCCAAGATGTAAAACCTCCTGGGAGGCTGTTTCTCAACTAGTGGGCCCTTGGTGCCAATAACCACCTGCTTGCTGAAATGGAGTCTGGCCTGCACATTTGAAAGTAATGTTAGCAGTTCTAGTCTCTGACGGATGACGAGTCCACTAGTTACAATCACAAGTAATGAAAAGATAGATTCAATGTTTCTTTCTTCTTTTGATTACAGGAGTAAATATGCAGGTGTTTATTTGATCAGCCTATCAGTCAGGGGACTGGAAATTCTTAAGCTGCATCCTTTCAAAGCATCAGTGGCAGATTGCGTCCACCCTCTCACTCATGCACGCCCACTGTTTCTTGTCTAATGGAATGAATTAACCATTGTTCCTTCCTTTCCATGTGGATGTCTACAAACCTCCAGGCAGATGCCCCGGTAAGAAACCCACTGGCAGAGAAGAAAGCGAAAGCCCCTTCCATGTGTCATCTTCTGGAACACTGCAGAACAAGCATTGTGGCATAAATCACTCCAAATTCATCAATTCTGGCGTACCATCAAAGAAGAAGAAAGATTTCTAATGGGGTGAGTGAATCTTTGTAAATTCAAGAGCTCCTTTGAAAAAAAACCCTGACATTTCCTGCTGCCATAGAAACCATCTTTTGCAAGTGGATTGTAAATAAAAACAGGGCCCTCTGGCTTTACATTTATATTATATGTCTATGGTCTTTTAAATATGGAAAAGTATGCCTTATTTCTCTTGGAGGTGTCTGGGCTGTTGATCTTATTCTCATTGTATCTGACTGTAGTCATAGGGAAAGCTTATGTTAGCCTTTCTGGGTTAAGAGATAGGAAATTCATACAACTGATAGATGCCGATATTCGTTTTAATGCAATCAGAGGTTTTGTGTTCCTGAGAGCAGATGAATCATGGAAAAGAATTTTAAAAAATTTCTCCCCCAGCAAGGGTAAAATAGTGTCATAGATCTGTGTGGAATTGCTCACAGAACTCCTGTGACATGAAGGCTGTGGCTGTTTTGAGACATTTCATTTGTTTATCACAATTCACTTTGTGAGGAGAACCCAGTACTTCATTGGGGCAGATATGTGCCCTTTGCATATCCTTCTCGAGTTTTGACTGGCAGTCCTGTGGAAGAGAGCCTCTAAGAGTCTGCATGGAGGATGAGAGCAGAGTGGCTGGGAGTCGCTCGTGCCATTAGCTACACCTGCCAAACACCGACTGGGCAGGGAGGCATTCTGGGAGATGCAGGGCTTGAAAGCTTTCTTTGCTGACCTTGAGTTAAAGCAGAACTGATTTCACACATATGAAATGCACCCCAGGAAAAGTTCTCCCTCGAAAAGCTGTCTGTTTACCCTCGATTTAGCTAAATCTTCCTCTTTTGCATTCCCCTAGCCTCCATCTTGTCATTCAAGAATACTGAAATTATCTGTTTCTGTTTCACCCACCAAACGCTCCACTTTTTAAGGGCAGGGACAGGGTTTGATTCATTCTTATGCTGCAGTGTCCAGTCCAGCACCCTGCACCTAGTAGGTTCTCACGAAATATCTTTCAAACAGAACTGACATGAGTTGAAAAGACATATCTTGTAACTAAGAGTGAGCTTCTCCAGGGTGGGTACCATGTCTCATTTATTTTTGGAATAATAATGAAGATAATAGCTTACATTGATTGGCTGTTTGCATGCATTATCATTTCTAATTGCCTCATCAATTCTATGAAATACCTTCTATTATTTCTATTATCTCCATTTTTCAGATAGTGAAACTGAGTCAGAAAGGTAATTTGTTTGACCTGGTGCAGCTAGTACGTGGTGGATCTGGGGTTCCGACACACACCTTCTGATGCCAGAGCATGTGGCCAGTGTCATGATGGTCTGCTGCCTCCAGGCCTCAGCATAGTCCCTTATTTACAGAAGATATTAAGAGATGTTTGTTGAATGAGTAAATCTCATAGGAACTCTGGTAGCTCAAAGTTGTCATGTGCCTGGCTCGCTTTTTAGAAGCAGTCAACACCTCATTTCTCACGGTGCTGCTGGTTGGTACTTAGGAGATTGATCTCATGACCCAATCATGAGAGTTGTTCACAAATATTTTGTTTCCCATCCTTCCAGGCACAATAGAATTCACTTCCTTGTTACTTCCTGTTAGTCATGGACTTCTGACTTGCCTTAGCCCATGAAATACGAGCAGAAGTGATACGTGTCACTTACAAGCAGAAGCTTTGAGGGCCAACGTGTGCTTCACCATATACGCTTTCCCCTTCCATGGTGAATGTGGACATAAAGGCCAAGACGGAACAGAGCTCCTTGACGATCCATGTTGGTCGTGTGTAGTGTGAGGGAGAAATAAACCTTCTTTTGTCGTTAACCATTGACATGGGGGCTTGGTTGTTAAGTGTAGCATAAACTCACCCATCTTGCCTAGTCCAAATATCAAATGACTGTTTCTCTCTCATTTCAGTCATCCGGACATCACTGGCAGTGATGGTCCAAGTACAAGAGAGCTTCAGAAGACCCCTTGTAATTCAACAAATATTACCATATCCCTTTAGACGTCAAAGGCACAGAGTCCTGTCTTAACTTGGAAGCTCTTGATGGTACCCACTAGATATAACTCCGTTTGAAAGTTTTGTTAGTTTGATTGCTTTTATGGATTTGGCTATGTCTTAGGTCGGGTTCTGCAGAAACAGACCCAGAAATGAGAATTCCTGTACAAGTGCTTTATTCAAGAAGGGCTCCCAATGGAGACCAGGGAGGGGCTGGGGGAGCAGGACAGGAAGGGGGAGGGAGCCAAGGCAGCACGTGGTCTCAGGCTAAGTCTTCAGGAAGATTCCCAGGGAAAGGTAAGTTACACCTTAGTGTTTTCTTGCCTGGAGCAAAGGAGTTAGGCTTCCCTTCTCCCCTGGTGAACAGTTTTGATTAACAGTTACCCAGTAGAAGGTGGGATGTAAACCCCAGGAGCTGGCCTCTTAGTAGGATAAGGGCATTCCCAAAGAAGATACACAGGCACTGGCTGTTGAAAGCACACTGAAGGGGGAGGAAGGGTGTGCAAGAAAAAGTTAATTAGGGGACATTTCTTAGTTTTGACCTATTTTAAACACTCTTTGCTTAGACACTTGTCAGGGAAAAATCAAAGATTGGCCTCCCCATTTCTGTGTGACAGTGACAGACAGGGGGACCTGGGGGTGCAAAATGACCTTCCTGTCATCAGGGAGGCAGTCGCGACGAAAGATGATGTTGGCACTTGTGCCTTCTGAGTCTGGTGCCAGAGAATCGTGCACCCGCTCTGGGGCACTCTTGGCATGAGAGCTGATGGTATCAAACTCTAAGTGGGCTCTACTTCAATACAATCTGATGTACAGACTTCTTATTGGCCCACAAAGACAAATTAAAGTATATCTATTTACATTAAAAAAGCATTTAGTGAAGCTGAAAGGTTAAACGCCAGCATTCCTGGAAACAGTTTGCAGGATAGCAAAAATAAGAATCTTACTGTGTAAATTGTTAAAAACAAGTTTACTAGAAGAGTTTGCAGGATTTCCTTCTTCTGAGGTTTTCAACAAGGACTTATCTAGGGGCATAGGAGTACTATCCTAGATGGGATGGGAAGGGAATGACCTTTCAAGGTCGCTCAGATGTTGTGATCACAGTGCAACAAAATTGGGATTCCACGTAACTGATCAGAACCGTTTATGCACAACACCAGGCACTACATGAACGTATGGCAGGAACACAGACACTGTGGAATGTGTACATTGCATCGTTATGTTTGTGTGACTTCTGTTTTATACATCTGCCACAAGGAAGGAGTGAAGCCTGTGATTATCTTTCCCTTAGACTGGCAAATGAATGTGTAAAAGTTGGAGAAAAGACAGACATTGTATTTACCAGAAACTCATAAACTACCAGAAGCTGTAAGTAAATGTGTGAGAATCAATTCCTTCGTGCTTGGGAATATTACCAGCATTTCAGTTGTAACTGCAAATAACGTGAGATTTGAAAACAAATACCAAATATGTTCCTGTTTGGAAATGTTTTAAACTTTAGTCTTTATCAATAAATCTAAATCTTTTCATTCCACCTAAAGCTCTGACATTTTATTTTCGAAATGTTGTGTTTTCCTTCTGCCACATACTCTTCTGCTCCCTTACCCCTTCTATAACAAACAATCATACAAACAAACAAAGATCGCCTCAGACCTTTAGAGTTCATTGTGCTATGCTGGCCCCAACTCAAAGGTTGTCTGAACTTCTTAACAGAATTATTTCAACATGTTTTGTTTTACTGTCTAGCTATAATACTTATCAGGTCTTTTTTTTTTTTTTTTTTGAGAAAGAGGAGGAGAAGAAATGAAATACACCTTTCATTATAATTTATTTTAAGCAGTAAGGGAACATGGCTGTGCAATTGGCTTTTTTTTTTTTTTCCCTTGCAGCCCTTGGATTCCCTGACTCTTTGTGGAGTCTTACTGGGTGACTCTAGGTTACCCGCTGCAGCAGAATTGTGCCTCTTGCCTCTCAGTATGGAAGGTGCATGTATAGCATAATCTGTGGCAGGTAGGATCAGCAAGAAGTAAAACACTAAAGCTTATGGGTACAGGTAGATGTGGGTATGGTGCTTTAAAAGTGTGTCCACAAATTCTTTAAAATTCTACTGGCACCCCATCTTCCTCTTTTCTCTGAATCTGATTTTACCCTCATCATGACCCTGAACCTTAGCTTTTTCCTATTCTTTTTCCTTCTATCTTTCTTTGGGTTCTCTTATCCTTTTGTCTATGCCTTTACAGGCACTCAAGATTTTCTTATTCCCTTACCCTTTCATTTTGCCTGCTTTGACCATCACTAACCACACACAGCTCCCTGATGTTTGTATTCTGTTTCCAGTATTGTCATAGGTGTGCATTGTCGTGGAAAACTGGGATGAGACTGTCTGTCTAGTAAGTTTCCATGCCCTCCTTTCTCAGCTGGGGCCTCAGTTCAGCAGGATACTCCTTTTAGTTCTATTCTGTTGGTTCTCTCTTATGTCCTCCTTTATCCCACTCTGCCATACACAAGCCCTCACCTCATCTATTCCTCATTCTTTTCTCTCCGCTTATAATCTTACCTTCTGCTTTGCTAAGAAGACAAGTCTTTCAAGGTGAGGCTTCTCAAATAATTAACTTCCTTACCCTCATGTTTGTAAGGAAACATACCCTGAAATAGCAGTGGCTCAAACAGGATAAAATTCATTTTCTCTTATGTATAGTTAAGAAGTGGGAGGCTCGGGGCTACTTTCATGACCCTCAGGAACCCAGATACCTTCCAGCTTAATGCTCTCCTGTACCTTGGGTGTGGCTTCCATCTTCATGAGCCACATGGCTGCTTGAGATCCAATGATTGTATTCACATTCCAGGAAAGAGGATGAAGAAAAGGAAGAAAACAGGTGTATCCCTTTGTTTAAGGACACACCCCAGAAATCACATACAACACATCACCTTACAACTCACTTAAGAGTTAGTTAGTCCTCTGGCTTTAGTAAGTCTGAAGAATGCAATCTTGCCTAGGTAGCCATTTGCCCAACTAAAATGTCAGAGGTTCTTTTTCTAAGGAAGGAAGGAAGAACAATGCCACTTCATGATATCTCTGTATAGTCACCATTCTCTGCCTTTATTTGTCTATTCAAGGAAATTGAGTCTTGTCTCCTCTTTCTTTTTTTCTATTTTCTTTTTTTTTAAAAAATATCTTTACTGGAGTATAATTGCTTTACAATGGTGTGTTAGTTTCTGCTTTATAACAAAGTGAATCAGTTATACATATACATATGTTCCCATTTCTCTTCCCTCTTGCTGTCTCCTTTCCAAGATGACAACTTCTGTATGTTCCTGTGATCCCACACATTTCATAATCATTTGAAACTGTATACTTGTTTTCAGAATTAGATTAACTGTGTTTATTTCTCTTTGTATTTCTGACAGTGAACATTTTTCCTGCCTCTACCATTTATCACATTTGATTTTTTTGAAGATGAAGTTATTCCAGAGGTTTAGTCATTGTATTTAATAAATAACATAAAAAAGGGGACACACATGCCCTGCAGGGTCACGCAGGGAAGTACCAGGTTTGTTCAGGAGGTGGAAGCAGGAGTGAGGGGAAAGCCTAGCCCACAGGGAAAGAAAAGGCAGGGCAGGGTAAGTGCTTTAGGATTGGGTAGTTTGAATAATTCCAGTGGGCTTTGGGGCATAGGGGCTGTCCCTAGCTGTCTGGTACCTGGCCCTGGGTGATCAGGGCAAAGGAATATAGTGTCCTAGAGTGCATGAAGCAGATAGAGGAGCTGATTTAGAATGTGGGCTCTGGATTGCAGTTTGCCTGTGAAAGACTTGTTCCTGGCAGAGCCCTTTGTTACCTCTAGGAACTGGGTAGCCCTGATGGGGACAGTCTCTCCCTGCCAGCAAGGTATTTAAGATGCCAAAACATAAGAAACAACACCAAAAAACCCCATGATTACTCCAGCCCGCCATCACTTTCTTAGTTCTCATCTTGTCATCTCACCACCCCATCTCCGTTTCCTCTTGCTGTCAGATTATGTTCTCTCCTAACATTCAGACCTAAGTCATCCACTTCTCTTGCTTTTCAATCTGGTGCTGTCCTCATGCGCTTTCGGGACCTTAATCAGTGCCTCTGTCTATCAAGGATAGGGGTGTGGTCTTGGAAACTCTAGTTAGTGTTTCTCTTTGGGCCTCTGCTTCTTTGTGTATAAAATGGGAGGAGGTGGGGGGTGGAGGAAGGCTTCATTTTTCCTCCCATCTATGCCTTTTTTCTCAGAGGCCATAACAGCCCCTGAAAAGGGGCCTCTTTCTGAGATAAGGTGTGGAGGATATTCTCCATTACCCCAGTGTTTATTTACCTGAGAGAACAGAGGAGGGGAAGATGGAATATCTCTGGGTCTGACAAGAAGGGAAGGAGTAGGAAGAGATTTCAGAACTCTCTGCCATCCAGTTGAGTATACGACACTCTAATTCTGTCCTGCTTGTTATTAATTTTAGGCCCCCATAATATGAATGTCTGCTCTTTCCCAACACAAGCGGTTGCCTGCAGCCTGACAGGTCTTTGTTAATTGTCTTGCTTATTTCCACCAATGTGTCTTTCTTCATCCTTCTCCTCTGCCTTGCATGCCCTCTCCCCTTCTTTCCTTTTACGTTTGCTCTTCAAGGCCTACCTAGGGCTTTTACTCCTGATTTTCTTCTCGGATTTTTCTGACCTGCCTGGAGCTCTTCTACTGGGCTTAGGGTCAGAACCATACAAGGATCCCTTAACTAATCTTAATTGTTACATAAGCGTTAGCTTTTTAAATTGGACCCTGAGCTTTGGGTGGTCAGAGGCCACTTCTGGATGCATGTGGTCACCGTTTACATAGTATGTTTCCTCCACGGATCTCCTGCTGGCCTGTTACTCTTCTTCCTGCATCAGCTGAATGCTCCACTGCTTCAGAATTCAGTGCTTTTACCCATGTAATTCCCTATATTTGTACACTCCCTCCGTCTACACTATTGTTTTATCGGCCTCACTATGACTGCTTTAAACCTCAGTCAATTCTATAAGCTTTGGTTTGCTTATCTGCCACTCCCTAGGCTGTGAGCCCCTGGGGGGACATGACTGGCAATGCTTGGCACACAGTAGGCTCTTAAGAACTGCCCTTCGTATAATTGAGGAAGAGGCCCAGCTGGCTTTTCCCATTTTATACTCTTCTCCACCCAAGACCCACCACCTTTCTTTTATCTTGACGGACCTTTATTTTATCTGTACAGACAATCTGAATATTTTCCCTGTGGGTGCTTGAGGGCAGCAAATTGGCCCCTTGCTTGTCAGATTCCCTCCTCTCTTAGAGCTGTGGGTGAAAGTACAAGGAGTGAAAACTGGAACTCTCTTAACCTTTTCAGGTCTTCAAATAATGATTTTCTAGACAGAGAAGACTAAACTGGTATTGGATCTCTGCTTGGGAGCGGGAAGGATGGCTGTTTACAGGCTGCATGTGTCTTGCTCTCAGCTTCATTGCCTTCCCTGCTTCTCGGTGGAGGAAATTAAAACTCTGATGGTCAGATGACGTGGTTCTTAGCCTCTGGCCCTTGCCTGCTGCCGCAGATGTGAGAATTAGGCTTGTCTACTGGTTCAGATGAGGTGGTCAATAATTTGAACACTTGAAGAAATGACTGAGGTAATAAGAACCTTAAACGAAAGGGCTTGTGAAGTGTTAAAAAAGTCCACAACCCAAAGCAAACAAATGACAGTCCTAACCCTCGGCTTCCCACTGAAGAGCAGAGGGTTACCTACCCAGAGTAAAGTAGCGGGCAAGGTCAAAATCGCCTGATTCCTAGGACTGCCTTCTGCTCTGAACTGCCTCTATTAAGTCATCCCTTTGAGTTAAGGCATCCGTCTAAAATGGAGCTGCCTGTTAACCAGGAGACATCTGCTGTTGACATGTGTTAACAAGACTTTCATCCAGGTATTCAGCTGGTCTTGGGGGAGCTGGACCATGGGTCAGGTGAGTCTTCAAGAGGAAAGGAGGTTGGCAATAACCCAGAGGTCAGGGTTTGTTGCTCAAGGCCCATTTTCATTACATCCCACAGAGAAGGTAACTGGTGGGCGTTGGCTTCTTCCCTGAAAAAGATATATCAGTGGTTGGGAGGAGAGGTCCTCAAAAACACATGTGGCTTAGGTTTCAATGTTGCCAAAACTAGCAATGGCTTCTTCAAAGCATCCTTATCAAGGGCCATGAGTCAATCCACATTTATTGGGTGCCTTGACTCTTGGAGGAATGAGAATTGGAAGGTCAGATAGGAAAGTTGTCATCAGACATCGTTCAGTTCAGTGGCGGGCACCATTATAAAGTACACTTTTTCTGTACCTGCACCTTTATGTTCTAATCCTCTTATGCGGTGGCTTTGAATCTCAATCATAAAACTCTGCACTGTCTGGGATAAAGCATTAGGAGAGATAGGCCTGGATAGTCATTCCTCTAAGGTTTAGCAGAAATCAAGCTTTATTTATTTATGTATTTTTCATGTTCTGTGGCTGAAGGATACAGAGTGTCATTGCATCTGACTGTCACAACCGTGTGACGTTTCTTCTAAAACCAGTGCAGCAAGATTGGTTTTGTGCAGTCACACAAGTAAGGCATCTGAGAGTCACAGTGAACCACTAAATAAAGCCTAAATAAGACTATATACAAAATACTAATAAGAGGCTGATATTTTTTTCTCTCCATCTTTTAGTGTCTTGCTCTCTCTTTGTCTCTATCTCTCTTTCCTTGTGTTTATAGAAGGATGGGAGCTCTCTAGATATTACGTGGTCAGTTTTTCCCGTGACCCTTTAATTTCACTAAAGCATCTCTCATTATTGGGAAAAATTAGGTTCAGAAGAGCATTTACTATTGTTCTTTGGTTTACTTAATGGAAGATGAAATAGTTAACTTGTGTGGCATTTATATGATTTTTTTATAGTTCTTAAAGTGAATATTATATAATGGTATGGCCTTTTTTTTTTAATCAAAAAGCTGAACAGTTCTGGCCTGCAAAGTGTCCAGGACATAGATGATCAAAGTCCCCTTCTCTCTGTCTTGATCAGACTCTCACCAGGTTCATTCTAAGCCACACTTATCAGAGGCCAGTGACAAGGCCTAGGATAAAGTCATACTGAGAAAACATGTCTTATGAGCTGAAGGAGCTGGGGGAACTGTAGCCTGGAAAAAAAAAAGACTAAAGTGAGACTTCATTTGTTGTCTTGAGATATTTAAAGTGGTGCCCTGTTGCAAAGGGGCAGAACTTGGCCTGATGCCTAGGAGTTCAGGGCAGGGAGACCTGAGTAACTATTCCATCGGAATTGCTAAAGTCTTGAGACTTCTGTCACTTGAATTATTCAAGCAAAGGCTGAATGCTCACTTGTGAGAATGTTGTAGGTGAGATTAAGATGAGTTATCCTGTGTGCCTGCATCTCAGGTGAGGGTTTCCCCAGAACAACCCTTGGAGAGTCTTTAAATACTTTAGTTGATGCTACTTTTAATGCATTAATATTCAAATAATAGAATCAGTAAAAGATGAAGCGGGCTTCCCTTGTGGCGCAGTAGTTGAGAATCTGCTTGCTAATGCAGGGGACACGGGTTCGAGCCCTGGTCTGGGAGGATCCCACATGCCGCGGAGCGACTAGGCCTGTGAGCCACAACTACTGAGCCTGTGCGTCTGGAGCCTGTGCTCCTCAACAAGAGAGGCCACGATAGTGACAGGCCCGCGCACCATGATGAAGAGTGGCCCCCGCTTGCTGCAACTAGAGAAAGCCCTCGCACAGAAACGAAGACCCAACACAGCAAAAATAAATAAGTAAATTACTAAATTCCTACCCCCAACATCTTAAAAAAAAAGATGAAGCAAAAGAATTTCTGAAAAATTTAGTAATGGTTTCTGGGTATTTGACCTTGCAGTTCAAAATATTGAGGCTGTTATAAATAAATAATTTAAAAATAATATAATACAACAGTACAGTAAGAGTTTGCTCTCTGGCAGTGGTTCTTATCTGGGAACGATTTTGCCTCCTGGGAGATATTTTGAAATTTTTGGAGCCATTTTTGACTGTCATGACTGATAGAGGTTGTGCGTGCTACTGCCACCTAGTGGATAGAGACCAAGGATGCTGCTAAACATCCTGCTGCTCGCAGGACAAGTCCCCACAACAAAGAATTATCCAGCCCAAATGTCAGTTGTGCTATAGCCGAGAAGCTTTGTTTTAAGGAAATCAGGAATATAACTACAAGGCTAATAATCATCTCAGTGACATCATGTGGAGTCACAAAATCCTATATTTTAAACAACTATTATGGGAGTAAAGATGATGTGTTTTGATGAGCCATGTTTTGTGTTATGTGGCTCATAAAATGTCTTTGGTGATAGCAGACATACTATTGTCAGCAGTGTATGTGAACAGTTCCAAGAAAGCTGTTTCATAAAATGTGTGAATGAAGAAAGCAATATTTCTTTTTTTTTTTTAAATTTATTTATTTTAGGCTGTGTTGGGTCTTTGTTGATGTGCACGGGCTTTTCTCTAGTTGTGCCGAGCGGGGGCTACTCTCCGTTGTGGTGTGTGGGCTTCTCCTTGCGGTGGCTTCTCTAGGTGCGCGGGCTTCAGTAGTTGGGGCTCGCGGGCTCTAGAGCACAGGCTCAGTAGTTATGGCTCACAGGCTTAGTTGCTCAGCGGCATGCGGGATCTTCCGGGACCAGGGTTCAAACCCATGTCCCCTGCATTGGCAGGCAGTTTTTTAACCACTGAGCCACCAGGGAATCCCCAAAAGCAGTATTTCTAAATCAATATGTTATTGTATATAATATGTGATTTTAAATATTTATATTTAAATATTTATATTAATTAATTATATATATAATATTTTATATAAATATAAAACTAAATTTTATAGTAATTTGGCAATGTAATTTGCTCTAATAGTTGATATACTGAAGAGGGCCTGAAACAATTTTTTGTTCTTCTCATTGGGAAAAATGGCTGCATGCCTTGTATTCAGGCGAGCTTTGTATTTGGATGTGAACAGAAAATCGAATTCCAGGTCCTCCTAAGCTCTGTGTGTCTGTGTTTGGTCATGGCATACATTTTTTTCATGATACGAAATTCCTTCCTCTTATGAATCTGTAAATAACTTCCAAAGGTAATCAAATCTTTCCTACTTTTATTTGCTTTAAAAAATTACACACTGTAAAATTCAGCACATTCTATGAGTTTTGACAAATGCATACAATTGTGTAACTACTGCCACAATCAAGATGCAAACCAGTCTATCATCCTCCAAGTCTGTCATCCTCCTGCTTTCCCTTTGTTATCAACCCCTTTTCTCCATGTTCCTGGTTTTAAAATTTACTTTTACACAACTTACAAGTAGAATGCTTATTTTCAAAATAAACTCTTCTGCAGAGACCCAGCATCTAAATCAGACCCACGCAGATCTTCTCTGGGCAAAGTGGGTTGTGGGGTCCTAAGTTTACCTACTCTGCCTCCCTCTGGCCCCAGCAAGGGCCTTGGGGACTTTTTGGGGAAACTGGTGCTCTGTAGAACAGCCAGCTCCACTGATTAAATTCTTCCATTTATCAAATATTAGGTCAGCCCTTACAGTGTGCCAGGCTGTTAGCTGGGGATGGAGAGAAGGATGAATCAGATAGATATGGTTCCTCCCTTTAGCAAGCTTAGATTCTAGTAGACTGACATCAGTCAAGTGTCAGTGAAGCTGAGGAAAAAATGATGTCTTCTCTGATGGAATTATCCCTGCTCCTGAGCAGAGGAAGCTTCATGGGAACCCTTAGGGGGAAGGTGCAACCACGAGAAAGCTGGTGTGGCCAAACAGGCAAGGAGTTCCTGGATAAGTCATCAGGGATTAGACTGAGTAAAGATTTGTTGAAGGAAAGAAGAAGAAAAGAAAGAAAGGAAAGAAAGAAATGAAGGAAAGAAAAAAGAAGGAAGGAAGGATATTGAAAGAAAGAATATTGAAAAAATTGAACTTCATCTCAAGATTTGAGGTGAAGGGTGTTATATAGGACAGTGACATGTTCAGAGCTCTCTTCCAATTACACTGTTTACAATTAATAGAACGGATTAGAGTGTGGGATGGGCAAATATGGATGTAGATGGAGTAGTGAAAAAACTGTTTCAGCAGTAATGGGCAGGAGATGATAGTTGGCACATGGAGGTGATGGTGAAAATTTGACTGTCTGTGAAATTAAAAAATACGTATAATATGAAACAATGCAACACACACATACAAATTCTGACCTTTAAATACAGATTCAACTTTGAGCCAGATGCCCATTTACCCTTTGGGAAATTGACGTTTGACGCTAAGTACAGGACTTGGCATTTGACTGTTTTGAACACAGGTATCAGCATCAAAGAATCTTCTTTAAATGCTTTGCTTCAGTTGAGAATATCGTGAGCATGCTTCGTTGCCAATACTCAAATCAACGATGAAAATATTGAGCAGGCCAGGCCTCACGTCAAAGTCTTGAAGAGTTCTCCTGGAGGCTTTTCTTGGCCCTGAAACTGATGATTCATCAATACTTTCATCCGACCTGAGAGATAGAAGGAGAAGGGGAAGAGAGAAAGACAAGAGGAGAGAGAGAATGACTAAGAACAAGCTGCACTTCTGAGAATATGACACAAAGCAAATGTTTTTTCTGGGGATTGGTGTCTTGGAAAAAAAATAGACTTATAATAAAGCCACTTTTTAGTAAATATTTGCTATTATTATTGTTATACCTATTTTCAGCATTTCTCATAGACTAAACCTGGAGCTACGTATAAGACTCTTGCTGTTTCGTGCTGGAAAGTTCGCCTCCCCTGCGGATGAGATTAAAGAGCTAAATCCCTGGCTACTCAGGCAGCTTGTGAGCCTGCAGTCAGGGAAGTGCCTAGTTCCCTGGCACCTTGACTGCAAGAGATTTGGAAGAAGGGTCAACAACAGCACAAAAGGATCTGGGAGCTCTGGTCGCATCTTCAGCAGCAACACAGAGGAGGGTGACATAGGGTCAGAGTTAGGGATCATGAGGGTGAGTTTACAGCAGGTCTGCCTCCTCTGAGATGGGCAAGGGGGAGGTGGTGATAAAGGGAGACAAAGCACCACAGCCAAATAAGAGGAGGTGAAGGATGTCTCCAACTCATTTTAATGTTTGGTCCACATGGCGTCAAACATGGGGGCTTTGGGGACCGTCCAAAGGATGAGTTGACTTTTTCAAACTCCATTGTCTTTCCATGCTCATGAAGAGTTCCAACATTCTGTTTTCAGATGTTTTACCTCTAGATGCATGACTGAATCATGTGGTTGCCCACTGACATCTGATGTCATATTGATTCAAGGTAAGGCTGCTCTGGAGTATAAGGTTGGTCTTCTGAAGCCATGAGCAGGGGCCTGGCTGAGGACAGTTCTGTAACCCAGTGCCTAATCCAGAGCAGACCCTCAGTAAATTTTTATTGAATTTAAGAGAGAATAGATTCAAATTGCTTCTCAATAGAATTTTGTATCCATTTTCTTGACACATGGTCATTATGCAAATAATTTTGTAATGAACTCTGCCATTTTTTGTGATAATAAGATTTCATAGTGGGAGGAGAACAAACTTAGAATTAGGCCCATTGATCAAATCTCCATCTCGGCATTTACTTATATTTTTGTGTTTGAGACAATGATTTAAATGATCTGTCTTAGTTTCCTCATCTGTAAAATGGAGTTAATAGTATTTCCCACCTTACAGAATTATTGTGAGAAGTACATAAGACTTTTTCTACCCCACCTGAGTCAGGATGCTTTTGGCTGCAGGTTACAGACACTCAGTGAACATTGATCTGATTTATGAAGATGTTCCTTGTTATCTTACAAAGCAACTTATAGGTTGGCAGTTCCACGGTCTTTCGATAGTTCAACAATTTCAGTTGGGATGCAGACTCTATATATCTTTGTGATCTGCCATCTTGCATTGCCTCTTCTTTTTTTTTTTTTTTTTTCCTCTTCCTTTTTTTTTTTTGCTGTACGCGGACCTCTCACTGCTGTGGCCTCTCCCGTTGCGGAGCACAGGCTCCGGACGCGCAGGATCAGCGGCCATGGCTCACGGGCCCAGCTGCTCCGTGGCATGTGGGATCTTCCCGGACCGGGGCACGAACCCGTGTCCCCTGCATTGGCAGGCGGACTCTCAACCACTGCACCACCAGGGAAGCCCCGCATTGCCTCTTCTTCAGTTTATACTTTATGGCCATAAGATGGGTGCTCCAACTCCAGGGCACCATGTGCTCACAGCATTGCCCCAAGAACAGTGGCATCAAAAAGCTTTCTTCTCAGAGATCTGTCTTTTTATCCTACAAGTGAAGGCCTCCCATGATGGACTTCCCCTTATGAATCATTGGCCAGAACTACGCCCACCCCAAGACCAATCTCTGGCAAAGAGAGATGGATTTTCCACTGACTTAGAATGATCATGACTCACACCCTGGGTGGTGGGTGGAGGTGCTTGCTTTCTTCTCTGTGAGCCAGGTGTCTCTGCCCCCGAGCAGGAGGATGGAGAGGACTGTCTGCTGGGTTGACCACGAGCGACGTCCACCATGCCTCCTACACACGCACCCTTCCCTGCCTGCCATCTCCCCACATGCCTCATCTGCAACCTGTGCCTCTGATCTTTGTTTTCTTCCAGAGGTCAGAATCCCCAGTACACTGGTAGTTCCTTCTTAAGAAGGAACCCCCTACAACATGTTTTCTTTGCATCTTCTGTCTTCCCCAATACAGCATGAAGTCTTGAAGAATAAAGACTGTATCATATTCCTTTTTGTCTCTAGCGTCCAGCACAAATCCTGTTTGATAGTTTCTGTTCACAATAGGTGTGTTAAATGAAATAAGTTTCTGAAACCTGAAATTTAATGAGAAAACCATGCAGATTGGGGTAGGAATTCAATAAAAAACCTGTGTTCAATAAAAAACACAGGTTCAATAAAGAACCTGTGATTACAGAGTAGAAGAGTGATTGACCAAAATGCCTGATAGGTGGAAAATCAGATATTACTACCTAACTTGCTGTTGATTTGCAAAGTAATCTCCTGTGTATCTAGAGGCAGCATCTTCCAGGGAAGGGAGGAAGAGCTGATAAATGGTGTGAATCAGCTGGGCCTAGCACAGACATAGCTGTGTGCAAATGTGTACTGAGTCAAATGGGACTCTTCAATGGTCTGTAACCTTCAACTCCAGTCTTGTTTACTGGTCTTTTGTCTACCTTCGCCTTGGGCCCTTACCTTTTTTGTGTATTACCCTTCTCTCCCACCCAGCGTACCCACAGACAAGGTTAGTGTCACACTCATGTCTGTATTCCCTGTAATAAGAGTGCTGGGCCATTACACAGGAGAGCTCAGTAAATACTTGTGGCACTGAATTGGATTTCCTCAGGAGAGGAGGAAAACACAAGTGGCCTTCAGCCGACCCTAAGGCTTACCTGCATGGGGAATCTTTAGCTAGCTTTTGGAGAGGTCATCTAGCATTGCCTGAAACTTCAATTCTTATTATGTGGTTCTTCTTTTTGTTTTGTTCTGTCTTTTCTACCCTCTACACCATTGATTCCTTAAGCACCCCGGCATGTATGGAGCCATAGGCAATGATTATTGCCCAGGAATGGGGAATCCTTTGAAAAGGTTTTTTTCTTTTTTCTCATAGAATGCAGTAGTTAAGGCTGACACTCTCATTAAGCCTGTTTCCTCACTCTCTGAATTGCTATATGCTACATACTCCTGAGGATGAACTGTCAAAGCCACATTCAAACCCCATTTAAAATCACACACTGTACATTCAGTCCAATTCATTAGATTCCCTCCAACTTGGGACTCTTATGTGCCTGCACATAGGTAATTAACACCAATTTTCCCAAGAATGAGGAAGGTTGGAATCATGGGATGACATATTTATTTGATTTATAATGTGACTATCTTATAAATTGCATAAATCTTTGGTATTTGTGGATGGAATATCTCAAGGTTGACATTATTCTAGGTGTACAGGAAGTAGATGTCTAACTAATGGACCTCACAGAGATCAAGATAGAGGTGAGAAGAGTAGGCAAGTGGGAAGAGGTCAAACATGGGACATCAAGCTTTTTATCCACTCCCTCTACCATCCCCCTTAGATTTTTCTATGTGCCAAGGATGGATAAGTCTGAGGGCATCACGAAGGCAAGAGCCCATGGAATGCATGGTTCATATGAGCACATGATGAGATTTAAAACAATTGGATGGAAATGCAAGAAATGATTATTAAACCTTCTATTACTTGGAGCCTAGTGATATTTATACGTTTCTAAAATCCAGTGAAGATCATTAATTCTGATAATAATTCTAATATTAATCTCACATTCATTGTTATAGCTTTCTGAATATGTTTGGTGCTGAGAGGATGGATTGGTGCATTGGGTATATTTGCCTGAGATGGACAAAATGTGAACCACGTGGAAGAGAATGCTGTTGTGAAATACACATCTGGATTCTGAAAACCTGACTCTTTCCCTAATGAACTGACCTTGGCCAATGTATTTAGTCTCTGAGACTCAGCTTCTTTCATGTGATAATCTAAGGAATTACCACCTATATCTTACTCAGAATTCGTGTGAGGGTCAAATGAGGTCACACATGTAAACAACATGAAACAGTGCCTGGTATCTGGTAGAAGCTCAATGCATGTTAATTCTCTTCATTGTATGTAGTAAGCTTTTAAAGTGCTCTTTCTGTCTTTATTTTGGCTGATACCCAAGACATTAGGTGCCAAAACCCCCCATATAACAAAGCAAGATGCTCTATTGTTGAAGAAGGACTTGCAAGGGAAATTAAAGTCCATAAGCCCCTTATCCATGTTGGGGGATGTTGCCGAGATAGGAATGCTCACCAATATCTCCTGTGCTTTCCTTCATTTCCTGGCCCCCTTGCAGGTAGGTGGGGCCACAGGACTGTTCTGGTCAATAGGCTGTGAAGGGATGGGACACTTGTCACTTTTAGGTCCAATCGTAGAAGAGTGGGTGTGGCTTCTACATGCACTCTCTTCCTTAGTCTTGGTGTTGTGGCTAAGCCACAAAACTGAAATTGCCTGGAATCCTGGGTCACCTGATGAGCAACAGCCCTCACAAGACATCCCGATTCTTAGCAGGCTTCTCCTGAGAGTGGAATAAAGTTTTGCTAAGCTACTGACATTTGGGGGTTAATTTGTTATTGCAGCCTAATCTATGTAAGGAGAAGCTGGAAAGTCAAGAGAAGACTTCTTTGAGGAAGTTGTCAAAATGTTGTAGTGTGTTCTTTCCCTTGTCCTGATGGGAAAGGGGAGGTGGGTACTTCCCTTTCACTTCTACCTAGTGAGAGGGACTTCAGAAGGAACTTGCAGAGAGCTGGACCTTTTCATCTGGGGACCATGAGGAGGCACAGAGACTGTAGGATCCAGAGTTGGGAGTCTGAAGGTGAGATCCTGTGGCCAGTGGGAGAGCTGGTTGCTTTGGGAGCAGGCTATGCTTCCAGAGTTTGTGAGACAAGGATGAATGAGATGAATTAAAAGCCAAGTGGAAGAGAGCTGGCCTAGAGGGACTTTGCTCAAGCTGACTACTTGTAGGGGCATTAGGACCTAACAGAGTCAGGCTGTGTCTGGGAAGGCTGCAGGGGCAGGGCTGAGGAGGGAACCCCTGGCAGCCAGTTGGAGGAGAGGACACCAACCATTGGGCTCTGAAATACCCGTGCAAAAGGGCCCCGAGAGGAAGAATCAGCCTTAACCCTCTGCCGCAGCTGGAGGTCATCCTTTCCTGTCCACGAATTCTCCTCCGTTCTGTCCCTGGAGGAAGCAGAGATGTCTTTTTGAGTTGAGGAAAGGGCCAGATGGAGAATGTGGCCTTGACCGCCTCCTGGATGAAGAAGCAGCTTTGGTATTAAGTACCGATGAGAGTTTGACTCTTGCTTGAGACTGAATAGTTATATTATGAAAAAAGATTGGGAGTCTAAAAGTAGAGAGTTTTTAAATATATAAGAATGACAGACAAAATAGAGAAAACATTTTTAATATAAAAAAGAATTAAAAAAAAAAAGAATTAGTCCCACGGAGCAGATTTGAAAGAGCAGAGTGGAGAAAAATGTGTGATTTTTAAAAAATTTTTGTTTTGCTGCACTTCCTCTTTCAAAGATATGGTTTCACAAGCATCACATATGATACTATTGATTACATTAAAAGCAAAACACCCAAAACAGAGCAGTAATCTGAAATATGTAATAGGAGAGAGGTCTTTTCTTGAGCAATGTCACAGAATATGACGGTGAATAAGGTATCATTCTTCTAATTATAGAACATAATCTCCTAATATGGGATAGGTTACCAAGAGCCAAAGGTTCATGAGCCTTCTGTATAGTGTCTTAAACACTTAAAATAGTGTCTTTTAAAAAAAATCAATTAATTGTAATGCAAAATTGCTTGATAGTTAGAGCTCAGAGAAAAATTTAACAGTGATTTTCCTAAATGCCCTTTTTTCTCTGCAGTGATGAAAACAGCCAAACTAGAGATTATACTCTACAAATATGTTCCATGAAGAAATAGGTACTACAATTCTTGCCTTTTTAAAATGGTGTGTTTTATCCTCCTCTAACATGTTTTCCATTATCTACTGTTCCCCTGTAAGAGCAGCAAATAGTGTGGTGATAAGCTCAGTAATTATGGACACTGTAGGTTCTGGAAGATTTTCGTAGCTGGAGTCAATGGGCAGCATTATTATCTGAGGCCATCACACTGGGTTAAGTGTCCTTCAGGATGAATCTTCAGAGGATCTCAGTGTGTCTTCCATGTCATCAGTAGAGCTTAGTGGGGGTAGTGTTGGATAATGGGTAAATGAAGGGCTTTGAAGATGGCAACCCCCCGACCAACCCAAACTCTTCTCCCTGATGACTGTGTAATTTTGGGCAAGTCACTTCACTTACTTAAGGCTCAAGTTTCTTCTTCAATAATATGGTTATTACCTACCGAGGGTTACCCTGAAGGTTAAATGTAAAAACACACGTAAAGCGCTAATACAGTGCCAGGAAAAGAGGGTGAAAAAGACTAATAAAATAAAGAGAATTATTTCAGCCTGATTATACAATGACATTAACTAGAACGATAAAAGAATGGATGATGCTAAAAGGATAAACCCATAATGATGAAATGAAAATTGGATAACTGTGAAAGGAGACAATGATAAACAGTGTAAAATTTATATAACTATAAAAAAATGTGCATACGTCACAGTCCAAAGATACACAGTTTTCCTCTTTCAAATTATTTTATAACTATGAGAGACCTGAAACTTCCTTTTAAAATTCAGGAAATAATTAATTATTTAACCTATTTAGGACTATTCCTTCTACATTGATGTACGGAAAGCGTTTCATACATTAGAAGAATCAACACAGTTTTCTTCTGTCTTGTTTTGTGGTTGTAGTCTGCTTGGCTCACATCAGAGGATTCTCAAAGGCTTTGCTGATTGTCCCTTCCAAATGTGTTATTGTATCTCAAGCTGTAGTTGAATTACCTTAAAAAGGTGGGTGCATGCTTCTCTGAACTGAACTCATTGCTCCCTAGGGCCTTCTGTTTCTAGAAACATAGATACATTTTTAATCTCTCTCACCTGCATACAAAGATGGCAGGGGATTGCTCCTTGCCAAGGGACTGGGTGTTTTAACCCAATGGAAAGATTGCAAATTCCTAGGAATAGCCAAACTGCTGCTTTTCCCTCCTGAGCCCAAGGATCTTGGGTCCACATCTGTGGCCGTTACTTGCAGAATTGGACACTGTCTGCAGCTTTGAACTTGCTGCCAGTTGGCCTGAGGCTCAGAGCTCTGAGCATCCCCAGAGGCAGTGGTATGTGTGGGGAGGGACTGGGCCCTTTGGTTTTTCCCAGGCATCTGCTGGAGGAGATTCAAGGCGGAAGGAAAGAGTGGAAACAGAAACTCTCAGTAACACAGCATACTCATCTCCATTTATACCCAAGTAATGTGCATCTAGGTGCTCTCTGGCTTACAGATCATTTAGACCCTTACTTTTTTTTGCCCTTCCCTAAACGGGGTGCCATCTGACCCTCCCCTATGGGTGTTGTTTCTCAGACAGTGACAGTGACAGATAATAAACATAAACCATCCATTTCCTCCTGCCAGCAGCTCTCTAATGCTCAGAAAGGCATATGTGTGGCCATAATATATGGTGGCACCCTCTCTTCTCTCATTTATCTGCTTCAGCCCTTATTCTACTGCCCTATGTTTACCTTCGTCATTAGTAACCTCCCAGAGGTCACAAACAGGACTCCTCTCCTTTTCTTTTGTTTTCCTCCCATTATAAAAAGAACACGGCAATTTTTGACTATTTGGAAAATTTGAAAACAAGTAATTAAAACACTATTCTGAACCCCACAATTGAGAGATACTAGGTATTTATGTTGTGTTGTATTTCCTTCTTAGTTTGACCTTGTGCATGTATACAATTGAAATCACACTACATATTGTTTTATGTCTTGTTTTATTTCACTTAACATTATATTATGAGCATTTCCTTAGACCAATAAGCATATTTCTCATAACTTGAGTGGCCAATACTATTCTACTGTACAGGTATTTCTGATTTATTTAACCTTTCCCTTAATTTTTCACTGTCATAGACAATGCCACAGTAAGCATCTTTCCCATACTGTTCCCACAGAGGATGGGATACACAGCGCTAAACACTTTCCAGAGAACTTGTATGCATTTACAGTCCCTTCAGCTGTGTCTCAGAGTTCCATTTCCACCGAACTCCCTCCACTGCCATGAAGTATCATATTTTACTGCCTATTTTAGAAAAAGGAAATGACACTCCACTGTTATTTCCATATATGTTTCTTGGGTAATGAATATAATCTGTACGGCCTGCTTTACTTATTTGGGGTACAAATGTGATTATATTGCTCTAATTACCCCCAAAGGATGATTTCAGCACTTATAGCCAATATGAGCAGGGAGTTCAATACGCCCTCTTGAGGCCTCCCAGCAACATCCCCATCCCTGCCTCATCTGAGAATCCACAGGGAAGAATTCGTCTGACTTCTGAATGCTTGGGAATAAGATAACTGGAGAATCTGATCAGTACCTTCTGTCAGAGGCTGCAGAGGGGGTGGCTGTTGAAGGCTTGCCCTGAGCAATTCAGGTTCTTGTCCACATGCCCCACACATACTCACTCACTGTGTTCAAGCTCAGCCATGGTGTCAGGTTGGCTGGCTTGGAGGTGAGAGTCATGCTTATAGCACTGTCCCATGCTACCCCAGATCTAGCCTGTGAGTTTCAGGGACCCTATAATGCCTGGACCATTAGATGCCTCCCACCTTTTGGTGCCCTGAGCAGCCTTTCTCTCTGCAGACTTTAAGGGTCAGGAACACCTGGTCCAGCCAAGGTGCTAGTTTAGAATCTGGGAGCTGGGGAGTGGGGGCCAAGACTGTGATCTCAGAAGGCTCTTGGGCTGTTCATGAAACGGATCCATTCCTTCCAAGATATCTGTCTACCAGGTGGAGGGAGCTTCTCCTAAAAGCTGGGTGTGAGAGTATCCTCTGTGGGTTTACTGCCTGACTTTGAATCCTGGCTTTACCATTTCTGAGCTGGGTAGTCTTGAGCAATTTGCTTAATCTCTTTAAGACTCAAATTCCTCATCAGTGAAAGAAGGTTTATTTAAGTACCTTCCTCTTAAGATCCCTGTGAGGATTAAATGAGATAATCCATGTGAAGTGTATAATGTCCCTGGCACAAAGACACATAACATAAGTTAGCCACAAAATTATTATGCTATATAAAACTCAAAAGGTCCTATTGCACCCAAATGAAAGTTTTGCTACCAGGGGACTTCTTCTCCATTATGTGGAGAAACTGCTGGAAACTTATTTCTTGTTTAAAAAATCTGTCTTAAATTCATCGATTAGTAAAGTTAAACATCAACCCCCCACCAGCCCCAGCGTTGCTATATTTATTTGCTCTTTGGTGAATTGTCAGTCAAAGCGTTTCCTGTTTTCTGCTTTCTTTTTATTTTTTAGTTAAACATTTTATTTTGAGATAACTGTCTATGCAGTAATAAGAAATAAGGCAGAGAGATTCCATGTAACCCTTGTTTCAGTTTCTTGAACATCTGTGCATGTGTGTGTGTATTTATTTATTTTTCACGCTTGTTTCTTTCTGTTTTTCAGATTATATCATTTCTATCATTCTATCTTCAATGTCACTAATTCTTCTGTCCTCTACATTCTGATTTGAGTGCACTCGCTGGTTCTTATTTAGGTTTTCTATTTTCTTATTCTAAAATTTCCATTTGGTTCTTCTTTATGTCTTCTGTTGAGTCCATTCACTGATTCTTATTTAGGTTTTCTATTTTCTTATTCTAAAATTTCCGTTTGGTTCTTCTCTATATTTTCTGTTTCTTTGCTGAGATTTTCTGTTTCTTTGCTAAGTCTTTCTATGTTTTCATTTGCTTCAAATGTGTTCTAAATTGTTCATTGAAGCATTATATGATGGCTGATTTAAAACCCTTGTCAGATAATTCTAACATCTCTGTGTGGGTATCTATTTTTTCGCCATTCTAGCTGAGGTTTTCTTAGTTCTTTGTGTGATGAGTGCTTTTTGATCAAAGCCATTTGCGGCATTATGTTATGGACTCTGGGTCTTAGTTAGACCTTCTTTTTTAGCTGACATTTGTAGCATCACTCCATCCGAGGAAGGAAGCCCACCCTCATTACTGCCAGGGAGGGGTGGGAATATCAAGTCCCCTATACACTCTGTTGACCCCCAAGAGTGGTGAAGTTCCTCCTTACTGCTGGGTGAGAGTAAGAGATTGGTTCACCATGAGGTCTTTATCCCACCCTTGCCTGCGAGGGCAGAGATACCTTGTCACTGATCCTGCATAGCCTCCATGGTCGGGGGCAGTGTGGCCTCATTCACACTGGGTGGCGGTGAAAGTCCTGACTCAATGCCAGGCGTCTTCTGAACCCCAGCATGGTGCCTTGTTACTGCTGGTAGGTTCCTTACTTGGTGCTGTTATATTGCAGCCTTCCCACATGGTCTCCATAACATGGGGGTGAGGGACCACATTACTGCCTATTACATGCCTGCTACTGCAGGCAACTGTACTGCTTGTCATACTCCCTACTCTGCCTTTTCTGCCATCACCCTGGTGGAAGAGTTCAGAGACCTTCTTACAGACCAATGAAGATGGTCTGTAAGCTCCCCACCTTTGCTGGCATGGGTGGGGTGGGCCACAGTTTTATCTGTGATGTTTAGCTGGAGGTGAGCATTATGGTCTAAAAGTTATCTGTCTTGCTAGGCTGCTCCTTGCTAGGCTTTCCTTAGGGAGAGAAGACTTTTGCAGGATCTTGTTTTGGGTCTGCATCCATTGGCCTTTCCAGGTTGCCAGCTCCTGAAGCTCCAAGTCTGGGGTGTGTATATGGGACAAAAAGAAAACCCAGGGAGCCCAACACTGTGTCATTTCTCAGGTCCAAAGTTACTAGCTGGTCTGCTTTCTTCCCTCCATCTTTCAGAGTCTTCTTGTTTGTCTTACCTATAAGTTCAGGGGTTTTAGCTATACTTAGTGGGAGGATTAGGGAAATGTATGTTCCCCAGAAGTGAAAGTTTCTCTCTGCCTCCTTTTCAAAAATAAAGTTTTATTGTTTTCCTTATAAACTTGTCAGAAATCAAATATTAAGGATATCAACCTTCTGAATGTCAGAACTGTAAACAATATCTTTTCCTATATGTGGTTATTTGTATGCTTATTCAAGACCTGTGCTACATTCACTTAAAAAAATCATATTGATGTTAGTGGTGATGGTGATGATGATGAATCAGAAAGTATTGGCTAAAATCAAGTGCTTAGATCTTTAGCCAAATTGAGTTCTGTAGGCGGTCTCCTGTTGCCATAGATAAGTTTGAATTAGCTCCAGGGGAGTGAAGTCTTGGTAGCAGATTCAAGGTTTGGCATGTCCCTGTCCTCCAGGAGGAATTGAGACTTTCAAGGGACTGATCAGGAGGCTGCTGGCAACAGGAGCAATTTGGCCTACAGCTGGGCTGAAGAAGTTCCTATCAGCAATCCATGCTGGCTCTGCCTGTAGGAGCTTGATGACACCTTAATGCCTTTACAATCAGAGCGGCAGTGAACAGCTTGTTCCCTTGGCAAAGGGTGATTTTGCCCTTTATCACTCCAATGCTGCAAAGCTGAGACTCTTGGACTCAGTGACTTTGGGGACATTATTTATATGACACTTCCACGTACCTGCTGGGCTTTCTGGTCCCTCCAATCAAGGGAGACCCTCAGGAAAATTGTGACCCTTGGGATGATGGTTTTTGGTGATTCCAACTCCATTTTTGCCCTTCATTCATTTATTCATTCATTGAATCATCTATTCCATTGTTTATCTTCTTATTAGAGAACTACCTTCTTTTCAGGAGGCATCAGGGAAACAAATGAAAAACATCCTTTTTGCTGACAGGATGATCATAAGTAGGGAAGACAATGACCATCACATTTACAGCCATGATGGAAAGAAGTACAAGGTCCTCTCACAGTGCAGAGCAGGCTAAGGATAGACTGTCAGAAAGGGCTTCTTGAAGGAGATGACACGTGGGGTGAGTCTTGTTGGGGAAAAGGAATTAGCCAAGTGAAGAGGGAGCAGGCATGCAAGGCTGACCACTGCAACAGAGAGATGTGGTTCTAGGATGGTGGGACCACAGAGTGGGAAATGCCAGGTGTGTGAGAGGTGAGCCTGAGAGGCAGAGGGGGTTTGGTGCTGCAGGGCTTTATTGTCAGGTTACCGAGCCTGGATTTCAGCCTAAAGACAACGTATAACCATGAAGGGTTTTTATGCAGAATAGTAGCACAATATTCCAGAAAGCTCATTCTGACTATCATGTGGAAGAAGAATGGATTGGAGAAGAATGTGCCTTTGTCTTGAATATAATCACTGGCCACTTCAGTCTTGGAGGAAATCAGTATGTTCATTTGTACCAAAATATCAGTGATTTTACATGATCCTAAGAACAGTATTTTTGTTGTTATTATTGTAAATGAGGATTGGGAGAATCTGATTTTGTGGTGAACCCTCAAACCATACTATGTGGGTGAGCATACATTTGCTGAGGTTTGAGATCTGCTGACCAGTCCTTCTCAGAAACTGCAGGTAACTGAGAGCTGTTATCATCAGATGAATTCTTTTCCATCCATCTGTTTATGTAAATAACAAGAAGGGCCTTTCTTGTGAGCTGTGAAGACTGTCCTGAATGAGAAAACAGCTTTTCAGTGTTTTGGAAGAATGATAGGAACTGATGGTAAAAGGGGAAAATGAAGGTCACTTCGCATTCATTTCCTTCCTTTGGATCAGAAACTATGAAAATGTAAATTGAACCTTGAAACATTCAAGCAGAAATGGGAAAACAGAGGACAAAGGCTGTTTGAGACATAGCTAGTGAATTTGGGGAGGCTGGGAGGTGGGGAAATACTCGCTGTTCCCAGGAAACAATATCGCTTTCATCAAAAGGAAGAAAAAATAAGTTCTCTGGTTTCCTATGTCCTGAGGCTGAATTTAATTAAAGCAAGAAAGGGCAGAGAGAAGTGATAAATAAAACAAAACCTAGATCTGTAGGAAACTGCCCTAGAGAAGTTAGAGGAGAGTGAGGCTGGTAATCATCATTACGTGAGGGATGAGATATGTCAAGGGTAGAGGATGTCATGTGGACAATATAATGAAGCACAATATGGGAGGAGATAGTAAAATCCAAACACATTTTATAATAGCAGAACTAAGATGCAGGGTGCATGCATGAGCACTGGTTCTTTTCAGTTTGACAAAACGGATCTTTGACGTCTCCCTCTTTATCAGCCTGGGGGATGAAAGCAGTGATATCTGCAAGATGATGCCCTTGGCTGAGGGCCACTGAAATTTCATTGGAGATGTGAGAGAGGAAAACTTGGGTGGTGGATAATTTGTATGGTAAGGATTGCATTTCAGATGATCTTGGGGAAAAGGTAATATACGCAAAAGCATAACCAAAGGTAACGGGAATGCCTGGAGCAATTGAAAATCCAAGTTCTCAAATGCGGGATGGCAACCCCAGGTTTGCCAATTTTGTGCTGGGTGACTTTGGGCAAGTCACAAGTTCGCTATTCATCAGTCAGTCAAGGAATGGGGCTAAGGTGTAATACCTCATTTTAGCTATTGTTAAAAGGATTAAATGAATTAATATGTGTAAGGCACTTAATTCCTGGCACACAGGAAATGCAACATATAAAAAAAATTAAAAACTATTGTGATGACGGCTGTCTGCCCAAGATATTGGGGTGTCTGGGGACTCAGTTTGAGACAGTATAAAAGCAACAATGTCACTTGGAAGCTCTGAGCCAACTTGTGGAAGAGTCTAGAATCAAGAGAGTGAGAAATCAATATTAGCATCCTGTGGGGAATGGGAAAGATCAGGATCATAAATGGGTGGCAGAGCCATGAGTCAGGGATGGGCTGGAGAAGGCATGGAATCAGAGCCAGGGTAGAGCAAGCTGAGGGCAGTCTGTAAGCAGGGATTTGTGTCACTTTGTTCATTGCTATAAGCCTAGTGCCTAGAGCAGTGCCTGATACATAGCTGGCCCTCCCTAAGTGTTTGTTGAGTAAATGATTGAAGTGTTGTAAGGGCAGTGGACATGTTGGCCTGGTATAAAGGGACAGAATCAGGATGGACAGATGTTACAGGGAAGCAACCTTAAAGGCCACAGTAACTCCCACAGCAAGGAGTCTGAGTTCTCTGGGGTGTTTAGAACTAGAAAATCCTGAATTTGAGTAAGGAAGGTTGAGGAACATCAATTAATGTCTTTCTCTCTTCCTCCCTGCCTCCTGCCTTTCCTCCTTCCTTTTGGATCTTTGTCTTTCATCTGCCAATCTACCCTGATATAAAGGAAGTGGTTGCCTTCTAATTTTTTTCTCTTCTGTGGATGGAGCAAGGACACAATCAAGTGAGTTTAAGGAACAGTTAAGAGATTTCAGTTAGGTTTAAAGAAGAATTTCTTACAAGCAAGTAGTGCTCAATCCTGAAATCTGTTACAGAGGCAAGTGGGGGAAAACCTTCCTGTCTAAAAGATCTCTGCCAGTAGCATAAATTCTCCATTCTCTAGAAAGCTCTGTGATCCTACATGAAAGAGAATGAATGAGGAAAACCCATGAGGGGTCTCTGCCCAGGAGGATGTGGAAGTGAAGATGACCTTAAAGATGACTCAAAGATTTGCAGGCTTGCAAAATGGAATTGGGTGACGGGAGGGGAAGGGATGAAGTCCAAAGACCAGGCCAAGGCAAATGGCAACATTCTTTTTTCAGCAGATCAAAGAAGAGAAGGTATGAATCCTTGGTGTATTTATGGTTAGTTGTTAATTCTGGGTTTTTAGCCTGTTTGGGATATTGTGATAAGGATGTGTAGGATTGTGGTGGTGGGGTGGTGGTGGTCTTTGTGTAGGTGTGAGTATGTGGTATATGTATGTGGGTCTGTATGGATGTGTGTGTGTGTGTGTGTGTGTGTGTGTGTGTATGTGTGTGTGTGTGTATGTGTGTGTGTGTGTGTGTGTGTGTGTGTGTGTATGAGGATGAAAAAGAGGTGTCTATATTTTCAAATGCTGCTCAAGTACTTAGAGATCCTCATTGTGGGTTTCCATAGAAACATGAGATTTTGTCTCAGAAACAAATGGCAGGATCCTGGAGTAAAGGGCACGGAAACTCACCTTTAATATCTTTTTGTAATCTACCTATTTCTGTGCATTTGTGAGGGCAAGTAAGCTAAAGGAGTGATCAAAATATTCAGAAATATCTTAGTGGTTATTTTAATAAAAAAAAGGAGGACATTGGTCATTCGGTTTTTCTTTTACACAGGTTTCACATAACACAGAGGTTATTTCTAAGATTCTCTCTTTGATTTCTTACTTTACTTCAGCCTGTGTACCAACCAATTCTTGTTAAATATTTATGGACAAGATTAAAGACTTTATAAAACTTAGCAGCTGGCAGCTATCCTCGCCTAAAGGATATAGCAGAGAGTTTTCATTTTAATTGGATAACTATGTGACAGAAATATCTAACCCCTAAGGGAAATACAAGAATTAAAATATGTAAAGCAATTTTCAAAAGAGAAAATCGCCTTTTACATTTTGTAGTTTTTATTTCCGTGTGTAGTTTGTGTGAAGATGAAGTTACGGTGTTGTCTTTTATAGTTTCCTAAGGTTGAAGACATATTTCAGAATGTTTCCTAATACGATTCAGGCAGTGAAAAGACAATTTTGGTCCTTGATGTGACACAAAATCACTCATCATACTCCACTTCTAAGACTCTTTAACACAGCTGTCTCATGACCAAGTTGTAAAATGAGAGAGTAAACTGAAAAGTTCTGGGGAGTGGACGAATCCGTTAAACTGGCTGTCTGATATTGAATGTAACCAACAGCAGTTGAAAAACTGTTTTTTCTTTTTTTTTCCATTATTAAGCCAGCAATTGCCTGACATTGAATAGCCGTACTCTTTGTATTGAGCTTCTGACATTGATCTCAAACTGTTTGAGAGAGAGAAAGACATTAATTGGTGTTCCTCAGCTGATCTTGGACAAGTCACTTCCCCTCTGTGGGTCTGATACTCAACCATAACATATGGGGCTTGGACAAAATATTTCCTGAGATTTTTGTTTTTGTTTTTGAGGGCCTAAGTGTCTAAGTCAGGGCCAGCAAGCAAGGGACCATGAACCAAATCCTATCTCCTGCCTGTTTTTCTATAACCCTGAAAATTAAGAATGACATTTTAAAATGGTTGGGGGAAAATCAATAGAAGATTAATATTTTGTGATACATAAAATTATATGAAATTCAATTTTTGGTGTCTATAAAGTTTTATTGCAACAGATCCAAGCTTATTTATTTACATTGTTTTGTCCACGGCTGTTTTCACATCACAATGGCATAGCTGAGTACTGTGACAGAGACCCTGGGATCCTCAAAGCCTAACGTATTCACTCTCTAATCTTTGCAGAAAAAGGTTTCCAACTTCTACCTAAATGATTCTCAATCATTTAAAAGAATCAGTCAAACCATCTTGTTTTTTTTTTTTTTTTTTTCTGTATGCGGGCCTCTCACTATTGTGGCCTCTCCTGTTGCGGAGCACAGGCTCCAGACACGTAGGCTCAGTGGCCATGGCTCATGGGCCTAGCCACTCCGCGGCATGTGGGATCTTCCCAGACCGGGGCACGAACTCGTGTCCCCTGCATCGGCAGGCGGACTCTCAACCACTGCGCCACCAGGGAAGCCCAAATCACCTTGTTTTGATTGTTTGAACAGTAATGTTCTTAACAGAACGGATTGCGTTTGGAAAAAGTTTTTGTTAGATCTCTTCTCTGTGTTTAAAAGGGGGAAAATGTGGTTTTCTTCAAACAAACCAGGTAACTTTTTGACATGAACTAATTTCTCTGGCTAATTTTTCCTCTCTCAGCTTCACTTTGGAGAGTGTTAACTGCATTCCTGTAGGGGTGGGGGAGGTGGGAGAATGTCACCTATGGACCAAAGGTTTCAAGAGTCCACTCCTTCAAGGTCTTCCTTGTTTATAAGGTCTCAAACCCAAGCTCTGAGAAAAACTCTTGACTGGCTGAAGTGCAAATGAAACCAATCACTAGCAGACCTAGGGAGGTAACCTTTATTGATCCTTTGCTCTTGGCCAGCCTCAGTGTTAGGCATTTTCATGCATAGTATTTTAAAATTCTTTTTAATGACCTCATCTCCCAGGTGGGAGGGCCTGGGGCATGGAGAGTTTAGACAGCTGGTAAGTAGAAGAGTGTAGATTTGAGCCTAGATCTGTCTGACTTCTAAGCTCAAGTTCTTACAAAATCAACTTCACATTTACAAAAACTTCTTCCCAGTAAGGAAGTCACCCCAAAAAACCAAAAATAAGTCCAGAAGTCCTACGTTTACATCATAGACAGGTCCAGGAACCTCTGTCAGTCTCTTTGGATGTGTCAAAACTCTCCCTAAATAGCTTCCAATCTCTGTTTTCAAGTGTCAGAGCTCTCCTTTATGAGACTTTGTTTGTTTGTTTTCCATGCTATGGCTTCTGTTGTGGGCATCCCACTGTTTTTAAGGGCTGACTCCCAGTGTGCAGAGCTCCCAGGAGACCTGACATTTTGCTGGCTGTTGGCAAATGGCACCTCCTCTAACCAGTCTGCTAGGAACCTTCCTACACTGGCTGATTACATCTTCCTCTGAGCCCCCCCATCTATCTTCTCCTTCATGTCCAACATTCTGCCATGGAGCCCCGTTGGACTGTAAACTTCTAGAGGTCAGAGATTATGTCTTAGGTCTTTGTAACCACGCAGCACTGAGTGTGGTGCCTTGTGAGGGCAATGAACATCTGTGAATAATTACATGGGAAAAGAATTCCATTCTGGAAATTTACCTCATCACCTATATTCTGAGTGCCTACTATATGTTGAAGCCAACAAGAACACATTGAATGAAGGCAAGGCTGTTTGCATTTATTTCAGCAGAAAAGGGGCAGGTTTAAGCTGAGATATGACATCTAGGGCTAGCATTTCTTTTGAATTGAGGTACAGCTGAGGTACAATATTATATAAGTTACAGGTGTACAACATAGTGATTCACAATTTTTAAAGGTTATACTCCATTTATAGCTATTATAAAACATTGGCTATATTCCCTGTGTTGTACAATATATCCTTGTAGCTTATTTTATACCTAATAGTTTGTACCTCTTAATCTCCTACCCTGATGTGGGCCCACCCCCTTTCCCTTTCCCTAGGATGGCAATTTTTCTTCCTCTTTTTATCTTTATTTTATTTTATTAAAAGAATTCTTTTCCAGGTGTACAACAAAGTGCTTCAGTTATGCATATACATCTATTCTTTTTCAAATCTTTCCCCATTTAGGTTATTACAGAATATTGAGCAAAGTTCTCACTGCTATACAGTAGGTCCTTTTTGGTTATCTATTCTAAATATAGCAGTGTGTACCTGTCAATCCAAAACTCCCAATCTATCCCTCCCCCTACCCTTCTGCCCTGGTAACCAAAAGTTTGTTGTCTAAGTCTATGAGTCCACTTCTGTTTTGTAACTAAGTTCATTTGTATCTTTTTTTTTTTTTAGATTCCACATATAAGTGATATCACAGGATTTTTGTCTTTCTCTGTCTGACTTACTTCATTTAGTATGATAATCTCCAGGTCCATCCATGTTGCTGCAAATGGCATTATTTCATTCTGAGTAATATTCCATTGTATATATGTACCACATCTTCTTTATCCATTCATCTGTCAATGAACATTTAGGTTGTTTCCATGTCTTAGCTATTGTAAACAGTGCTGCAATGAACATTGGGGTGCATGTATACTTTTGAACCAAGTTTTTCTCCGGATATATGCCCAGAAGTGGAATTTCTGGATCATATGGTAGCTCTACTCTTCATTTGTTAAGGAACCTCCATACTGTTCTCCACAGTGGATTTACCAAGTTACATGCCCACCAACATTGTAGGAGGGTCCCCTTTTCTCTATACCCTTTCCATCCCTTGTTGTTTGTAGATTTTCTGATGATGGTCATTCTGACTGGAGTGAGATGATATCATATTGAGTTTTGATTTGCATTTCTCTGATAATTAGCTATGTTGAACATCTTTTCATGTGCCTCTTGGCCATCTGTATATCTTCTATGGAGAAATGTCTATTTAGGTCTTCTGCCCATTTTTTGATTTGGTTGTTGTTTTTTACTGTATTGAGCTACATGAGCTGTTTGTAAGTTTTGGAGATTAATCCTTTTTTGGTCACATCATTTGCAAATATTTTCTCCCATTCTGAGGGTTGTCTTTTCGTTTTGTTTACGGTTTCCTTTGCTGTTCAAAAGCTCTTGAGTTTAATTAGGTCCCATTTGTTTATTTTTGTTTTTATTTCCATTACTCTGGTGGATGGATCAAAAAAGATATTGCTGCAATTTATATCAGAGAGTGCTCTGCTTATGTTTTCCTCTAAAAGTTTTATAGTATCTGGTCTTACATTTAGGTCTTTAATCCATTTTAAGTTTATTTTTATGTGTGGTGTTAAAGAGTATTCTAATTTTATTTTTTATTTTTTTTGCGGTACACGGGCCTCTCACTGTTGTGGCCTCTCCTGTTGCGGAGCACAGGCTCCAGACACACAAGCTCAGCAGCCATGGCTCGTGGGCCCAGCTGCTCCACGGCATGTGGGATCTTTCCAGACTGGGGCACAAGCCCGTGTCCCCTGCATCAGCAGGAGGACTCTCAACCACTGTTCCACCAGGGAAACCCTAATTTAATTGTTTTACATGTATTTAGCTTTCTAGTATTCCCAGCACCATTTATTGGAGAGAATGTCTTTCCTTCATTGTACAGTCTTGCCTCCTTTGTCATAGATTAATTGACCATAGGTATGTGGGTTCATTTCTGGACTTTCTGTCATATGTCTGTTTTTGTGCCAGTACCATACTGCTTTGATGACTGTAGCTTTGTAGTATAGTCCAAAGTTGGGCAGCCTGATTCCTCCAGCTCCGTTTTTCTTTCTCAAGATTGCTTTGGCAATTTGGGGTCTTTTGTGTTTCCATAAAAATTGTAAAATTATTTGTTCTAATTCTGTGAAAAATATCACTGGTAATTTGATAAGGATTGCATTGAATTTGTAGATTGCTTTGGGTAGTATAGTCATTTTCACAACATTGATTCTTCTAATCCAAGAACATGGTATGTCTCTCCATATGTTTGTGTCATCTTTGATTTCTTTCATCAGTATCTTACATTTATCTGAGCAGGAGGGAGGCTCCGAGGGCAGAGGATTAGGCCTGGGAGCCCTACTGGCTTCCTGGTGTCTAACTGGACAGGGAAAGCACTGGCCCCATTCCTTTCATTTCCTTTGTGCCCCCCCACTGTCTCCCCCAGGGTCTCCCCTGTCTCCTCTGGACCCCTAACCATGGGTGGGTCACGCTGGGTGTAGGAACTCCTTCCCTCCCTCAGCCACCCCTCAGGGGTGCCAGTCCTGTCCTGCCTCCACTTCTCCTCCCCCTTCACTCTACATCCTACCCGGTTGCTGGGGGTTCCTCCCATCCCCTTAGGTGTCTGTGGTCCCCCACCTGGTAGATGCCCTAGTTGTGAGGAGACGTGAATTCCGCATCCTCCTAGTATGCCATCTTGACTCCTCCACCTGTTAGGAGATTTTAAATCACACTTTCAATTTCAGCACCTGTGATTGATCTATTTGTATTTTCTATTTCTTCCTGCTTTGATCTTGGGAGATTGTACCTTTGTTAGGATTTGTCCATTTCTTCCAGGTTGTCCATTTTATTGGCATATAGTTGCTTGTAGTAGTCTGTTATGATTCTTTGTATTTCCGTGGTTTCATTCTAATGTCTCCTTTTCATTTCTAATTTTATTGATGTAAGCCCTCTCCCTTTTTTTCTTGATGCATCTGGCTAAAAGTTTATCAATTTTGTTTATCTTCTCAAAGAACCAGCCTTTAGTTTCATTGATTTTTTTCTATTGTTTTCTTTGTTTCTATTTTATTTATTTCTGCTCTGATCTTTATGATTTATTTTCTTCTGTTAACTTTGGGTTTTGTATATTCTTCTTTCTCTAGTTGCTTTAGGTGTAAGTTTAGGTTGTTTATTTGAGATTTTTTCCTGCTTCCTGAGGTAAGATTGTATTGCTATAAACTTCCCTCTTAGAACTGCTTTTGCTGCATCCCATAGCTTTTGGATCATTGTGCTCTCATTTTCATTTGTCTCTAGGTATTTTTTTATTTCCTCTTTGATTTCTTCAGTGATCCATTGGTTCTTTAGTAGTATATTATTTAGCCTCCATGTGTTTGTGTTTTTTACAGTTTTTTTCTTGTAGTTTATTTGTAATCTCATTGCATTGTGGTCAGAAATATGCGTGATGTGATTCAATTTTCTTAAATTTACCAAAGCTCACTTTGTGGCCCAGCCTGTGGCCAGTCCTGGAGAATGTTCCATGTGCAGTTGAGTAAAATGTGTATTCTGCTGCTTTTGGATGGAATGCTCTATAAAATCAATTAAGTCCATCTGGTCTAATGTGTCATTTAAGACCTATGTTTCCTTATTCATTTTCTGTCTGGATGATCTGTTCATCGATGATAGTGGGGTATTAAATTCACCCACTATTATTGTGTTACTGTCCATTTCTCCCTTTATGGCTGTTAGTGTTTGCCTTAAATACTGAGGTGCTCCTATGTGGGTACATATATATTTACAATTGACATTTTTTCTTCTTGGATTGATCCCTTGATCATTATGTAACGTCCTTCTTTATCTCTTGTAACAGTCTTTATTTTAAAGTCTATTTTGTCTGATATGAGTATTGCTACTCCAACTTTTTTTTTCATTTTCCATTTGCATGGAACACCTTTTTCCATCTCCTCACTTTCAATCTGTATGTGTCCCTATGTCTGAAGTAGGTCTCTTGTAAACAGCATATATACAGGTATTGTTTTTGTATTCATTCTGCCAGTCTATGTCTTTTGGTTGGCGTGTTTAATCCATTTATGTTTAAGGTAATTATTGATATGTATGTTCTTATTGCCATTTTGTTAATAGTTTTGGAATTGTTTTTGTAGGTCTTTTTTCTTCCTTCCTTTTTTCTTCTCTTCTCTTGTGATTTGATGCCTATCTTTAGTGTTGTGTTTCAATTCCTTTTCCTTTTTTGTGTGTGTATCTATTGTAGATGTTTGGTTTGCAGTTACCATGAGGTTTTGATATAGCAGTCTGTATATAAACACGAATTTTTTAAGTTGCTGATCTTTTAATTTCAAATGCATTTCCAATATCCTGCATTTGTCTTCTCTTCTCACAATTGTGGTTTTGATATCATATTTGTGTGTGGATGACTTCCTACTTTTACTGTGTGTTTGCCTTTACTGGTGAGCTTTTCCATTCATAATTTTCTTATTTCTAGTCATGGCCTTTTCCTTTCTGCTTAGGGAAGTTCCTTTAGCATTTGTTGCAAAGATGGTCTTGGTGGTGCTGAACTCTCTTAGATTTTGCTTGTTTGTAAAGCTTTTGATTTCTCCATCAAACCTGAATGAGAGCCTTCTGGGTAGAGTATTCTTTGTTATAGGTTCTTCCCTTTCATCACTTTAAATATATTGTGCTACTCCCTTCTGGCCTGAAGAGTTACTGCTGAGGAATCAGCTGATAATCTTATGGGAGTTCCTTTGTATGTTATTTGTGTCTTTTCCCTTGTTGCTTTTAATATTTTTTCTTTGTCTTTAAATTTTTTCAATTTGATTACTATGTGTCTTAGTGTGTTCCTCTTTAGGTTTCTCCTACCTGGGACTCTGTGCTTCCTGGGCTTAGGTGACTGTTTCCTTTCCCATGTTAGGGAAGTTTTCAGCTATTTTCTCTTCAAATATTTTCTCAGGTCTTTTGTCTCTCCTCCTTTTGGGACTCTTATAATGCAAATGTTGGTGCGTTTAATGTTGTCTCAGAGATCTCATACACTGTCTGCATTTCCTTTCATTCTTTTTTTCTTTATTCTGTACCATGGCAGTGATTTCCACCATTCTATCTTCCAGCTCACTTATTCGTTTTCTTCTGCCTCAGTTATTCTGCTATTGATTCCTTCTAGTGTATTTTTCATTTCAGATATTCTATTATTCATCTCTGTTTGTTCTTTAGTTCTTTTAGGTCTTTGTTAAACATTTCTTCCATCTTCTGGATCCTTTTCTCCATTCTTTTTCCAAGGTCCTGGATCATCTTCATTCTTATTATTCTGCATTCTTTTTATGGAAGGTTGCCTATCTCTGCTTCACTTAGCTGTTCTTCTGGGGTTTTATTCTATTCCTTCATCCAAGACATATTCCTCTGTAATTTCATTTTGTCTAACTTTCTGTGATTGCAGTTTTTTTTTCTGTAGGCTACAGGACTATAACTCTTCTTGCTTCTGTTGTCTGCTCTCTGGTGGATGAGGCTATCTAAAAGGCTTGTGCAGGCTTCCTGATGGAAGGGACTGGTGCTTGGTGGAGCTGGTTCTTGTCCCTCTGGTGGAAAGGACCATGCTCTGTAAGACCTTAAACTGCTTGTCTGCTGATGGATACAGCTGTGTTCCCACCCTGATGGTTGTTTGGTCTGAGGCGACCCAACACTGGAGCTTACAGGTTCTTGGGTGGGGTTAATGGCAGCCTCCAGGAGGGCTCATGTCAATGAGTACTCCCAGAACTGCTGCTGCCAGTGTCTTTGTCCCTGTAGTGAAACACAGCTGCTCCCCACCTCTGCAGGAGGCCCTTCAATACCAGCAGGTAGGTCTGGTCCAGTCTCTTATGGGATCACTGCTTTTTTCCCCTGGGTCCTGATGTGCACGGGTCCTTGTGCACACCCTCCAAAGGTGGAGTTTCTGCTCCCCAAGTCCTGTGTAATTCCTGCAATCAAACCCAACTGGCCTTCAAAGCCAGATTCTCTGGGGGCTCCTCCTACCATTGCCAGACGCCCAGGCTCATAAGCCTGATGTGGGGCCCAGAACTTTCACTCCAGTGGGAAAACTTCTGTGGTATAATTGTTTTCCAGTTTTTGGTTTGCCCCCGCAGTGGGTATGGGATTTGATATTATGATGATTGTGCCCTTTGTTGTGGCTTCTTCTTTGTCTTTGGATGTAGGGAATCCTTTTTGGTAGGTTCCAGCATTTTTTTGTCAATGGTTTCTCAACAGTTATTTTTAATTTTGGTGTTCTCATAAGAAGAGGTGAGTGCACGTCCTTCTACGCCACCATCTTGAGCGATTGTGCTCCCTATGATGGCATTTTTAAAAGGGACTCTTTAGTTTACTGAGGAGAAAGCCTCTCTGTTACCTGGGTGGTCTTATTACTAAGCTCTCTCTCTTCCAACCAGAACTGATAGAGACACTACACATCGCTCAGTCAGTTCCATCTTTCCAAATCCTGGATTTACATGCATCCAAGCTCTGGGAATCTGCAAGGTGTGAGGGCCTGGTGGTGAAGAGTATGAGCTCTGGAGTCGATACATTTGTGTTTTCAGTTCCACTTCTGTGAGTTACAAACTGCACAACCTTGGGCATTTACTTAAAGTTCTCTGGAACCCAGTTTCCTCATTTGTAAAATCAGAGTAATACTAGCTCTTACTCCACAAGGTTGTCTTGAATATTAGATGGGAAAATGCACCTAAAGCACTTATATGATGGCAATCATACTTACGATGCTAAGGTAACAGGAGAGCTACCCAACCATGATTGCTTTTTGGTGACAGGAGTGCTTGTCCACTCAACTGTTGATGTTTTAATTTATTCTGCACATAGCTGATGTAGACATTTGGGAGGGAAAAGATCCAGGAGAAAATCTGAGAAGTCCTATTTCCCCTCCCCGCTGTCTCTGTCTTCCCTGCCTGCATTCTTCCCCTACTTCATGAGCAGTGACAGAAGCATCTTCCATTTGTTTCTTTAGTTAAGCCTTGGCCACGCTGGGGCGAGCCATTTCCAGCATCCATCTTTGGCAGCCTGTGGCAGTGCTGGGTGGATGGACCACATGTTTATGAACATAACGTGGGGCCCAGGCCTCTGTCACAGTCCTGAGCCCTGATGCCCACCCAACATGCAGGGTGGGCTGAGTGGTTAGGCTGAGGGTCCCTGCTATCTGCAGCTGGGCTCTAGGCATAGAGGAATAATGCAGACCATTTTGAACATTTACTATGTGCCAGACATTGTTCCAAGCAGTTTATAGGTATTATCCTACTTAACTCTCACAACCCTGCCCATTTTAGAGGTAAGGAAAAGGATGGAGAAAAGTTAAGCAACCTGCCCAATATTATAAGCTGGCAGAGCCAAGAATTAAACCCAAACCTTCCAGCTCCAGAAGCCAAGCTGAGACAAGCTGAGTGGCTTGGTGTTTTTCAGCTACCAAGAGTTCATTCCAGAATCTTTTGCAAAAATTGTGCAGCTTCAATGCATACTTTTCACTCAGGTGTTGTTATTCAGATCCCCAGCCTTGTTTTCTTAGGGGAAAAAATACAACTGAGAAAGGATCATACTTAGAGTCATCTGAAAAACAATTTGATAGCTGTGATTGTCACTTAGAAATGAAGGCCTTTCTCACTTTGTGCTCCTGGAGCCTTTATTTCTGTGTGTGTGGGGGGGTGGGGGAGGTGGGGAGTTGGATGAGCTGTGAAAATAAGTGGATTTTCTCTGATGTCTAATCCACTAATTATGCAGAGCAAAATTGGATCACACTTGTAACTCAGTTTTTACTGTTTGCATTAAGAAATGCTATTGGCCGAGTGAACAGGAAAAGGGAGAAGGACGTTGCAAATCATTACTTAATGTGACCAGAGTGAATGGTAATTTTATGGGGGGGGATTGGGCAAGGTGTTGCCTTTGGACTGCTCGGTGTAGTTAATGGAGCTGTGGCAGTGGTGGCTAAAGTGGCAGCAGAGATTATTAAGGAAAGTAACATGGAAAGAAATTTGAATATAAGTCATAATGACTACTCTATGTTTGCATACAGGATGAGGAGTAAAATTCAATGCATGGATTCTGTGTCATTGAATTTTAAGGAACTGTCACCCCCAAATTGGCTCTAATGATAGAAATTTCAGAAAGGTGATAAACTTTTGGGTGAAAAATGCAGGGCTGACCAGCATTTGGACCTTTCTTCAAGTTTGCTCAGAGCCCAAGTCTACCACTTCCTCCTTTGTGTGTAATAATAGTGCTCATATCTGTCATGGGATTACTTTTATGCCCCAAACATCTTGAAGCTATTGGGGGCATACCTCCCTCCAGTCTTCATGGCTGACCAAGTGCCATCAAACACTAACATTCTAAGGAAAATATCAAGAAGGTGAATTTTGACTTAGAAAAGAGAAAGACCCAGAATGAAAGTAGCCCTGGGTGAAATGTATGTGGGAAAAGGAAAGTTTTCTAGAAAGTTTTTATGGTGTTGAGCTGGGATTGTCTCTGCCTAGTACTTTTGCTCACATCTCTCTCTCCCTCACTCTCTGTCTACCTGTCCGTGTCTTTTTATCATTTCTTATTAGGAATGATAAAATTATCTTTCAGAAAGAAGCTTGCTTCAAAGCCTGTAGTTCAATTTGGGACCCAGATGACACCATTCTCCACTTGGGACAGTGTGTTTCTGTCATGTGCTCACTGGGCAGGTACCACCCCACCTCCCAATTATGAGAATGAAAAATGGCTCCAGACATTGCCAGATATCCCCTGCTGGGAATGTTGCCCTTGGTTGAGAACCACGGGGGTAGCCCATCTTTTTCATTCACTCTGTTAAACTCACCGATGGAGTATGGAAATTGAGGAGAAAAGAGGAAGTCTAGTCCTTGTGGATTTTCCCCCCATGACTTGCCCATCCTTCCTTAGAATTGGAGTTTTCCTAGATGTTTATTCAAAAGCTGACTGTGTTTTCATTCCTTCTCCAGGAAGGAGTGGCCTATGGTAACCCTACATTTAACCTATTGAGGACTTGCCAGAATGTTTTCCAAAGCAGCTGTGCTTTTTAATGCAGGTTTTGCAAATACAATTTCCTGTGACCCCCTTCTCCCATTTCCTCCTCTTTTAGAACGTGTCTCAAATATCACCTCCTCAGGGACACCTTAGCTGACCTTCAAAACTAGTTCAGACCTTTTTATTACATGCCCTCATCACAACAAAATTAATTTTTGTGTAAAGTTTTGTTAACTTTGAGACTCTTTGTGCCTCAGTTTATCCATTTATGTATTTATTTGTAAAATAGAGGTAATGCTGTCTAAATTACACATGAGAATACTAGAGTTAAAATGTCTAGCATCTCAAAGCCTAGCACATAGTAGGGCTAAAAATGGCAGTTATTATTTTAATATCCTCTGGATGGAATATAAGATCAGAACCATGACTGCACATTCACTAAGCATGAACCAGACATAACTTGTTTTCCCACAGTTTTTTGTTCATAGCTAGTTGATACTTGCTTTGTTGCTTAGAAATGTTTACCAGCAAACAAACAGGTGACAGCGTTGTAAGAGAATATAATAGAAAGAAGATATAAAGAGAAAAAATTCTATTTATTAATTTATTTGAATTGGGAAAATGGCTAATATTTGATTTTAGAAGAAAAGACCTTAGTTTAGCTAAAGGAATACCAGGATTGGGTGGGACATATTTTATGAACCATGATTCTTAACAACATATACAAAGATTTTTTTTTCATTTGCATACCATTAGCCCCTCAGACTCCTGAAGAGCCAATGCTCACATTTACTTCTGCTTTTTTCCCCTGAAGCTTGGCCAAGACAGAAGCTAGTTCCCCAGTATGGCAGTGATACTCCCCGGCTGAGAACTAGGCTACTGATCTGTTTCTCAGAAGCTCCCCAAGGCTGGCTATGCTGAGGAGAATCCACAGAGAACCATTTGGAAGTGAGAGTTGGCAGCATCTCACCTCCTGCCCACATTTGCAGCTATAGTGTAAGTGTCATGTTCCAGGCAGTGCTAGCATTGCTAGAGATTAAAGGGGAAAATGCTGGTCAGGGACCAGTAGTGGATGCAGGGACTGTTGACAGCCTTTCCAACCTGGAGAGTGAGGAGTTGGGATCTTGCAGTCACAGTTGAGGGAAGGCAGATTAGGGCTTTGGGGTGCCTCCCATTGCTAGATTCTAAGGCTTTTCTTAGCTGAGTGTTGGGCAAGTGCAGAGCAAGGTGGGGGAAACACTCCCTTCTTTCAGGGGGCTACCAGAGGAGAAATACAATTTATCAAGAACTGTCCTTAGGAATCTCCCAGGTTGATGGAACTTTCCTTTTCTGGCCTCATTTTCTTCTTTGTCTTTCAAGTCTTCTACTGAGTGCCCTGTGGATGCTGGGGACCCCAGGTTCCCTGCTGGTCCCTGGCCTGTATTGGATGCTGTTGGTACATTCCAGATGCCTGATGGGCATTCATCCCCTGCTGTGAGGTGTGGCTGATAACCACTTCCTGCTGTCTCCTTCCCAAAGAGTGGGAGCCTTCTCAAAAGAGGTGGTCCCCCACTGTACCATCCTCTCCTCCCTTCTTGCCTCAAGGTGGGGCCAATCTTAAATTACACTGAAGCTCATCTCCAGTTGAGACCATATCCTTGCTCTTGTTCACCTGTCTTATCCTGCTTCCGTCTCTCTTCTCCTGGAAGCATTCTTTCATAAGCCACTTGAATAAGAATCCCTGTCTTAGGCTGTGCTTCTAGGGAAGCCAAGATAGTGCCCCTGTTCAAGCCTTCCTTCTGTTTTCTTTTCAATTACTACCTGTCTCTACTAGGTGAAGATGGGTCATATTAATAATTGATCATAAATAAACCCTCCTAGTATATTTGTAGGCTAAATGTGTTACTTTTCCTGATAACATAATAACTTACCACCAATAATTTATTTTTAGGACTTCTTCTTTTTTTTTTTTTTACTTTTATTTGCATTTATTTTTTGCAGCATTTATTACCGGGCCATAAGTTTTTGTTTCTTCAATTTATTCTGGGATATCTTGTTCCTCTGGGCAACATCCTCTTCTGGTTTAGGAACAATCTGTTCTTTTTCAGTAAGGATCATCTCAATGTGGCAGGGAGAGGTCATGTATGGGTTGATCCGACCATGAGCTCTATAAGTCCTGCACCACATCTTGGGGGCTTTGTTCACCTGGATATGCTCAATGACCAGAGAATCTACATCTAAGCCCTTAAGTTCAGCATTACTCTCTGCATTTTTGAGCATGTGCAGTAAAAAATTCAGCACTCTTTTTGGGCCACTGACGCTGTGTCCAGCCCCACTGTTTGGCCTGGGCACACCTACCAACTCCACCATTGTAACAACGGAATGGCACACACTGCTTCTTTAAAGTGACATCCTTCAGATACTTGGTGGCTTTTCGGATATGCATACCCTTAATGGCCTGGGCTGTTTCATGAGTGTTCTTAAAGTAAACACGAAGATTTGAACCTCTTGACTTGCATGATTTTGCAGGATTTTCTGGGTCAAGTGAATAGCGAACCATTTTTAGAGGTCACCTCAGGCTGCTGACCGGAAAAGTAGGACTTCTTAAGTAGCAATCTCAGTGGGCAAATGTCAGTGGAATTGTAGGAGTATGGCTAACAGTGTCTGCAGGGAGGAGAAGGAAGGGTTGCTTCTGGTCAGTTGGACCTTTCAGCATCCATTCCAGAAAGACTTTCTGAATCACCCTCACCATCTGCAATGGACTGAATGTCTGTTTCCCCCCAGATTCAAATGTTAAAATCTTAATCTCCAGTGTGATGGTATTTGGTTTGGAAGATAACAAAGTCATGAGGGTGGAGTTCTCATGAATGAGATTAGTGACCTTATAAAAGGGACCCCAGAGAATTCTCTCTGCTCTCCACCAAGTGAGGATACAAGGAGAAGTCAGCAGTCTGCAACCCAGAAGAGGACCTTCAGCAGAACCCGACCATGCTAGCATCCTGATCTTGGAATTTCAGAATTGTGAGAAATAAATTTCTGTTTTTTAAGAGCCACCTAGTCAATGTGGTACTTTGTTATAGCAGCCCAAACTGACCAAAACACCATCCCTGTCCACCAGTGAATTGAACTCTCCTTCCTTGATCTGATGAGTACCCCTTTATTTAACTCATCATATTGCATGGTGATTATTTGTTTTCCTGGCTCCCTCCCCCACTAGACTAGGAGTGTCTGGAGAGCAGTAACCTTGTCCTATTCATTTCTATATCCTCAGTGCTCCTCAGAGTACCTGGAACCCTGTGTGAATTCAATAATGCATGTGACTGATAGAAGTCCACCTCCTTCTCCTCTGCTTACATGTATACTGGGACCTGGGCACACATGACATTTTGGGTGGGATAAAATCTTTAGAATATTAATCAATTGTCTTTCTTCCCAATATTTCCCAGATTTTGAGACTGGAAAATGTTACCCCAGGCTGAGGGAAAGGGAAGAGAGAGAGGTGATGAGAAATGGGAAGCTGGTGGGTCTCCGAAATAGCCTGGGGGTGGGGTGATGGTCAGGCAGAACCCAAGATAGACTTATGAGGTCCAAGAGCAGAGAGGGCCCTTACTGTCTTTCCCTAGTGGGTCCTCTGTTAGGAAGGAAGACCCAGGGGGAGAGGAGGGCACATGGTGAGTCTAAGCAGAGGGACCTTACATAGGAAGTCAGTGTTTCCTGGGAACTAGGCCAATCCAGAGGCAAGAGACTTTTTCCTATATACCCAAGGGACCCAGGAGTGGCTGGAACTGAGGGGCCAGTTGGCTGGGTAAAATATGACTCAGCATCTCCCTGATCCTACAGACTGTGGACTAACCAGATGGAATAACACACTGGAAGAGGGGAAACTCCCAGCCCACAGAAATTGTTCTGCTATTTTTGTGGATTAGGGAGTCAAACAAGAGAGTAAAGTTGACTTATGGAAAACATTTTAAAGGCTACTTTTAGCACACAGCTCAACTCCAGACTAAGACTTTTATTTACTTTATGCTAAGAAGTAAAAGTGAAAACCCTAAGGAAACGAATCAATACTATTGATCAACAGTGGACATTGGAGTCAGGGAGATGCAGGCTAAGGAGGGCCTGGGGTCTAGGGCATGGCTCACTGGATTTCAAGGACCCAGTGGAGCGATATACTGGTTTCCAATGAGGACAGGAACAAAATGATAGGTGATCTTGGGCTTTTTCAATTCCAAGTACACCACCCATGAACATCTTATAAACATAACAGGGGGGCCCAGACATTTAAAAAAGTCAACCAGAGGAACTCCGACAAAGAGGTATCCCCAGGCACTGTTGTGGTGGGGATATTGAAACTGCTGTGGCTGTGAATACTGAAAACCGTGCCAAGTGCTCACTTGCCTGGAGTCAGAAGGGCAGCCTGGAAAACTTCGCTTGACAAATCTAATCATTATTTTTTCCCCTGGATATTCTTGGGCTGACTCAAGACTGCTTGGATATCCATATATAGAGATAAATATCCATATTCAGACATAAATGCCTACAGACAAACACTCCTATGTAGACATAAATACACAGATATTATCACTTATTGAATGCTTACAGTTTGGGGGGTTCTATATATGATTTCATATATATTATCTCATTTTTTTCTCCCTTCAGCAACGAAAGGTGATGATATTAATCTGTTTTTACACAAGAGGAAATTGAGTGGTGAAATAACTTGTCCAGGCTCTCAAAGCTAGAAAGGGGTAGGGCCTTCCTACATGACTGTCTATAATCAACACTGACTTTTCTCTATGTAGTTATGGTGGATGGATTTATAATGACCATCCCCTGCTCCTCAACCCTCGTTATTCAGCTCATCCTATTTATCAACATTATTGGCAAGAGCCATATGTGAATGATTCTAACACAATTGTATGAAACAGAGAGACAGTAGTTCTGGAGAAAGGTCATGTATGTGTGTGTGTGTGTGTGTGTGTGTGTGTGTATGGACATACATACACACATATGCAGGCACACATGTTGTGTTTCACACGTGTGGAAATAGAAATTCAGAGAAGAAAGTGACTTACTCGAAGGCCCATGAACCAAGTCTAGAGGAACCCTGGGGTGCTTCTACTTGAGAGATAGAGAGATGGAGTTGTGGGTCACCAGCTCAGCTTAGAATTGGGAGGCTGCCCAATGAAGGGGCAAGGCACTAACCACCTTGCTAACTCTTCCTAAAGCAGCTCTCATCTTCAGAATCTGACCTCAGTGTGATTTTTCAGAACATCAGATATCCCTGCCTTAAGATGAAGGCATGGGTATATTTTCCTAAACCAAATTGAAATGGATTTTGGATTAGCTCCTATTGTTCAGAAAGATCCTCTCTGCACTGGTTGCTTTGAAGTTCCCTGGCCTCCCAGCACCCAGAGTCTCCTCTGGGAGTTGTGTTGGAGATTGTTCTGTTATCTTCTTTCCATCCCTGACCAGGCAGGTCCACGAGCTGACCTGTCCCTTCGCCAGGTCTGCACCAGGCCCTAAGGTCCAGACATGACCCACTTGCTGCCTCAGACCATCAACCAAGCCCTTGCTTCTCTTGGCAGAAAGAAACTTGGAAGCATTTATATATGTTTTTGTTACATAAATTTTTTTTTTTAAACATCTTTATTGGGGTATAATTGCTTTACAATGGTGTGTTAGTTTCTGCTTTATAACAAAGTGAATCAGCTATACATATACATATGCTCCCATGTGTCTTCCCTCTTGCGTCTCCCTCCCTCCCATAAATTTTTAAAAATAAAAAATATTAGAAATAGAAATATAACAAAACACCCATGTACCTTCTACACAGATTTATTTATTATTTTAAGAGATAAAACATTACAAATATAATTGAAAATTCCTTCTGTATCCTTTCTGTCTCCCATGTTCTTCCACAGGCAAGTACTATGGCAACAAATATAACTATTCTACATGTATTTCACATTTTTATGATATATTAATATTCACATAAAATATTATAAACTTAAAAGACATAAACTCATACTGTATATGAGTTAAGTTTTATATTTAATATAAACATAATTTATATATAACATATACTTATATAAAATTATATTTATATACTGCATAAACTTTAAGCTTAAATTAAATATTATAATAATTTAATTAAGAATGAAATTATTTCTACAAACATAAACTAACATATTTATTATTATATGTAAATGCTGTATGTACATTAAAATTTATACTGTATATAATTTATGTAAATTAAATTTTATGAAATTTGTATAAACTCTGCATATCATAGTATAACTTGTTTTTTCTTTCAATGTTATATTTTCATTTCTATCTATTTTGATGTATGTTGTGTCCCTTCATTCTTTTGAACTGCTGTGGAATATCCCATTATAGAAACATGCCTCAATTAAATTATGATTGTTCTGTGGTTTGCAAAGTACAGTTGTTTGAAATTTCTCAAAATTACAAACATTGCTCACATTGATAGGGACAGAGTAAAGGGACAAATTAGGTAATTAAATAGTTAATCCCTCTAGGGGATTTTAAGTAAAGAAAAAAGTATAGTTAAGTTACTGTAAGTTAATGACCATTCAAGAAAGCAGGTTTGCTTAACCACAAAACCAAGCAGGTCTGCTTAGCAAAAAAACCCATGCAGCAGAAGCATGAGACTTGTTCCAAAACAATAAAACAATGGTGGCATGAGACCCACATCCTGCCCAGTGAGCTCAGTAAGTTAATGACCCCTAAGACATGCTCTCAGCACACATGAAAAACAACAATTTATGGAAAGGTGACATTTCAAAGTGAAAGACCCTCATTGTACTGAAACCTAAAATAATTTTTCCATAGTGCCATGACAGTCCTGGTTTGACCATGTAGGACCAAGAAAACTCCCCTGCCCAAACTGGAGGAGGGGCTGATGATGGAAGTGTGATGTCTACTCAAGAATGAGGAAGAAGGTGGTCTTCTCCCTCTCCCCACTTTTCCTTTGATTATAAAAACATAGCCCACTAAGTTCTTGGGGTGCAGCACCCTCTCGCCCACCCGCTTGTAAGCTTCACAAGTATCCTACTCTAATAAATCACTTCTGATCTACCTCTTTGCCTCTCGCTGAATTCTTTCTTTGTTGAGGCATAAAAGAACTGAGCTACTCGGAGTCCTTCCAAAATGCCACCTAACAGTTCAGCATTACCCACATTCTTGGGGATAGACATCCCCTTGTGCACACATGTGAGTGATTTTAGGACAGATGCCTGGATGTGGGGTTGATGGGTGTTGTCAGATTATTCTCCAAAGAACTGTGCTTGTCCCACCACCTCACCTCCTACTGGAAGGATATGAAGCTCCCATCCTCCACACCTTTGTCAGCACCAGATTTGTGAGTCTTGAGCTTCATTGCCGATTGGATGGGTGTGAACTGGTTTTTCATTGGTGCTGTCAAAGAGGAAGAAATTTTCCTCTACCTTTCTAGGTTCTTCTAGCTGGTCTAAGAATTAAATTGACATGAGACAGATTAACAGGAAAAATTAAACAAGGTTTAATAACATGTAAACATGGGAAAGACCAAGGAAAACTGAGTTGAGTAACTTGCCAAAATGGGTGAAGCCCTCACCTTAAATACCATCTTCAGCTAAAGACTAAAGAGGATGCTGAGGGTAGGGCTTTGGGACTTCAAAGGGGAGGAAGGCAATTTACATGGAGATGGAAAAGCAAAAGTTTGGTAAACAAAGATTTGCTAGGCCAGGCAGAGACAATGGGACACAGAGTGGACTCTGATCTCTAGGTCCTGTTACTCCCTCACACCTCACCCATATTCCTTGCAGATCTTGCTGGTGATAGCTCTATTGGGGGAACAGGCCCTCTGTCTAAATTTTTTAGGCAATCAGAGGAACATCAATTTTCTTCCTGAGTCTTTTGGGCCTTGATGGTTTTCATTTTGAAATAATTTGCATACCAAAGAGACATTTTGGGGGTGGCAAGTTTTGCTCCCCTACAGTGCTTTATTCATATCTCCCTGACTGCACAAGCAGTTGACAGTCTTTTCATATGTCTGTGAAATGCCTATTTATAGTTTGTCTATTTTTCTCTTGGGTTATTAATTTGTAGGAGTTTTTTATATTCAGGATTTTAATCCTTTGTTAGTTTTGAGCATTAACAGTGCTTTATCTGGTTTATGACTTATCTTTTAACTTTATTTATTATGTCTTTCATTATGTAAAAGTGTTAACTTTTATGTAGTCAAATTTACCAGCTGTTATCCTGATGATATGTTTTGTGTGTCCTGTTGAAGAAATCCATCACCTACCTCTCACTACTGATATTTTTCCGTTGGTAAGATGACATCTGTGAGTATATATGAGAAGTGAGAAGGGGCTTTTCTTTTGCTTTCTAAGTTCTTAATTACAACAGCAATCCAACGATTAGGCAAGTTCAGGTTTGCTCTAATGATTTCAGATTATTTTCTATGATAGGGTATAGGGTAGTGTTTCAAGGTATGAGTTCTAGGGGTAGAATGCCTGTGTTTGGACCACTTACGTTGGGCAAGTTACTCAAACTCACTCTGGGGATGATACTATAGTATGTACCTTGTAGGATTGCTGTGGAGATTAAATTAGTTACATATGCATAGTACATAGAACAGTTTCTCGTATATCATGAGAGCCAACTGTTATCTACTATTATTGTTGTTAGCATTATTTTCTCATTATACTTCCCAGTTTACCTCTGGGCTGGATTTCTAGAGGCTACCCTGAGACATTAAATCTCCATTCTTTACATGCTTTCCTGTGCCTAGACTGAAATCACCTTGGTGTACTTGGCCACATGCCACTTAGGGGATTTATTTACTGGGAGGTCAAGAACTAAAAATGCTCATGGTCCAATCATTCCAGCTTGTGCCCTGGTTTGCTGGTACCAGACATTTCATCTCATATAGTTTTCAGAAAAAGTAGAGAATTAAAGGTTTCAAGGGGTCAAGTACTAACTGAGTTCAGACAGAGTCATCATCCTTTTAAATCTCCAAAGTGAGACATGCATTGACAAAGGTGACTTGCAAGGACTTCATAATGTGTATCTATTGTGGTTGTTTGCTCAGTGCCCCTTTTCTTTCTTCTGGTTTGGTCTCCCTTCATTCCTGTGATTCTCAAGCAAGCTGCCAATCAAAGCATCACCTCTCTCCCACCCCCAGGGATCGAGATGTTACTCAAATTGAATTACCCCTCTGGCTATACCAATTTTTCTAAAAGGTGGACATGAAACCCAGCTGACCAATCAGAGACCTATGAGCACTAGATTTGCTTGGCTGGTTCCAGTTTTCATCTCATATATCTGCTTGCATAGAAAGGCCTATCAGAGAAGAGGATGCTGGTCTCAGAGAAGTGATGTAAAGAGATAGACACAGTCCTGAGCGGGGGAACCTGAGTCTTATTCCATGGAGCTGGATTTGGAACTGGGCTGGTGGGGGATTCAGGTGTTCAGATCCCATGATTTCCAAACCCAGGTTGTTAAGCACTTGTTTTGATTCTGTGAGCTTCTGCAGTATTTTATAACCTCATTTTACCTTTAAGCAAGATCCAGTTGGGTTTGTGCCAATTGCCACTGCAAGAGTTCTGTCTACTGAAGACATAAATAAAAGGTATAATGAAAACATTAATGGCTTTTCTATCAGTTCTGGGTCCAGATCATGCTTCTGCCACTTAATAGATATGTGGCTTTTACTTATGACTCAATTTTTCATCTGTAAACAGTGGAAGATAAATACTCTGTAGGGTTGTGTGAAGTTCATAAGACAGTGAGTATAAAGGGTCTGGCATAGTTTTTTACACGTAGTAAACACTAATATTTTAGCTATTGTTATTATTGTTTTTATTACCACTTACTACTACTACTACTACTATTGCACTAAGTAAACTTTAATTTTGCAGGTCTTGCAGGCCAGGCATCTCTATAAACTCACCAACTTTTCTCTGGATCTATGTGCATGAAAAAATAGCTAAAATATGTAAAAATAATATTGATTACTTTGCCCATGAAGGGCATATTATGCAATGGCAAGGAAGGTCAGCCAGGTTACTGATAGGAAACTGAAAGGGCAGGCAGAAGGGTTAACTGAAGATAGCTTATTAAAAGGACTTTATGGGCAAGTGGGCAAGATTAAGGGGATTGACATGAAATGGTGATAAGCTCCAGGACCAGCATCAAAAGTTGGTGTAACTGTTGGGAAGGTTGGAGGAGCTGCTCTGGGCTTGGCATCCAGGAATAGCTCCTGAGACAAGGTAGCTGCACTGGCCTGATGGGGGAACATCCACCTCCACCCCAGTGAGGGAGGAGGGGGATCAGGGCGCTGCCACTAGCAGTGCTTCTGCCATCCACGTACTACCACTGCACAACTGCCTCTCCACTCCACGGGGCTGCTGACTGCTCAAGGTAAACCCCACGTCTCTATGACCCTGCGGCCAGAAGAAAACGTCTGTCTCCCCTTTGCCTTCCAAATATCACACATGTGAATCCAGAACCCTGGCACAATGGGTCTGGGTTTTTTTTAACCTATCAAGGGAGGGCTTTGGGAGCAGTGGTTGGGAGAACTGAGTAACTCAGTAGAAACCTAGTGTCTGGAGAGGGAAAGGGCTCAAGAGATATGGTTAGCACACGCAAGCTCCACGGACTTAGTGGAAATCCATGTGCTCCAACCCGACACTAGCCACTGGTTCTGTCTGGGAGTTTGCTTTCATTTAGACAGTGAGAGGAACGTCTGCATCAGGGAATAAAAGAGGAAGAGTATGAATACTCTTTTATTTTGTTTTATACTGCCATGCATTTACTTTATTTATTCCAGTGTTTCTCATCCTTAGCGCTATTGGCATTTTGCATCATATATGTATTTGTTGTGGGAGGGACTGTCCTGTGTACTGTGTCCCGTGTACTGTGCTGTGTACTGTGTCCTATGTACTGTGTCCTGTGTACTGCATACTGTGTGCTGTGTACTGTGTACTGTGTACTGTGTGCTGTGTACTGTGTGCTGTGTACTGTGTCCTATGTACTGTGTGCTGTGTACTGTGTGCTGTGTACTGTGTCCTATGTACTGTGTGCTGTGTACTGTGTGCTGTGTACTGTGTGCTGTGTCCTGTGTACTGTGTTCTGTGTCCTGTGTAATGTGTGCTGTGGCATATTGTGTACTGTGGCATATTGAGCCTCTACCCATTAGATGACAGTTGCATCCCCCCATCCTAGATGTGAAGGCTAAAAAAGTCTCCAGACATTGCCAAATATCTCCTGGGGGGCAAAATTGAACATCACAGATATATTCAATGTTTATATATATGCTATTTGAGCAACTGTCATCACTGAGAAGAGAGGGAAGGAGACAGCTAACATCGATGAAGCATCTGATCCATTCCAGGCACGGTATTAGATGCCACCTAATCTTCGTTTCCTTTCAGGCATCGTGCTCTGGCACCAGAATGGCCTGGCAAGGCAGGCAGACCTGGGTTCAAATCCTGGCCCCCCAGTATCAGCCTGGCCTTGGGTGAATTAATCTCCGTGAACTTCTGTTTGATTTTCCCCTTGTAAACTGGAGCTAAACTTTCAGTGCAGCAGCAAGGATTAACAGAGGTGAATTATGACAAGTACTATCAGTGATTATTATGCAGAATTTGCACATGGTGGGGCAATGTGCCCTTTCATTTTCCTCCAGCACAGCATTTCCAGTCTTGTGGTCAGTGACAGCCATGCCGCCACTGCCAGTCCTTCTTTCCCTGTCTTACTTACGCAGAGACAGTTGACCAGCAAAAAAGGACTATGTCTTTAAGGGCAAAGGAGAAAGTGAGCAATGCAAAAAGGCTGGCACTTCTAAGTAGCTGAGTTTTCTTTCTCCTTGACAGGGCTGCTGACAGGCCCGTTAGCAATACAGAGGCTAATTACTTGCCAGGAGAAAAAGAAAATGTGTCATTTGGTTGTTCTGGCTTTTCCCAGTGCAATAAATCACAGCCACGGGACTCTGGCTTCATTTGATTTAATAAAGATTTTAAGGAAAGAAAAAGTTTTCCTTGTTTTTATTGAGAAGGGCTGGTCATTTGTGTCTGTTTCATCTGGGACTCTTAGTTGGCTGTGACCTACCCACCTTGCAAACCACTTTGGGCACTTTAGAGCTTAACTGTCTGCATCTGTGTTTGCCCACAGCACCCTCCTGCTTCTCTATGGTACTGATAGGCTCCTGCCCTCTTCATCCTGAGTCCCCAATTCCTCCACTCAGTTCATCAACTTCTGATACCCAAAATGAGACTCTCCTCACTTTGACAGTCATTTGGCTTTCCTTCCCTACTTCTAACTCTCACACTGTCCTTTGAAATAATCTTGCAGTTGTCTGCTTGTTTCCACCCAGCTGTGGGTGACAGATCTGTCTGCCCGCCACCTTGTCCACCCTTCCTCATATGAGGTCTATACTGGCCAGGTCCCCCATTGGACCTCCACAGGTAGGAGGTATCAGACAATTTGAGTGCAGCAACAAAACAGAATGGGGTAAGTGAAAAATCTGGGATAGATTTTGCTTATTTTATGAAAGCCGGAGAAGTCTCAGTCAAGAACATCTGTGCAAACAGGACTTCTCTTGCTCTGGCTAATATTCATATTTGTTGTGTTTCTGGAAGGCCTGGCTCCTTCTTTGTTGATTTTTTCAATCACCATTTCACAGTGAAAGTCACCTGAAATGAAACCTCTGACAAAAGGGAGGACATAATAGTGATGTTTCAGGAGTTAGGGTTTTCAGCTGGAAGGATGAAACTGAAGGATTGGCTTGATGGCCCGGAGCTATGCAACCAAATGGGCAGTCAGAGGAAGGGTGTGACGAGGGGGTGAACACACTGATGCATTTCCCTTGAGCATGACTTACCTTCTAGAGAACAACAGAATGCCAGAACCAGAAGATGCCTCTGAGATCACAAGATGGCTCCTCTTCTAACAAGGACAGTAAGGACAAGAGAAATTAAATGGCTAGCCTAAGGGCATCCAGTTACTGGTAAAGTGAAGGGGGCTGGAATCCAAGTGTCAACTCTCAGTCCTTTTCACTTTGCATCCAGCCGAATTGGAGGTGTCATTGCCTGTAAGGCAATGTTTTCTTTGTTCTGAAGCAGTTGTTTGGGTCTCCTTTGTATCTGTTTGTACTGCATTAGAAGCTAGTGTCTCCTCCCCACCTCACCAGCATGGGTTTCTATACAATGGTGTTGACTTTTGATTCCAGACCTCTGTGTGGTTGAAAGTTGATGAGCAGGTAAATTCTTCCTTTATCCTGGGAAACAGTGCTTTCTGACTTGTGGGTGAGCTAACCTCAAGTGTGAGCTTAGACACTAATGTTCCTATGAAAACTTCATACTGCTCCCTGATACCAGCACCACACCTCTCTCTTGTACACCCCCACCTTCTCACTCCTCGTCTTTCATGGACAGCGCCTCAACATTTGAAATCATCTCATAAATTAATTCATTCTAGAGATGTTGATGACTGGTAATTGTTTTACTTTTCACTTTTGCTCAAAATTTTTGCATTTCAACGGGGGAATTTCTAGTACTGCGAAGCTTTGATAGAAGAGTTCTCAACCGTGGCTGCACAGTAGAATTATCTGTCGAGCTTTATCAAACTCCTGGAGCCTGGGGTCCTTATTCTCAGATATTCTAATTAAACTGGTCCTGAAGGAGCCTGGGGCAATAGTAATTTTTTTAAAAGCTCTTCAGGTGATGCCAAAGTATAACTATTATTGAAAACCCTTGCTTAACTATGAAGGATGACATTCCCAAAGCATTGCGGATTCCTATGGCTACCAGGAAGATTTGCTACAGTGAATGCCTCAGTCCCTTCCTAAAACAGAGCACACAGCTCTTGCTGCTGCATCTCTGTGTGGGGTCCAAGGAAGTCTCAGGGAAAGTGGAGTGAATGGCAGTTGACCAAGGAGGCAGGGAAGCTACCTGGGACAGAACATTTTCAGTCAGTATTGTCCAGTTCACTCTTAGTTAAGATGTTTAGTTTCACCTAAATCTCTCCAACTAGATAGAGATTAAATTGAACATTGAAAACTGGCAGTACGTGGGCCAATTCTGACCCACCCATGTTGTCACAAATGGCAGGGATTCCTCCTTTTTATGGCTGAATAATATTCCATTGCATATATGTATATACATATATATATATATTCTTTATTAATCAGTAATGGACATGTATTAGGTTGTTTCCATGTCTTGGCTACTGTGAATAATGCTACAATGAACATGGGAGTGCAGATACCTCTTCAAGATAGTGATTTCATCTTCAGATATATACTCAGAAGTGAAATTGTTGGTTCATATGGTAGTTCTATTTTTAAATTTCGGAGGAATCTCCATACTTTTTTCCATAGTAGCTGTACCAATTTAAATTTCCACCATTTTGCACCAGGGTTTCCTGGTGCATCCCTGTCTTTTTGATAATAACCACTCTAAAAAATGTGAGATATCTCATTGTGGCTTTGATTTGCATTTCCCTAATGGTAAATAATGTTGAGCACCATTTCATGTATTCACTGGATCCTTTTTTCTTCTTTGGAAAAATGTATATGCAGATCATCTTCATTTTAAAAATTGAATTATTATTGTTTTTTTGCTATTGAGTTTATGAGTTTCTTATACATTTTGGATATTAACACCTTATCAGATACATGGTTTGCAAATATTTTCTCCCATTCCAAAAGAATAGATACTTGTATATGTATAACTGAATCACTTTGCGGTACACCTGAAACTAACACAACATTTTTAATCAAATATACCCCATAATAAAATAAAAATTAAAAAAAAATTCTCCCATTCTGTAGGATGCCTTTTCATTTGGTTGATTGTTTCTTTTGCTGTGCAGAAGCTTTTTCATTTAATGTAGTTCCACTGATTTTTCTTTGCTTTTGTTACTTGTGCTTTTGGTGTCATATCCAAAACACTCATTGCCAAGACCAAGGTCATGGGTATTTTTCCTTGTGTTTTCTATTAGAAGTTTTACAATTTCATGTCTTATTTTTATGTCACTGATCAATTTTGAGTTAATTTTTGTGAGTGGTGTAATATAGAGGTCCAAATTCATTCTTTTGCATGTGGATATCTAGTTTTCCCAACACCATTTGTTGAAGAGACTCTCCTTTCCTCATTGAGTATTATTGGCTCCCTTGGTAAATATTAGTTGACCATATATGCCAGGTTTTATTTCCAGACTCTCAGTTCTGGTCCATTGTTCTGTGCCTGTTTTTATGCAAGTACTATATTGTTTTAATTACTGTAGTTTTTTTTTTTTTTTTTTTTTCTTTTTGGGGGCCTCCCCATCCATGGCATGTGGGATCTTCCTGGACCAGGGCATGAACCCGCGTCCCCTGCATCAGCAGGCGGACTCTCAACCCCTGCACCACCAAGGAAGCCCTAGATTTTTAATATAGTTTGAAATCAGGAAGTGTAATGCCTTCAAGTTTGTTCTTCCTCAAGATTGTTTTTAGAATTGCTTTGTCTATTTCTGTGAAAAATGCCATTGGAATCTTGATAAAGATCGATTTGAATCCGTAGGTAGCTTTAGGTAGTATGAATATTTTAACAATATTAACTCTCCTGATCGATAACGTGAGATGTATTTCCATTTAGTGGTGTCTTCTTCAGTTTCTTTCATCAAGGTTATAGTTTTCAGCATATAGATCTTCCACTTCCTTGGTTAAATTTATTTTTTATTTCATTGTTTTTATTATTATTCTTAATGGGATTGTTTTCTTTCTTTTTCAGATAGTTCATTTAGTGTACAGAAACGTAACTTATTTTTTTTTAACATCTTTATTGGGGTATAATTGCTTTACAATGGTGTGTTAGTTTCTGCTTTATAACAAACTGAATCAGTTATACATATACATATGCTCCCATATCTCTTCCCTCTTGCATCTCCCTCCCTCCCACCCTCCATATCCCACCCCTCTAGCCGGTCACAAAGCACCGAGCTGATATCCCTGTGCTATGCGGCTGCTTCCCACTAGCTATCTATCTACCTTATATTTGGTAGTATATATATGTCCATGCCTCTCCCTCGCTTTGTCACGGATCACCCTTCCCCCTCCCCATATCCTCAAGTCGTTCTCCAGTAGGTCTGTGTCTTTATTCCTGTCTTACCCCTAGGTTCTTCATGACATTTTTTTTTTTCTTAAATTCCATATATATGTGTTAGCATACAGTATTTGTCTTTCTCTTTCTGACTTACTTCACTCTGTATGACAGACTCTAGCTCTATCCACCTCATTACAAATAGCTCAATTTCATTTCTTTTTATGACTGAGTAATATTCCATTGTATATATGTGCCACATCTTCTTTATCCATTCATCCGATGATGAGCACTTAGGTTGTTTCCATCTCCAGGCTATTGTAAATAGAGCTGCAATGAACATTTTGATACATGACTCTTTTTGAATTATGTTTTTCTCAGGGTATATGCCCAGTAGTGGGATTGCTGGGTCATATGGTAGTTCTATTTGTAGGGGGTTTTTTTGTTTTTTTTTTTGCGGTACGCGGGCCTCTCACTGTTGTGGCCTCTCCCATTGTGGAGCACAGACTCAGTGGCCATGGCTTATGGGCCCAGCCACTCCATGGCATGTGGGATCTTCCCGGACCGGGGCATGAACCCGTGTCCCCTGCATCGGCAGACAGGCTCTCAACCACTGCACCACCAGGGAAGCCCTATTTGTAGTTTTTTAAGGAACCTCCATACTGTTCTCCATAGTGGCTGTACCAATTCACAATCCCACCAACAGTGGAGGAGTGTTCCCTTTACTCCACACCCTCTCCAGCATTTATTGTTTCTAGATTTTTTGATGATGGCCATTCTGACTGGTGTGAGATGATATCTCATTGTAGTTTTGATTTGCATTTCTCTAATGATTAATGATGTTGAGCATTCTTTCATGTGTTTGTTGGCAGTCTGTATATCTTCTTTGGAGAAATGTCTATTTAGGTCTTCTGCCCATTTTTGGATTGGGTTGGTTTTTTTTTTTTTTTTATTGAGCTGCATGAGCTGCTTGTAAATTTTGGAGATTAATCCTTTGTCAGTTGCTTCATTTGTAAATATTTTCTCCCATTCTGAGGGTTGTCTTTTGGTCTTGTTTATGGTTTCCTTTGCTGTGCAAAAGCTTTGAAGTTTAATTAGGTCCCATTTGTTTAATTTAGTTTTTATTTCCATCAGAAATGTAACTTATTTTTGTATGTTGTTTTCTTATCCTGAAACTTTACAGAATTCATTTATTACATTTAAATTATTTTTGTGTGTGGAATCTTTGGGATTTTCTATGTATAAGGTCATGTCTTCAGCAAACGGAGACAATTTTACTTCTTCCTTTCCATATTAGGTGTCTTCTATTTCTTTTTCTTGTCTAATTACTCTAACTAGGACTTTCAGTACTATGTTGAATGGGAATGGTAAGAGTGGGCACACTTGTATTGTTCTCGTTCTTAGAGAGAAAGTTTTCAACCTTTCACCCTTGAGTATGTTGTAAGCTGTGAGTTTGTCTTATGTGGCCCTTATTATGTTGAAGTATGTTCCTTCTATACTCAGTCTGTTGAGAATTTTATTTTTTAATCAAGAAATGATGTTGAATTTTGCGTCTGTGGAGATGATTGTATGATTTTTTGTCTTACATTTTGTTAACATGTTTTATCACATTTATTGATTTGCATATATTGAACCATCCTTGTATCTCAGGGATAAATCCCATTTGATCATAGTGTATGATCCTTTTAATGTGCTGATGAATTCAGTTTACTAGTATTTTGTTTAGAATTTTTGCATCCATGTTCATCAGGGATACTGGCCTGTAGTTTTCATTTCTTGTAGTGTCCTTATCTGGCTTTAGTGTCAGGGTAATGGTAACTTTGTAAAATGAGTTTGGGAGTGTTGCTTCCTCTTTAGTTTTCTAGAAGAGTTTGAGGAGAGTTGGCATTAACTCTTTTAATGTTTGGTAGAATTCTCAAGTGAAACCATCTTGTCCTGGGCTTTTCTTTGTTGGGAGGTTTTTGATTACTGATTCAAAATCCTTACTTGTTCTTGTTCTGTTCAGATCTTCTATTTCTTCATAAACCAGATTTGATAGGTATATTTCTAAGAATTTATTCATTTCTTCTAAGTTGTCTAATTTGTTTGTATTTCTGTGGTATCAATTGTAATGTTTCCTCTTTAATTTATAATCTTATTTGAGTTATTTCTTCTTTTTCTTGTTAAGTCTAGCTAGCAATTTGTCAATTTTGTTTATTTTTTCAAAAACCAACTCTTAATTTCTTGATCTTTTCTATTGTTTTTATGATCTCCATTTCATTTATTTCTGCTCTGATTTTTTTTATGTCCTTCCTTTTGCTAACTTTGGGCTTAGTTTGTTCTTGTTTTTCTAATTCTTTAATGTGTAAGGTTAGGCTGTTTATTTGAGATTTTTCTTTTTTCTTAATGTAAGCATTCATTACTGTGACCTTCCCTCTGAGTACTGCTTTCCAAAACTTAAGTTTTCATATGTAGTGTTTCCATTTGTGTTTGTTTCAATATATTTTTTACTTTCTTTTTTAAATTTCTTTTTTGACTCATTGGTCGTTCAGGAGTGTGTTGTTTAATTTCCATGTATTTGTGAGTTTTCCAGTTTTCTTTCTATTATTGATTTCTGGTTTCAAACTATTTTGTTCTGAAAAAAATACTTGTTATGATTTCAGTCTTTTAAATTTTGCTGAGACTCATTTTATGAACTAACATATGATTTATCCTGGAGAATGTTCCATGTGTGCTTGAGAATGATGTACTCTGTTGCTTTTGGATGGAATATTTCGTGTATGTCTGTTAGGTTCATTTGGGCTAAAACATAGTTCCAGTCCAATGTTTCCTTATTGATTTTCTATCTGCATGATTTATCCATTGTTGAAAGTGGGGTATTGAGTTTCCCTGTTTTTATTGTATTGCTGTCAATTTCTCCCTTCAGATCTGTTAGTATTTGCTTATTATGTTTAGCTGCTGCAATGTTGAGTGCATATAGTTATAGCTGTTATATCCTCTTGAGGAATTGATCCCTTTATCATTATATAATGACCTCCTCTGTCTCTTGTTACAGTTTTTGACTTAAAGTATATATTTTTTTCTGGCATAAGTATAGCTACTCTTCTTCTCTTTTAATTTACATGTGTGTGGCATATCTTTGCCTCATCACTTTGAGCCTGTATATGTCTTTGAAACTGGAGTGAGTCTCTTGTAAGCAGTAAATAATTGTGTCCTTTTTTCATAATTTTATTTTTTATTTAAGTATATTTGATTTACACACACACACATATTCTTTTTCAATATAATTGTGTCTTTAAAAGAAATCCATTAAGCCACTCTATGCCTTTTGATTGGAATCTTTAATCCATTTACATTTAAAGTAGTTATTTATAGTAAAGGACTTGCCATCTTGTTAAATCACTTTTCTGGTTGTTTTGTAGTTCTTTTTTTTTCTTCTCTTGCAGTTTTCCTCTGTGAGTTGATGATTTTCCATAGTGGTATACATTGATTGCCTTCTCTTTATCTTTTGTGTATTTATTATTGTCTATTTTGTTTTGTGTATATACTGTGTATGTATTGTTTTTATTTATTTATTTGGCTGCACTGTCTAGTTGCAGCATGTGGGATCTTAGCTGTGGCATGTGTGATCTAGTTCCCTGACCAGGGATAAAAACTGGGCCCCCTGCATTGGGAGCATGGAGTCTTAACCACTGAACCACCGGGAAGTCCCTTGTGTATGTATTATTGTCTATTTTGTTTAGCTTTTTACCATGAGGCTTACTTGAAACATCTTATAGATACAGCAGTCTATTTTAAGCTGATAACTTAACTTTAATCACATACACTACACTTTTATTCTCCCCCATCAATATTTATATTTTTGTAGTCATTCTTTGCATCTTTTTATATTGTGTATATTTTAGCAAAGTTTTGTAGTTATAGCTATCTTTAATACTTTTGTCCTTCAACTTTTATACTAGTGTTAAATGATTAACATACCTCTATATTACAGTATTAGAGTATTCTAAATTTGACTATGTACTTGCCTTTACCAGTGTGTTTTTAATTTATAAGATTTTATATTAATAGTTAGCAGTCTTTCAGCTTGAAAAAGTCCTTTCAGGGCTTCCCTGGTGGCGCAGTGGTTGAGAGTCCGCCTGCCGATGCAGGGGACGTAGGTTCGAGCCCTGGTCCGGGAGGATCTCACATGCCGCGGAGCAGCTGAGCCCATGAGCCATGGCCGCTGGGCCTGCGTGTCCGGAGCCTGTGCTCCGCAATGGGAGAGGCCGCAACAGTGAGAGCCCTGCATATGGCAAAAAAAAAAGTCCTTTCAGCATTTTTTGCAAGGTAGGTCAAGGAAAAGCAGCGGTAGTAGTCAGAGCCAGTGGTGTGTGTACACTTGGCTACAGGGACCATCTGCAGATGCATGTGTCATAGCAGGGCTGGTTGCAAACACACATGTAGTGGTAGCGGCCAGAGAAGGTAGCAAGGCCAGGGTCAACAGCAGGACACTGGCAGCTGGGGGGACCCTGGCTATCAGCATGCACTCCTGTGGCTACTGGGTCTTGTTATGAGCACACAGAAGTAGAGGTTGCTGATAGGCATCAGGCTGGTGGCATGCAAGTACACAGCCAGATTGTCTATCCCTGACAGCCAGCATAATTTTAGATGTCAGTTGTGGGGGTTTAGGGGGGTGTCTTGAGCTCATACAGCCACAGAGGCCTGGGATGGCTGCTGGTATAGTTCCCAGGCTCTGGCAGGGCTGGAGAATGGGGGGGGCGGGTGAACAAGGACTCAGGTAGCTGACGATAGTGAGTGCAGATACCTGTGAAGCAAAATTTGCCTCATATTCCACTGAGAAATTAAAGTTATCATGGTGGTTTACAACAGTGGTTTCTCTATTTTTACTAAAGAAAAATTTTTGTTTCCTGACTATAAACTTCATTTCTAAAATCAGTATGTCCAACCCACCACCTTTTTAAATTGAACACTTATTATGTATCAAGTACTACAAAAGGCATTTTATATATATGTGGTTTTATTTAATCCACACAACAATCTATTTAACCATATATTTTATGAATTAAATGGAGTCTCTGAAAGGTTGATAAAATTGGAAAAAAACATACAGTTACTAGAAAATATGTGTCCAAGCAGGTATCTTACTAGTGGTCAGTCAGTTAGTAGCTTGTCGTCATCATTAAATAGAACAAAATACCTTACATTTATTATTATTGAAAAAAAATTGAAAGTAATATATTTATTGTTTAACTTTAGATAAATTCAACAAAAATCAAAGAAATAAAGGGAATAACTCTATCTCCCAGAGACACTGTACCATTTTAGTGTATTTTGGTGTGTGTTCGTGTGTGTGTGTGTGTGTGTGTGTGTGTGTGTTTCATAAAATATATTTATTTCAAATGTATTTAACAATTGAGAAAATTCTTGGATGTTGACAGTGTCATTTTAAGCATCTTCTTTAAAAGAAACTTTAGTGAATTTTAGATTTATTCACCAACTATTTACTGAATATTTACTGTGTGCTAAGCACTGAAATTTCAGCAATTAACCGTCAGGGAAATATAGTGTGTGTGTGTGTGTGAAATAGACAAGTAAATGCAAAATTTTAATGCAGTGTGATAAATGCTTTGATAGTGATAAGCCCTGGGAGTTTTGGAAATCACAGGGAGACTCTTCACTTGGCCAAGTGAGAGAGTACAGGTAACATCTTCATTACTTGGAGCAGGTGACACAGTATTGTAGCAAGAGTTGAATATACTTAGGTGAATAGGTAAGAGAGGGCATTCCAGAAAGAGAGATCACATGTGCAAGGCTTCTGATGTCTAAGATTATTTCTGAATGCAGTCCTCTGACTTCCATTTTGTCTAGAAAAAATAGCAAACTGACTATATTTTTCTTTATGCCAATAGAAACCACAAATTATAGACCCATCAGCATAATGGCTTTCTTCTCTACCTATCCCACTGAGTCACTTACAATTCTAGGCTCATTCTCTTGGGAGAAAGTTACAGGGACTTTGCTGTATCTAGTGGAAAATATATTTTTTACCCATGGCAGAAAATCTGTTAATAATTTTCATGTAATAGACCATATGGTGGTGCAGGGCTGGGAGGTAACAAGATAAAGGCAGAGAAAATCACTTGCCACAGGTTTGGGTGATGAATGTATCAGGTGGGTCTTTGCCCTGGGAAAGAACATAGATTCAACTGTGCTCAGGTAGGGTGAAATCTTCTCCCATCACAAGCGTCATGGCGGTTATTACAGAGGTTGTGTAGGGCAGGCACTTATCTTGCTTAATGAAACATTTAAAAGGGCAAAGTTCCCACTCTAGTTTTCTCTAAAATCGAATAGGGAAAGAACCAGATTTTTTAAATTGACCAGATCACTTGAAAATATCATGAAGCCATAAAAAACTCTCTTTGGTACATGGGAACATCACGTGTTCATAGGCAGTAATGCTCTTTCCCACTTTTCCTCCTGCCTCACTACGCACTGTGACTAGAAGGCACGTAGTTAAAAATGTATGTGAAGGAGAGTAATTGATGATTGTAATAGTTAACCTTGCAGGACAACATACCATATCCTTTTGCACATGTATCATTTCTTTCTCTCAGCAACTCCAACAGGCAGTGTTATAAAGAGGAGAAAGCTTGGGGAGGTTAAGAACTCATCTCAGGACACAGAGCAGGGATTCAAACCTGGGTCTGTCTGACTTCAGACTCCTAATATTTTTCTCTGTCTCACTTTGTCTGCTAAACTTTGTGGATCTAGGGTGTAATTGTTGGCACAATGGATGTCCTGAAAGGATAGTGATGAGCATGTGCTTAGCTTGTATATCAGAGGTATAAAAATTAAGCAACTGAAAGAGAGGGAGAAGGGAGAATGAGCCTCATCACCAAGCATGGGCTTGGACTATGGATCCACCCTTCTCACCCCATCAAGGACACCACTCCACTGGTTGTCCTTGCTCCTTTCCTGCATCACCTCTTCTCACTTTCTACCGTAGCATTCCCATCATCATCTAAAACTCTGTAATCTTAAAATTAACCTTCTCTGAATCCCAGATACCTCCTCCACATAATACCCCACTTTTTTCCTTCCATGATGGCCAATCCCAAGAGTTATCTATGCCCAGTTCCTCCACTCTTATTTTTTCTTAAACCTACTCTATTCAGACTTTTGCTATCATTTCTCAGCAAGGTCATTCTTGTCAAGCTCACCAATGGCCTCTGTGTCACAAAATCCAGTGACCATTTCTTGGTCCTCCTTTTACTCAGCCTATTAACAGGATCTGACCCAGTTTCCCTCTTGAAAACACTAAGCCTCTAGGACCCACTCTCTTTCTATTCTGCTACACTTGGCCAATTCTCAAGCTCCTTTGCTGATCTATCCTTGCATCAGTTAGAGTTTATGTTTGGCTGCTAATAAGAGATTTCAGAAAAATAGTGGCTTAAACAAGGTATGTGTTTCTCTCTCATGTGACTTGAGTGCCACAGGTAGACAGTCCAGGCTGGTAATGTGGCTCATGTGTCATCAGTGTCCCAGCCTCCTTCTATCTGCCCCATTTTCCCTAGCACATGGCTTCTCTTCTCCATGTTTCCTCGTGGAATTAAAATGGCTATTGCAGTGCTGGTCATCATAAACACTTCTAGGCAGAAAGAAAAGGAAAGAGGAAGTATAAAAGGGCACACTTTCAAGCTGAGTCAACATCCTTTGCAAGGTTACCTTAATACACTCTACTTTTCTGCAAGGAAATTCTAGGAAATGTAGGGTTTTTTTTTGTTTGTTTTGTTTTTTTAAGCTTGGAACATTGCAGCTTTTTTTTTTTTAATTTATTTTTGGCTGCGTTGGGTCTTCATTGCTGTGCACGGGCTTTCTTTAGTTGCGTCGAGTGGGGGCTACTCTTTGTTGCAATGTGCGGTCTTCTCATTGTAGTGGCTTCTCTTGTTGCAGAGCACGGGCTCTAGGCAAGCAGGCTTCAGTAGCTGTGGTGCGTTGGCTCAGTAGTTATGGCTCGCGGACTCTAGAGCTCAGGCTCAGTAGTTGTGGTGCACGAGCTTAGCTGCTCCACGGCATGTGGGATCTTCTTAGAACAGGGCTTGAACCCGTGTCCCCTGCATTGGCAGGCAGATTCTTAACCGCTGCACCACCAGGGAAGCCCACATTGAAGCTTTTCAATAACATCAAGGTTCTTTTATTAGGAAGAAGAGTAAAATGGTATTGGAAAGGCAACTAGAAGTCTCTGCCCATTCATCATTATTATGACCTCTCAAACTCACGTCTTCAAACTACTTCTTTTCTCAATCTGTATGAGCTTCCCAGGTGTTCTCATCCACTAGATATATAATCCTCATTCCTTAAGTTATCTCTCTAGTCCTAATCTTTCCTCTAAATTCCAAAATTGGACATTTGGTTACCTGCTTTAGTTCTCTACCAAGTGTCCAATAACTATCTCAAACATAACAAATCTAAACCTGAACATATGATTCCCTCACCAACTTCCCCATCTCAGTATACAGCAACTTTGTACCTACTGGGTACTCAGACCAAGAAAGAGCCTTGTAGTTTTCTTTCTGTCATAATGCAATATAGAGTCAGCTTTATTTAGGAAATCTGTTGAGAATCCAGCCATGCTCACCTCTTCGACTCCTATTTCTACCATTTCATTTGTTGTCACCTCCCACCTGGCTTGTGGTGGTGGCCCCTAACTGGTCTTGTTTCCACCGTTGTTCGTCTACTTTATTTTCCACTCAATAGCCAGAGGAATCCTCCTGGAAAATAAAGGAGATCATTTTTTTTCTCTGTTCAAAGCCATCCAATTTTTTACTATCAGAGTGGTGTCCAATTCCTTACCCTGAGCCTTCAACGTCCTTAATTATCTGGCTTCACTTCTTACCTCTCCTCCTTCTCCACCTTCTTCACTCAGCTCCATGTGCTCTGGCCATCTTACTGTTCTTTGAACACAGCAGGCATGCTACAGCTTTAGGGCCTTGGAACTATGTCTTTTCTCTTCCCAATGCATCATTACCCCAAATATCTTTATGCAGTTATTGCTTCAATTTTGTCTTTTAGGTAGGCTTTCTCTTACCACCTTATATGAAACCCCACTGTGCCTTTACAATATGTTCTTATTTTTCTTCTCTGCTAAATTTTTTTCATCGTACTTTTTGGCACCTGACATATTCCTTATTTGTTTATTATCTGTCCTTCCCTCTTCCCAATAATGTAAGTTTCACAAGAACAGTGATCATGACTCTTTTGCTTCCTGCTGTATCTCCACCTTCCAGAACAGCACATAGCATAGGGTAGTTACTCAGTAAATACTTATTGAATTAATGCATGAATAATCATCTTGACAATGGCATTACGAAAATGTGAAGGTTTAGCTCCCTTACAGAGAAGTGGACTGTCAATCTGTTCTACTGTTAATACAAAATACTTCCTCAATTCTTGGAGCTGTAGCTTATAGCCAAACAAGGCAGCAGATCCAGTCTGCTTCAATAGAGCTGTTGAGTTTGGATTTTTCTCTGCATTTACCTTGACTGATGGTTTTGTTCAAGTTATGCTTTGTGGGAAATTTGTTCCCTCCTGGAGTTTCTTCTGCCAACAGAGGGAAGACAATCATTTCTTCTTGGCATGATTTCCAGTTCAATCTTCTCTGTCTTTGAGAACTCAGTGGCAATCATACAACTGTTCCAAATCTCATCTTGGTCAAATCAAATTCTGTGCTGCACTTGTAATTTAACCATCCTCCACCTACTGCATCCTGTTCTCCTTATTTTCTCAGCTCCCTTACGAAAGATTGATTTGCTTTGCTTTCCAGTTAGATCCTTAAGTCTTGCTTTGGAGTTCTGGTTATGAAATGTTTTATTTCCTCATGGTATGTGTGTTTGTGTATGTCTTAAATTCACATATATGGAATAATTAGAGCAGGGATTTTTGTACTTAGATACAATATATTTGGAATAAAAACATCAGATGTAGCTTAAAATTTTTGATTTACATGTTCATCCTAGTTCTGGTTCCAATATGACTGACCGTATCTAAAATCTTTGCCCTTTCTGAGGTTTTCAATAAATGACCCATAAGAAAGTGTTAGGTAATTAGATTACTTAATCATTTTAAAAAGCTCCCTTTACAGTCAAGAGAAAATTGATCATTCTTTCTTTGCAGAAATTTGTATAAAATAGTAGAGAAAAATCTTGATTAAATGAAAGTAAACCACAAAATTTTATTTCTATTTGCCACTTTAGGGGAAGAATCAAATGACCTCCACACCCAACAAGAGTAATTCTTGCTCACTTATTCACTTATTTAATTATCAAACATACTATATTTCATGTTCATAAAAAAACTGCTATGAAAAAATTGCAATTATAGGATCTAGAGTTGGAGGAGACCAGTCCTAGTTAGGATTAGAGTCAGATGTAATAAAGAGGCAAAACAATAGCTTAAACAATACAGAGACGTTTCTCCCTCACATGTTGTTCTCCAGGTAAGCAACATGGATTTGGCATTCTGTGCTCTCAGGCACCCAGGTGTCTCCTCTTTTCCTGTTCTACCAAATCTAGAATGTTGTGCTTGTCCATAAAGTCCAACATTTCTTGCCATCATCTCTGCATTCCAGCTCTCAAGAAAGAGTAAAGTGACCAATAAGGGCATGGCCAGTTCCTTTAAGAATCTGACCAGAAGTTGTACTTATCATTTCTTCTCACATCATATTGGTGATTAGTCATTTGTCTTAGTCACATGGCCATGCCTAGGTGCAAGGTAACATGGGAAATATAACATTTATGCCACATGCCTAGCTGAAAATTGGAGTCCTAATACAATAAAAAAATTAGGGACAGCTAGTAGTTTCTGCCACAGATAGGAAACCTCTAATTTTAGAGATTCATAAACTAAGGCCAATAGAGGTGAAAAATATGGTCTCAGGTGTTACAGCCCAATCATGGTAGAACTAGGTGTAGAACCTCGGTTACAGTGGCATGATGTAAAGAGCATGGATTTGGAGTCAGACAGGCCTGCGTTAGAATCTCAATTTTGCCTATTACTCACTGTGTGATTTTGGGGAAAGTTCATTAACCTCTCTGAGCTTTGACTTTCTTATTTGTAAAATGGGAATAATTTATCTCTCAAAGATTATCTGGGATTATAAATGAATTAAAGTATGAAAGCACCTGTCAGGATACCCAAGCACATCATAAGCACCAAGTAAGTGGTAGGTTTTCCTACCTGACCTTCCTGGAAAATTCATACTGTGTAATGTGATAGATTTAAACATACTCAGGTATGACCCTGTGGAAAAGCATCATGCTCAACCCAAATCTTTTACTTTTCTATCTCTGTACAAGTTGAGTTAATATTCAGTTATGATTTCAAGGTACTTTAAGAGGTGAGCACAAAGAAATGGAAAAAAAATTTAAGGAAAGTTTCAACTATCTAGAAAATTTAAGTTAACTAAACTCTCTCTTGCTCTGAGCATACCAGTTAATTAACTGAATATTTAGCATTATTTCAATAACATATTATATCCTGCCCATAAGATTTTTATTAACTGCTTTTGTCATTTTCACTTTTATTTTCATCTCTGTGTTTTTATCTCCAAATCTTAATGTCAACATCTGAACTTTATTTTTCTTTTAATAATTTTGGATTTTAAGTGAATTAGTGTCCAAAGTTTGGGAAAAAATTAAGTTGGCTCTTTTATAAATCTGAGTGAAGAAATGTTGTTTATATCTAGTTCAAATATTTTTCCTGGGTTACTTAAAAAAATTCTTTCTAGACTTTATTTTTAAATAAAAATATCTAAAAGAACATGCATAGATTTGTTTGAGAGAAATTCCTCCAGTCTGGGGAGAAATCACTCGTATCCAAGCCATATGTGATATGTAAAGTAGCATTTTGAATATTCATATTATGGTGTGAAAATCAGATCCCCAGAATGGTAGGTCTTACAGAATGAATTGAAATGAAAATAGCAGTATGAATATCACTTCCCTAATGCACAATATTTCAGTTTTAACCAGCATCTTTTTTTCCTTGGATTGGATCACTAGAGAACAATCATGCTTGCAGACATGGAAAACATACTCTCATTCTAATTATATAAGGCACTTTGGAAGGAAAACAAAATTTAGCTCAGTATCTTTTGAATGAATTCTAATTCTGGTAATGTGACACTGTTATTCTTGTCCATTTCTCTTGCTTGCTTGTTTTTGAAACATCAGCATTTCATTATGTTTCTACTAATTTTTGAGTCCCAGTTGAAATCACCTCTGAAATGTATTGGATATTTGTTTACAGCTTGCAAATTCACAATTTTTTAAGCTCTTGTTGTTTTGCCAAATACTTCTCTCTCTACTTTCATTCATCTTATTAGTGCCCCTGTCAACAGATTTGTCTCAGAACAATCTAAATCATTTTAAATTATTTTTTAGTAGAGGGGAGAAAAAATTGGACAGCTTATGGGGAGTATCTTATCTCACTTTTAGAATGCATTTCACATACTTATTTTGACATACCTGGTCAGTACATCTTAGCATTACTCATCTCCAATTATGCTATTAATGGATTTTCAATTGCAAATTATCCACAGAACATGAATCAGAATACTTTTTACAGCTGTATGAATTGATTCATACACCCATAATGTTCAATCAGCCTTTGGCTTGTATCAACACATTGTCTAATGTAAGGATTCTTTTCCCCTTTGGAAGCATTTAGCTAGTAGGTAGTCCCAGCAGATTGGTGGTTAATCATGATTCCAGAATATTCTCTGTGAGGTAGAACTAGTTGATGCTTTTGCCACCATCAAGGGTTACATTTGAGTAAGAGAATTAGAAGGTGGAAAACTTAGGAATTTTAGGAGGAAAAGCTTCATAAATATTTTAGTGTTCATAAAATGAAAGAATGGATTCCACAGACAAAATTAAGAGAATGTCAATAATCTTGATACTATTATGTAGTTAAACACTAAATGTTAGTTCCAAAAAGAAAGTAAGAGCAGGTGCCTTTTATCTAAGCCAGTGCTACTCTACATGTGTCCAAGGACCATTGTGTAAACTTTTCATTCCCATGAGATGAGTACAGAAATTAAGATTACTTAGAAACTGTCAGTGATCCAATGTTGCTGTGACATCAAAGTGCATGACCAGTGGACTTGTCTTATTGAGTAGGATGTACACTAGTTTGGATGTTGATGAGTTCCTATCATGTCCTGTGTTTAGTCATGTTTAGTAAGACTATGTATCAGTCCAAGGTGGATTTGAAACAAGTAAACAAAAAATCTATCCATATCCACATAAAATATGAGAAGCGCATCTCTAAACAAGTTGGGGCATTACTGAGTAAACAAAAGAAAGCTTTAATGTTGCTCTTAACTTCCCTAGAGGTGGAGAAGGAAAGAAAATGGGGGTCCCTTGTCCAGGGAAGGGTAAATGTTATAATTCTCACAGATACAGACAAAGTATGCAAATCCTGATGATGGAGGGAAATGGGTTAGCATCATCTAGGCATCTGTTGAGTTGCTGTGGTCAGTCAACCCCACTCAGTTAGAGAAGAACAATAGTTCTGGCTGCAGATTCTAGCAGGTGTGATGGCAACTGCATAGACCTGAGCATGCATCTTGTCATTTAAGGCTGGTCTGAAGAGTATCATGGGGAAAACCTCCTGGAGCCTCCTGGAGGGAGCTTCACTTTCATGGGGGCAAACTGTGTGGTCATGGTTTTCAGGAAGAGCAGCGGAGAGGCAATGGGACAGCTTAGTCACCTGTCAATTCATCAGTGTTTTCAATGTATATTGCTAAAAGCTAGCCATTCCTCTTACAATTAAAACATTGTATTCTAAGCTAAATTTGAATGCAACACAAGAATAAGTTTATCTTATAAGGCTTAAACTTAATACCTACAGACTTCCATTATATTAAGATAGAGTCTAACAACCAGAGAGAAAGTCTTGTACAAGTGACATTATTTGATTATGTACAATTAATTCCATTTGTTTTCTGTATTCCTCTAGAAACTTTTTAGGACCTCGCTCTTTGGAAATTTTAGCATGAAGCTACCTAATTTTTGTTTTAGTATAATATATAGATCCATCAAATGGGTAATTTTTTTTCTTGTGTATGGTCCTTCCTATAAGTTCCATACTCTTAAGATCCCACTGTATTCCCAGAGGTGTTCAGTAAGTTGAATGTATCAGATAGAAAATGTTTTATAACCTTTATTTAAATATCTTAGCTGTCATGATTGAACAGATATTTCTCAAAATTTTACCCTAATGTTATATGGCTTAACTTTACTCATGAAAACTGTGGCTAATACTGTTAATTGGCTCCCCACAACCCACTCTTCCTTGGTACTTCTCAATATAGAGGCTGGATACCCAAATATTTCTTTACCTAAATCTTCTCTGCAGCTATAGATGGCTGTGGGACCCATTTCTGACCACCAGCTTACACAGAATACTGCTGAAGGCACTTCTGGGGAATCATTTGTTTTTCTGAAAATATAATAGGAATGGGTTGGCTAGTACGGCACTTTGCTTCTCTCCTTTGGCTGTGAGTAAGGACTGGATGACGGAGGCTGCAACAGTCAACTTATACCCATATGCTAAGAGGAAAAGAAACCCTTATTTGTTAGAATCATTGTGGTCCAATCCCTGTTACTTGCAGATGTTTGGCTTCTTAAGTAATAACGGAAACCTTATCCTTTGAATAACATATTTACAAATTTCCAAAATGCTTTCCTCAAGTTTCATTGCAGAATGCATTTGAATGTATTAGAACACGTGAACCTGGCTCTGTTAGGTCCTAACCTAATGTGTATTTTAACTCCAGCCAATCTAAAAAGTGTAGGAGTGAAACTCTATGGTTCAAGGTTAATTTCTTCCAATTATTCCAAGGCTATAATATAAAAATTTCTACTCTATCATTGCTATGCATTTTGCTTTCCTCAATTTTCATTTCACATTTCTAGTGCTTTTTCTCTTTCTTTTTTGCTCTCCCTGTTTCTCTCTCATTTTCTCAACTTGAGATATCTGATGTTTCAGTTGAACTAAATAAAAATTATTATTGTCATTGTAGAAATATACACAGAGGTAAGCCATTTATATTAGAATTTTATGTAAAGAGTATTTGTATATGACAAAGTTTATTGTACTTTTCAAAAGTTCTTGTTCCCATATTGGGAATAAAAATTCAGAGATAGCATCTGAAACATAGTAGTTCTTGAAGTGGCTCGAAGTGGCTTAAAGTGGCAGAGTGGAAAATAAAACAGAAGATGAGATGACAAAACTATTTTGTGAACTTGGTTGGTTTAGTCAACACATTCAAGGTGTCTCAGTGATGTTTCCTAAATCACCTTGGGCAGCTATCCGGGCTGCTCTTCCTCTCCATTCCCAAAGTGCTGTGTGTTTGCCCAGTAGAGCACTTACAACCAGCTGTGTTGTATTTGTTCACAGGTAGTTTTTCCCCCTAAGCGGTGAGGCCCTTGGGGGTAGCAACTCTGTCCCTGCATGCCCAGTGCAGGGGTGAGCCTGGCACTTCCTGGGATCTCAAAAATGACTTAAGGACAGATGGAAAGAATGACAGAACCACATAAAAATATTAAAAATCAAGAAATGTTTATCTGAAGTAAGTTTGGACACAGAAAATCTGGGGGGAAGGACATATAAGTACCTTTGTCTGCAAGAAACATGTTCTTTCTTTTCTTTGAAGGAGAGAATTGAATTCATGGATATTCATCTTGACTTTTCCCACAAATGAGGAGAGGTTACTTATGATGAAAGACTGAAAGTCTGTTGTAAAGCATTCCATTATGGGCAGCTTGCCTTCCCTTCTCTGTTTCTCTCTATCATTCCTTCTTTCTTTCTTTATTTTTTGAACTTTATTTTATTTTTTTATACAGCAGGTTCTTACTACTTATCTATTTTATACATATTAGTGTATATATGTCAATCCCAATCTCCCAATTCATCCCACCACCACCACCCACGCCCCTTTCACTTTCCCCCCTTGGTGTCCATACATTTGTTCTCTACATCTGTGTCTCCATTTCTGCCTTGAAAACTGGTTCATCTGTACCATTTTTCTAAATTCCACATATATGCATTAGTATACCATATTTGTTTTTCTCTTTCTGACTTACTTCACTCTGTATGACAGTCTCTAGGTCCATCCATGTCTCTACAAATGACCCAATTTCATTCCTTTTTATGGATGAGTAATATTCCATTGTGTATATGTACCACACTTTCTGTATCCATTTGTATGTCGATGAGCATTTAGGTTGTTTCCATGACCCGGCTATTGTAAACGGTGCTTCAATGAACATTGGGGTGCATGTGCCTTTTTGAATTATGGTTTTCTCTGGGTATATGCCCAGTGGTGGGATTGCTGGGTCACATGGTAATTCTAGTTTTATTTTTTTTAAGGAACATCCATACTGTTCTCCATAGTAGCTGTATCAGTTTATATTCCCACTAACAGTACAAGAGGGTTCCCTTTTCTCCACATCCTCTCCAGCATTTGTAGATTTTCTGATGATGCCTATTCTGACTGGTGTGAGGTGATATGGCATTGTAGTTTTGATTTGCATTTCTCTAATAATTAGTGATGTTGATCAGGTGCCTCTTGGCCATCTGTATATTTTTGGAGAAATGTCTATTTATGTCTTCTGTACATTTTTTGATTTGATTGCTTGTTTTTTTATATTTAGCTTCATGAGCTGCCTGTATATTTTGGAGATTAATCCTTTGTTCATTGATTGGTTTGCAAATATTTTCACCCATTCTGAGGGTTGTCTTTTCATCTTGTTTATAGTTTCCTTTGCTGTGCAAAAACTTTTAAGTTTCATTAGGTCCCAGTTTTTAATTTTTGCTTTTATTTCCATTACTCTAGGAGGTAGATCAAAATGGACATCTTTGTCTTGTTTCTGATCTTAGAGTAAATGCTTTCAGTTTTTCATCATTGAGAATGATGTTTTCTGTGGGTTTTGTCATATATGGTCTTTATTATGTTGAGGTAGGCTCCCTCTCTGCCCACTTTCTGGAGAGTTTTCTTTTTTTTTTTATCATAAATTGGTGTTGAATTTTGTCAAAAGCTTTTTCTGCATCTATGGAGATGATCATATTGTTTTTAATTTTTCAATTTGTTAATAGTCTATCACATTGATTGATTTGCATATATTGAAGAATCCTTGCATCCCTGGGATAAATCCCACTTGATTGTGGTGTACAATCCTTTTAATGTGTTGCTGGATTCTGTTTGCTAGTATTTTGTTGAGGATTTTTGCATCTATATTCATCAGTGATTTTGGTCTGTAATTTTGTTTTTTGGAAGATTTTTAATCACAGTTTCAATTCATTATTTGTGATTCATCTGTTCATATTTTCTAGTTTTTCCTGGGTCAATCTTGGAAGGTTATACTTTTCTAAGAATTTGTCCATTTCTTCCAGGTTGTCCATTTTATTGGCATAGAGTTGCTTGTAGTAGTCTCTTATGATGCTTTGTATTTCTGTGTTGTCCATTGTAACTTCCCCTTTTTCTTTTCTAATTTTCTTGATTTGAGTCCTCTCCCTCTTTTTTCTTGATGAGTCTGGCTAAAGGTTTATCAATCTTGTTTATCTTCTTAAAGAACCAGCCTTTAGCTTTATTGATCTTTGCTATTATTTTCTTTGTTTCTGTTTCATTCATTTCTGCTCTGATCTTTATGAATTATTTCCTTCTACTAACTTTGGGTTTTGTCTGTTCTTCATTCTCTAGTTTCTTTAGGTGCAAGATTCAATTGTTTTTTTTGAGATTTTTCCTGTTTGTTTTCTTTTTCTTTTTTTTTTTTTTTGGCTCTGTTGAGTCTTCATTAATGTATGTGGGCTTTTTCTCTAGTTTCAGTGAGTGGGGGCTACTCATTTCTGTGGTGCACAGGTTTCTCCTTGTGGTGGCTTCCTTTGTTGCAGAACACAGTCTCTTGGAATGCAGGCTTCAGAGTTGTGGCTCATGGGCTCTAGAGCACAGGCTCAGTAGTTGTGGCTCACAGACTTAGTTGCTCTGTGACATGTTGGATCTTCCCAGACCAGGGCTTGAACCCACCTCCCCTGCATTGGCAGGTATATTCTTAACCACTGTGCCAACAGGGAAGCCATTTCTTGAGGTTGGATTGTATTGCTATAAACTTCCCTCTTAGAACTGCTTTTGCTGCATCCCATAGATTTTGGATCATCGTGTTTTTGTTGTCATTTATCTCTAGGTATTTGTTGATTTCCTCTCTGGTTTCTTCAGTGATCTCTTGAATATTTAGTAACGTATTGTTTAGCCTACATGTGTTTGTGTTTTTTACGTTTTTCTCCCTGTAATTGATTTCTAATCTCATAGTGTTGTGGTGAGAAAAGATGCTTGATGTAATTTCCATTTTCTTAAATTTACTGAGGCTTGATTTGTGATCCAGGATGTGATCTATCCTGGAGAATGTTCTGTGTGCACTTGAGAAGAAAGTGTAATCTTCTATTTTCAGATGGAATGTCCTATAAATATCAGTTAAATCTATCTGGTCTATTGTGTCCCTTAAAGCTTGTGTTTCCTTATTAATTTTCTGTCTGGATGATCTGTCCATTGTTGTAAGTGACGTGTTAAAGTTCCCCACTATTACTGTATTACTGTCGATTTCCTCTTTTATAGCTGTTAGCATTTGCCTTATGTATTGAGGTGCTCCTATGTAGGGTGCGTATATATTTATAATTGTTATATCTTCTTCTTGGATTGATCTCTTGATCATTATGTAGTGTCCTTCCCTGTCTCTTTTAACATTCTTTATTTTAAAGTCTATTTTATCTGATATGAATACTGCTACTCCAGTTTTCTTTTGATTTCCATTTTCATGGAATATCTTTTTCCATCCTCTCACTTTCAGTCTGTGTGTGTCTCTAGGTCTGAATTGGGTCTCTTGTAGACTGCACATATATGGGTCTTGTTTTGGTATACATTCAGTGAGCCTGTGTCTTTTGGTTGGAGCATTTAATCCATTCACATTTAAGGTGCTATCAATATGTATGTTCCTATTACCATTTTCTTAATTGATTTGGGTTTGTTTTTGTAGGTCCTTTTCTTCTCTTGTGTTTCCCACTTAGAGAACTTCCTTTAGCATTTGTTGTAGAGCTGGTTTGGTGGTGCTGAATTCTCTTAGCTTTTGCTTGTCTGTAAAGTTTTTGATTTCTCCGTCGAATCTGAATGAGATCCTTGTTGGGTAGAGTAATCTTGGTTGTAGGTTCTTCCCTTTCATCACTTTAAATACATTGTGCCACTGCCTTGTGGTTTGCAGAGTCTGCTGAGAAATTAGCTCTTAACCTTATGGGAATTCCTTTGTATGTTATTTGTCATTTTTTCCTTTTTGCTTTTAATAATTTTTCTTTGTCTTTAAATTTTGTCATCTTGATTACTATGTATCTTGGCATGTTTCTCCTTGGGTTTATCCTGCCTAGGACTTTCTGTGCTTTCTGGACCTGGGTGGCTATTTCCTTTCCCATGTTAGGTAAATTTTTGACTCTAATGTCTTCAAATATTTTCTGGGGTCCTTTCTCTCTCTCTCTTCTCCTTCTGGGACCCTTATAATATGAATGGTGGTGTGTTTAATGTTGTCCCAGTCTCTTAGGCTGTCTTCATTTCTTTTCATTCTTTTTTCTTTATTCTATTCTGCAGCAGTGAATTCCACCATTCTGTCTTCCAAGTTACTTATCCATTCTTCTGCCACAGTTATTCTGCTATTGATTCCTTCTAGTTTATTTTTCATTTCAGTTATTGTACTGTTCATTTCTGTTTGTTTGTTCTTTAATTCTTCTAGGTTTTTGTTCTTTAATTCTTCTTGTTAAACATTTCTTGCATCTTCTTTATCTTTGCCTCCATTCTTTTTTTAATGTCCTGTATCATCTTCACTATCATTATTCTAAATTCTTTTTCTGGAATGTTGCTTATTTTTACTTCCTTTCATTGTTTTTCTAGGGTTTATCTTGTTCCTTCATCTGTACATAGTCCTCTGCCTTTTCATTTTGTCTACCTTTCTGTGAATGTGCTTTTCTTAACACAGGCTGCAGGTTTGTAGTTCTTGCTTCTTCTGTCTGCCTTCTGGTGGATGAGGGTATCTAAGGGGCTTGTGCCTCTCATTCCTTCTTGCCTTCTCCTTTCTGGGAGCCTTGAACTCTTCTACTATCCCCTGGCTATGGGGCTGTCCAAGCTGGAGGGCCCTAAACAGGACCGTGCAAAGCCCACAATGTTCTTATCTCTGGTCTCATCAATATTTGCCAGACTTAGCTTCTATTTCTTACCCCTTTGCTCTTTGCTGGGTTTAATCTCATAAACTGCTATGATCTAGCACATTAATGGTTATGAATTAGCAAGCATGTTTTACTGTCTTTTGCACATGAAAAATATCTCATGAATTAAGGCATCCTTTGGTGCCTTAATTCAAAGGAAGTGGTGATGGATTTCATGGGGCAGAACCCAGGTCCCCACTTCTGCACAGAGGCTCTCATTCCCCCAGCTGCTCAGGGTTGGCTGCTGATGGCTCACAGTGCATCCCTTTCCAAGAATCACAGGGGTTGCCTTGCCCAAAGGGGCACACCAGCCGTATTCAATGACTGGTGATGCAGGGGTACAAAGGTCAGTTCCCTTTGACACATTCGGGGACAACTCTGAAAGGCCCTCCTAATGGCAGAGCTCCCTATGGGCATGGCTGTGATTGGTGTTCCTGATGCATTGTAACTCAGCTTCTCTCTGCTCAACTGGCTTCCTTCATTTCCTCAGAGGTTTTGTTGCTAAGCACACTTCTCTATCAAACTGTTGTATGTAAATCTTGGACCTAAGACTGAGTGTACCAGAAGTGACCCTAGGGAGCAGTCTCTCAAATGGGATTTTGGAACTAGATCCCCCACTGGCTGGCTGGCAAGGAGGACCCCAAGGTATGTAGTAGGTACAATCCTCAAAGGTGGGTTAAGATATCACTTGAAGGTACAATATCTCAGATGTTTGGAAGGTAGAGGGGAAGTAGTGAATCTAAAGAATATGTAATCAGATGACTGTTTCTAAGTGCTATTGGTGCATTGGAGAGACATATCAAAAGGCTAAAGGTGATTCATCACCAATTTAGGGTAAACTATGGCAGTGAGAAAACCTCCTTGGTAGTATAAAAGAAACTCTAAATCTTTTGCAGCTGGAGAGCAGAGAAAACTGAGATTAATTTTATTCTTTATATTTTTCAAAAGTTTCCAAACTTGCTAAAAATAAATATGTCCTTCCACTTTGGTAATTTGAAAAATAAATAAATAAATCTTATTTACATACATTTGGTACAGAGATCAACTGGACAGTTAAGTGTGTCTACCCTTACAGGAATTCTAGCTCAAATCACTAAAAATGTTTAGCTGAGGATCAGGCCCAGGGTTGTTGAAGTCCAGATAAGGTTAAATTCTAAGCCTCAGCAAGTCTTCTGTGACAAAGACAGCACTCTAGTTTGGATAGAGTGGGACTTGAAGTCTTGGGACAGTGACATCTGTGTCAGCACATTCAAGATGTTTGAGATCATCTCTCTCCCTGTACCCTCTGGCTTGCAGAAAGGGCAAATTCTTTCCTTTGAAATATCAGTTTTCCCTCCCTTGCTTGAAGACAATGCAGAAATCTCTGCCTGCAAGATGCCATGTGCTGACCTTATGATGAAACTTCACTCCCCTCTCTTGGCCGCCAAACCCATAAATATTGTCAAATCATGACATAACTTGGCCAGTCAGGTTCTGAGTCTGCTGAGGGAAAAACAAACCCTATGCCAAAGGCACTGCAGGACCTAGCCATTACATACCTGCAGAGCTGGGATAACATTTATGGGATTGGATCCTGAAGGTGCTGAATCAAGTAGTGATAAAACATAAAGACAGCTAAGGGAGAAATGATGAAAATGAGAGCCCTCTCCTGTGATACAGGATTCAACTCTCCCATGATACAGAAAAGGACTCTGGGAGACTGTGCTAACAAGCTGCTGGAATGACTCTTGGAAGCTTAGAGAAAGCAATGAGAAGTAGAAACACCACAACTGCTGTGGCAGACAATAGAAGAAAGGCACAAAATGCTTAGAAAATGAGGCATGTTTCTGTGGATATGCTATGAAAAGGAGGAAAGCTGACTGTTCTTTAGGAGGGTCTGCAGGACACTCCATTTATTAAAGCAATTAGGGACGCCCTGGTGAGAGGGGACCTAGGAGCACCGAGATTAAACTAGGGCTGAGGGTAGGAGGTGCTGTCACAGAACCATGCTCCCTTGTTGCAGTGGGGATGATCAGATCTTGAAATAATAGAGGCTGGCTGGTAACAGTTAATCAGAAGCAAAATGGGTAAAATTGTAATGAGTGGCAAGGTTGGAATGGCAGCCCTGGGCACAAGCCACAGAGAGTTCTAGAGATAGTTACTAGAACATGGTGTCCCTAGGGGCAAGAGATATACACTGAAAATGAACTAATGCTACACTTTAGCCCCATTCAAGGCTTTCCTTAAAAGACAACAGCACTGGGAAAACTTTTCAGGGGCAAAGATTTGGGTGCTGTAATCAATTATCCACTTTTTTGGAAATAAAATTGGCCCTAGGTAAGAACATGTATAAACTCATAGCCATTGATGAATGTCTTGGTTAGCTGGTAAGGGGTCTGGAATGAATAATATTGAAAGATTGGGAGCATGAAGCCATGTGAATGGACATAGGGAAGTGGGCACAAAGGGTGATCTTTGTAAGCCATGTGTATGCCCATCAGTGAGCATCTACCATGGGAGAGACACTAAATAGGTAAAGAGAGAGATAGTCCCGGACAGTTCATGTCAGCCAGCCTCTGTCATCAGACACTGCAATGCAGGTGCAATGGGCTCACAAATGAGTGCCCTGATGGTAGGGATGGAAGCTGTGCATAAGCTGGTAGCGTGGGCTTTCTCTTATCAAGGCTGATATAAATGTGCTGTTGCTGAGGGTTCAACCTTCCTGCAACAGAGTCAGATCCTGAGCCCCTACTCTAACACCATCCCTTAAGGAAAGCAACCACCATATAGTGGTATACTGATTACACTGGGGCCCTTTCACCCTTGAAGGACAGTAATTTGTCCTGAGTGAGGTCAATGAATATTCTGGGTACGATTTTTCTTTCTCTGTACCCAGTGCCTCATCTAGCACTAGTATCCAAAGATCTACAAGATGTAATTCAATGACAATGGAATTTGCATAATATCCAAGATGAAGGGTCCCACAGCAAAGGAGGTGAGGCAGTGGGCATGTGATCATGAGATCCTCTGGCCATATCATATAGCACATTCCCCAGAGGCTGCCAGCTTGATAGGATGGTGAATGGCTTTTGGAAGGTGCAGCTGTAACATCAGCTGGAGGACACAGTATACATTCTAAATAAACAACCTTGGTTAGATAGGTTACAAGGGTCTGAGAAACATGGAGTAGAAGAAGGAGTGGTGACCCCTTTGGGGAGTTTGTGCCTCCTATCTCCTCACTTTGTAAGTCTAGAGGTCTTGATTTTGAGAGAAGGAATGCCTCCATCAGGGGAGACAGTAAGGGTCCATTAAGTATTAATCTAGTGCTTCTACCAACCTACCTTGTGCTACTCATGTCAAGAGGCCAGCAGGAGGAGTCGCTGGTTGGCAGGGATCATTGATCCTGATGGTCAGGAGGAGGTGGGGTTGCTGTTTCACAATAGGGACAGAGAAATAGCTTATCGCCCAGGTGATCCACTGTATGTGGGCGGTCCTCTTGATAATCTCTTGCCCAAGGTGACATAAATGAATATGTGCAGAGCTTGAGAAGGACATATTGACTAGGGGCTCAGGCCTCTCAGGATGAAGGTCTCAGACATGCCACTATGTAAGCCACCTAAACCAACAAGGTGCTAACAGATGGAGATGGAAATCTAGGATGAGTAGCAGAAAAGAGAGACAATGAGTATCCTTTAAGGCCTTGAGAGCAGGTATAGCAGCAGGAGATATGGTTCATCCCACAAACCTTCCACTTAAAATTTACCTGAGAAACAGGACCAGCATGGGTCCTGGAGAAGCTATTCCCAAGTGGGAATAGCTAACAGATGGAGCAAGTAGATCTGAATGTAGTGATGTAATGGAAGCTACACTGCCCAGATGCCCCACCCCCGACCCTGTCCCACTCCACCCTCCACTTATGATGGACACATTCATTCCTTAGATGCTGAGAATGTCAGCTGTTGATTGCTCTAAGCTGCATCCTTCTCCTGGCATTGTCTTTGCCCTTTTGAAGCTGACTCAACCAAGTTCATGCCCCTTGCAGGGAGTTGCTTGCATCTAACACTGGCTGACGCTGGGGTATAAAGGTCTAGCTTCCTTACCTTAACTGGGGATAACTCCGAAGAGCTGTACAGTTCCAAAACTCCCTGTAGAATCACCTGAAGCTGCTTTAGAAATTTCACTGTGGTTCAACTCCTCCCTCTTTCCCAACCCATTCCTCACTCCCTTTACATGTATTGTTCCTGAATATACTCCCACCAGACCTCCTACATAAAAATCTTTATATCAGAATCTGTTTCCTGGGACCTGGGCTAAGATGGAGCGGTTGGGATATTTTGAGAACAAGTAGAAGTTTCCTTCAAATCTTACCCTATACGTAGGTGGTGCCTCCTCATTACCTTACACAGCGTTGGCCCTTCCTTAGGGAAATGTTTTTCTTAGAAGCATGGAGATGAAGTTCTAGGAGAGAAAATACCTCAGTAGACATAAGTCAACAAATGGGTATTGTCTTAATGATTTTTGTTTACTCTGTGTCATCTAGTCAAGTTGAAAGGGTCTAAGAAGTAATGTTTACTTTAACAAAATCAATGATTTATGCTTTGAATCAATTTATATTAATTCTAACTCATAGTTTACGTATAAGTTGGTGAGAAATCATGAAAAAATGAAAATAACTTGACCTTGGAATCAGAGAAGACAGGATTTAAATTCCAACTGGCCATTTACAAAATGTATATTATACAAATGATCTTTTTTGAACTTTAGTTTTGTTAATTTCTAAGAAGGAAGTAATACTTACATCATGTTTTTTTTTTTTTTTTTGTGAGAATTGAAGAAGGTAATGTCTACGGAGTCTCTAGGTCTGTAGCTGTGAAAGCATGATGTATGGAGTCATTCTTTCACTCAACAAACATTTACTCAGCAAAAATCTTTATTAACAACAAATATTTATTATGTGCCAGGTCCTATGTTAGCTGCTTGGGGTAGACAAATGGACAAGCACAGGTCCTAATTGAAGGGGTTCACACTTTGGGCAAGAGACGTACACATAAAGAAGAGGGAGCTGTAGTAAAGACTGTCTTAGTCCGTCTGAGCTACTATAACAGAACACCATAGACTGATTGACTTACAAACAACAGAAATTTATTTCTTACAGCTCTGGAGGTTGGGAAGTCCAAAATCAAGGCAGCAGCAGATCCAGTGTCTGGTGACATCCCAGAAACAACTTCCTGGGGTCTCCTTATAAGGACACTAATCCATTCATGAGAACTCCACCTTCATGACTTAATCAGCTCCCAAAGACTCCACCATCAAATACCATCACACTGAAGATTAGGTTTCAACATGTGAATTTAGGGGGGGACAAAAACATTCAGTACAGCAATTTGTTCAACTTGATGGGTGGTAATGCTCTAGATCTTCCAGTGATTTTTGAAGTAGGCAGGACTGATTAAGCATGTGGTAGTTAGGTGGGATTCCAGGAAGTCAGTCTGTGAGGTATCAAAACATCCCTGGGTGAGAGGGAGAAGATTGTATTTCCTGGAACCCCTCCTGGGGAGAGTGGGTTACACATGCTTGGGCCCAGAGCTGTTGTTGATAATGGAGAGACAAAGCATTGCTGTCCTAGTTCACCTCCTTTGTGCTTCTGCCCCATGGTGGTCTCCAGCCCCTTCTCTCACCATGCCTTGGAAAAATATTTTTTAAATATAGTTTGGGATTGACATGTACACACTGCTATATTTAAACTAAAATGCCTTTCCATGAAAAAAAAATGTTTTGAAGGAGCACCTATTTTATGAGCCTGTCATGGTTGCTACATGTCTGAATCCAGGCCATTGCATCATCATTTTTAGTAAAGAAACTGAGGCTGAGAAAGAGTCAAGTTTGCAACTGGTGTGTAGCTGGCAGAATCATGTTAGGGATTTAATCCTTGCAGACTCCAGCTTGTTTCATCATGCTCTCCCTCAACATTTAAAATACTGGCAAAAAATCGAGGCCTACGGCAGTGACATAAGCTCTTAGCATAAATTTTATTTAAACAACGTTTGTAGTGGTCATTTTGTTGTCATGCTTGCCCCAATCAATGAAATGGATATAGGGTCTTGGGGCTGCAGCTGTTTGTCTCATCATTTAACCTTCGGAAGCAGATTTCATTAAAGTGTTCCTGTTGCTGAAAATGAATTACAAAGCTTTCCCTTTTCTTTAGGAAATAAGAGTGCCCAGATGAGATTACATGGCTTCCTATGATATCTAAATAAGATTAGTTTGCTGAAGATCACATTAAAATCCCATTAAAGAGATGGTTCCACTCCAGGTCCCCTTCTCCTCAGGCAAGTTCTGAGCAAGCTGATGAAAATTTCTCAGGATGACACACAGGCATTGAGCACCCTGTGGAGACATGGGGGTGGGAGTGGAGATAGTCCCCATTCATCGCAGGAATAGGATCTATGTACATAGCCCATTACTTACAGCTGACAGTTCCTGACTCTAAGCGGGGAAGACTTTAGGTAGGAAATGGTAATAAGATGATCAAGGGATTGAGGAACTGAGGTCATCCCCGGAGAGGATCCAGGAAATCATTAGTTCTTTTTTTTTTCTTTGACTAGGATAATAACATTAATGCTTAAGTATTTATAGCCTTCCCTCAAGCCTGCTCTGAAGAGAAATGTTGCTTGGCTCTCAGGAGGCTGCTAGGCCTGGATCTTTGTTGTGTTGCTCTAAATAATCAGTGTAATCTTAGACTGGTGCTGAGCAAAGTTAAATTATTAAGAAGAAATAGGGCAACTCCTACAATGCCCAAACAGGAGTTTTGAGAGAGCAAAGGAGCCAGGGAAGAGAAAAAGAAGGGGGAATTTGGGTCTTTGGGGGAGTCAGGAAATGATGAGCTCTGCAATGTAATTACCCTTTTCATCTCTTCAAGGGGCTTCTTTGAAGATCTAAAGTGCTTTTCAATGATTTTTTGGATGTAGAACTGAGATTTATGTGAATGACAGTGATGTACCCTTAAAATGGCCAAACTTCATTTGTTCATTAATTTAATTATCAAATTTCCTTGAGTGCTAGGTGTTTATTAGAGATACAGAGAAGATGGATATAGACCCTGCTGCTCAGGGGTTCATAGTCGAGTTCTGCAGATGTGTAAACAAACACAATTTGATGTAGTAGGTGCTTCAGTAGAAGGAAGCACAAGGAGCAAAGGCCAGGTCCCCTTGATGTGACAATCAGAGAAGTCTTCACAGAGGAGTCCTGGGCCATGTGAGAACTTGGAGGGGTCTTTCTGCCCGAGGCTTACTAGAGCTCATGCTTGGGTGTTTTCAGTTGGCTGCCAAAACATCTCCTGTCCTGTTCCTGCCCTCATCCTGGGGGGGAGCTCAGTGCTCAAACTTTATATGACTTTCTCTGCTGATGGGAGGGAAATAAAAGTAAAGAGGGACAGTTTTCAACATTTGGTGACCCTACTGACATTTGTTTTGAGGGCCTTCATGAAAACAGCACTGATAGAAATTGTATTAGATCTTACTGGGCCCTTATCTCACTTCTCAGCATACCTCTTTATTAATACTATGTAGCTTTTTTTTTCTTGTTACTAAGGTGAAAAATGGAATCAGATCCAGTCATTTGGAATCCTTTGCCTCTTTTTTTTTTCTTGAAATGAATATAATCTGCATTGTTAAAAGTTTTATTGAAACACTTGAGGCCACTTACTTTTTATAGCAGTCGGAGCACAATTTAATGAAATATAAAATAAAAATAACAAGATGGAATGGGCCAATCAAAAAACTAGCTCTTTAAAAATACAGATAATTCTTACAAAAATACAACTCAAGCTGCACAAAAATAAAATGAACTCTCAGTAAAAACACCAATTTGCTAATAGCACTTTTGTCGGGGGCAGTATTATCAGTTGGGGTGGAGATTAATTTTATTCTTCATATCTCTCAAAAGTTTCCAAATTTGCTAACAACAAAAATATCCTGCCACTTTGGTAATAAGAAAAATAAATAAATAAGTTTATTTATATAAATTTGATACAGAGGTCAATTGGACAGTTCAGTGTGTCTATTCATAAGAATTCTAGCTCAAGTTACCAAAAATGTTTAGCATTGTTAACTTTTTCAAAGACTGTTTTTAAAAGATGAAAATAGGCCTTACATCTTTGTCATTTGTGTTCAATTCAGTAACAGTTAATGAAACTGTGGAAATAGGCTCACACCATGCTTTCTCTAATGGTGGTGGTGGTGGGTATGATGAAAATGTTTAGTGATGATGATGACTTCAAAAAGCTGCTGATTCCTGTAGAGTTAAATAGGATCAGCTATGTACTCTATTTTACAGGTAAGGAAATGGAAATTTAGACGTTTTTTCAAAGGTATTTATCTTCCCCAGGTCATCTACCACAGATGGAAATGAACCAAAACTCACATCTTCAGATTTCTAGTTAGTTTCTCTCTCCATTACACCATGCTATTATTGTTATATTGTTGTTAATGCTTCTTTGCCTGCCAGAAACTACAGAGATTAGTTTTCGGTGTATTTATTCAAGCCTTTTTAGACTTTAATGTTTTTGTATGCCCATGCATGAACTTAGGTGGTTAGTCCTAGAAAATGAATTTCTTTCTTTCTTTTCACTTGGAGGTAGCACTTGGTAGTAGTAGTTTTCTTTTTAGCTTTGATTTGATTGGTTTGAATGAAGACTGGGTTTTTGTATTTGTTTTTTAAAAACAAAAGCTTATTTCAGTCAGCTTAGTGGAAAAAAAAGAAACAAACCATGGCCCTGTGTCATTTCATGGAAAATGCTGTTTGAACTTTCCATTTTCAACTAATTGTGCTATTATGTAGACACTATTTATGTGCAGAACTCTGATCCTATTTGTACTGTGAGGTTGAATGTAGTACTTGTATGATGTGGGAGGTGAATGTCATTGACTCTAAGTCACAAAGGCGCTCTGAACAGGAAGGATAAACATAATCAAATTTATTCAGAGAATTTAAGGTCCCCAGATTTTGTTTTTGGAGCAACTGAGAAGAGGGCTAACACAAAATTAATCAAGTTTCTATTTTGTGATTCAATTGAATAAATCCTTGTGGTTTGAATGACAAAGTGTAAGCAGTTTAGATAGTAATCTTCACCTTGCTTAATCCTTATTAAAGAATTTGACTTTGGCAAGGATGCATGTCAGGTACCTTCTGTTTTCACTAGCACCTCACAGTTGATTAATTTGCTTCATCCTCAATTTTCTTTTTTGTGTTTATCTTAAGGCAGATTAACTTTGGTCAGATATTCCATCCTTCCCATGTTAAAATGGACAAACAGTGATTCATTTTCTGCTATTTGTTTTATTTATGAAAATGAGTTTGACCCAAATGTAAATGCACTGTGTGCATATGACTTTCTGGGATACTTTAAACTTCAGCTTCAGGAAAAAAAAAAGAACTCAGCCAGATTAAATAAGAGCAAATGAATGATAAGTAAGTACCTTATATAATGAAAGTACAAAGGAGTATTTTCTTTGGAATTGAAAGGTAACTTAGCTGACTTCCCTATCAGTGAGATGACAAACAAACACATTTCCTCCTGCATCTATAGGTGTCACTGTTGAGATGCACTTACTGGAATAAGCTCTATGCAGATCTGAATCTCAGAAAGGGCTTCCAGGATGGATTTTATAGAGTGCTTTTGACTAACTCTTGTAATATATATATTTTTTCATATGAGCGTAGTACTTAAGTCTGATTTCCTGGCACAATTAAAGCAACTAATTGAACTAATTGAATGTTCTATTCTTTTGGAGCAAAGAAGTCACTTTGGGCAATGACATATCAGTGCAGAGTGGAGTAAAAGGTAGGAATTACTCCTCAGATTTTGCCTCAATACTCCTAGATTAGTAATTTGGGGAAATTAATGTTTTCTTGATTCTTTTTTTTTCCCCTTCCCACTGTCAACACACAGCAACTAGAACCTCTGATCCTGTAAGGTCTTCTGTGTGCAGGGCTTCACTTCCAGATGATATGTTTTCTTCATCAGGACACTAATGAGAGAATCAAAACAGTGTTTAACTGATGTCACTGATTTTCTGAAAGGGATTCTTAAGTTAGAACCAGGATAAATTTCAACATGTTAGAATTCTAAGAGTTTGACTTTATAAGAGTTTCCTTATCTTTTTTGTTCACAAAGTGATTTGAGAATTTGGGGAGATTTCTTGGCAGGACTAACCTTCAAGAAATTGTTAAGGAGTGATCTGTGTTCTGCGCATATAAGACTGCTGCTAATTTCCCTATTTTGTCCAAGTACCCCCTCCTAATCAATATTTGAGTTAATTATATTATTAAGCAGTTATTGCTGTTCTATTATGCATGTTTCATTTTCCTAGAGGTTAGTGATATACAGAAATATTGGGGACAATCCTTTGCCTTCAAGAATCTCAGCATTTAACAGAAATAAGATCTTTTGCCTTTAAGAATCTCAACATTTAACAGAAATAAGAGACAAGCAAGTGAAGTGTAAGAAAGAAAGTTAAGTGTTTAGTTTGTGTGGAATGTAAAGTGGAGAGCTGTCAAATTTGCTTGGGGGTCTGGGAGTGTTTCAGAGAGAAGTTTATTGAGTCAAGTTGAATAGAGTGTACTGTGAGAAAGGGTGGTAAGGAGAGGTAGAAATATTTGATGTGGATGGAGCATGACTTATGAGGGCCACAGGCACAAAACACCGGGTGTGTTAGGGAATAGTGAGTAGCCAGATGTGGCTGAAGATTAAGGATAAGAGTATGGTGGGAGGAGGCAGTGCTCCCATTATGTCCTTTTTGTTGGATGCTCTGAGATCCTCACTGTGTTTCACCGAAAGAGAATGGCCTCACATACTAGTACCACAGATATTCTTTTTCTTTTCTTTTTCCCAACAAACTTAACTGCTCATGTTCAACTCCTTCAAAACAGAGTAAATAAGTTCATTTGTACCATTTATTTTTAGATTCCACATGTAAGCGATATCATATGATATTTGTTCTTCTCTGTCTGACTTACTTCACTCAGTATGACAATCTCTAGGTCCATCCATGTTGCTGCAAATAGCATTATTACATTTTTTTAATGGCTGAGTAATATTCCATTGTATATATTTACCACATCTTCTCTATCCATTCCTAGAGTTACAGATGTAGAAAACAATCTTATGGTTACCGGAGGGGAGAGGGGAAGAGGGATAAATTGGGAGATTGGGGTTGACGTATACACACTACTATATCTAAAATAGATGACTAATAAGGACATGCTGTGTAGCACAGGGAACTCTGCTCAGTACTCTGTCATGACCTATATAGAAAAATAATCTAAAAAAGAGTGGATATATGTATATGTATAACTGATTCACTTGGCTATACAGCAGAAAGTAACACAATATTGTAAATCAACTATACTCCAATAAAAATCAAGCAAAAAACAAAAGCAAAGACCAGAGTAAGACAGGTTTCTTAATGGACAGTTTCTATGTTGAGCAGACACCTATCATTGGGTTTGTTTTAGGTAGTAGTTGTTTCAACTACTATTGGTCTTGGAAGATGAGGAGGTCAAATAGAAGGATTGTGTCGATGGGTTTTCTGTGACTGATGTAGTTAACTAAACTATTTCTGCTACAGATGGGCATTAGATGTCTCTTGCTTTGCACTGAACATTAGTTAGCTCTTTGTGGCTTATATAAAAATAGCCAGTACTTATATAGTTCTACTGTGTGCCAAACACTATTCTAAATATTTTACATATATTCAATCATTTACTTTTTCTAACCACTCTGTGAAGTAGGTAACATTATCATCCCAATTTTATGCATAAAGAAATGAGGTGCAGAGAATTAGAAGACTTGCCCAGTCATACAAGTAATAAATGAAAGAGCTGGGATTAGAACCTGGATAGTTTGGTTAAGGTTACATATTATCTAGTAACTGGATATTTCATTAGCTTAATTGCACTATATAATAAGTTACTTTTAGTAGTTTTTATTTTATGAGAAATGAGGGATAAGTGTAAATCTTTAATTTGGGTGGATTTCTGTAAGAGCAAACAAGAGAGATACATGATCAGAAAAAGTGGAGTTGGGGGGACTAACAGCTTCTCTGATCAATTCAGAAAAGCTCTCTGGATGATGAGTGATTTCTTTATTCTTGAAGGATGACTAAAACAACAAGCTCTGGAAAGAAAGAGAGAACTTTCTGTCATCTTAGAAATTAGTTTCTAAGCAGCTGCTAAGAGAAATCCCAACTGGATGTATCAGACTCAAGCGGTTTGACAAATGTACATAGCAAACTTTGAATATTACTATTTTATTTCATGTTTATAGAGTAACAACAGTATCCTTGGGGCTGTACAGATTCAAAACGACATCATTCCTGCCCTAAGGGTTTACAATACAAATAGTCAGACTTGCAATATTTTACCAGAACCAAGTGTTTGAGTGTTGCATACCACTTGCCCCTCTCCATTTCTCTCCATTTTTTTTTTTTTTTTTTTTTTTTTTGTAGGTGTGTTTTCCTTAAGAGCCTAGGAGGCATCTGTGAAAAGGGGCACGAACCCGCGTCCCCTGCATTGGCAGGCGGACTCTCAACCACTGCGCCACCAGGGAAGCCCCTCTCCATTTTTAATTAGCATACACTCCCAGAGCAATTGACACTCCACACTGAATTTACTCAATGCTTTAGTCAGGGGAAAAGCAGAATGTGCCTAACATATTTTTTCGGCAGTTATAGTACATCAGAAATGATATTCACCAATTTTTATGTTTATGGCAATTAGTTGTTCCATTAGCTTTCCCTGTCAAGCTGAAATATCCAATCAAGAATTAAAGGGATGAGAGAGAAATGCTAGGAAAATCCATTCACCTGCAAATTCACCACTTGAAGTGCTGGCCATATAGGCATGCACAGTAGGTGATTTAAAAGTTCTTGGCACTTCTTGAGAGTTTGTTATGGATAAGCAGATGTTTCAGTGTGGAAGAAGGAGCTCAAGATTGGTGAGGCTTCAGAAGCCCAGATGCGGGGGCAGTAACTGGCACATCTCTTTGCATATATTATGTTATTGAATCTTCTCAGCTAATTTGGGGGATAGGTACTATTTTACAATCACGGAATTTGAGTCTCAGAGAGGTTACATTGTAAGCAGCTTTTTGCAGGAAACCATCCTCAACAGGAAGCCCCTTTCCTTGTCACTTTAGCAAAGCTATATTGTAACTAACTTTTAACTAGGCACCCCCATGCTCTACTGGAACACACCTCTCAAATCTTTTAAGCACACAATACCTTGCCTAACTTGTCGGTTCTTTCCATAGATCAAAGAAGTAGAAATGAAGAATAAGTAATTAACAGGTGACCAGATCGCTTCCCCAGCTTCCCCTTCAGTAATCTCCTGAACAAACTGTGTGACCAAGCTGTGTGAACAAGATAACATCTAGAGGAGGACCACGAGGAGCTGACAAGTCTGCACACAAGGCTGCATGCAGTGGGGGATGACAATGACTCTGATCCCCCATCTCAATGATTAACCAAGATTACTTCCCTCCTTTCCTTTAAAACTTTCATGACCAAGCAGAATCTTCAGAGGTGGTTCTTTGGGGACACTGAGTCCACCATCTCCCCAGATTGCTAACCTTCTGATTAAAGATAGTATACTAATGTTGATGAGTTTGATTTTGTAAGCAGCAAGCAGCAGGGCCTGATTCGTTCAGTATCAACATGACTGGCTGAAGGTCACACAGCTAAGAAAGTTGGGACTGTGATTAGAAATCTTTTTACTCTCATTAGTTGCCCTATTACACTACTTTCTTTTTTAGAGGCAAGACATTAAGATTACTCTTCTAGCTTTCCCCTAATTGTTTTATTAAACACTTGACGACTGCAACATTATCATTGAGATTTACATTTAAATGGAATCTCAAATTCCATGTTGAGATTTAAATCCTCATTTATACTCTTTTTCAAGAGCAGGTGAGAAGATGGCAACATAGGTTGCTCCTAACTTCAGTCTGGCTCACAAAGAGACCAACTAGCAACTATCCATAAACAAGACACCAATGTGATAATCCCAGAATCCAAGAGTGAAGCCAAAGCAGCCCCCCAGACCATGGAGACTGAGAAGGATGAATTAGAAAGGTAGGAGGAGCAGTTTCACTTTGATTGCATCAATCCATGCCCAGGCTGGCACAGCACTGAGCCAAGAGGGCCCCATGGACCTATCATTTCTTCAGTGAGAAAAGAGAGCCCAGGGTGGACAATGCCGTGACCTCAGCATTGTGGGACACCTCCCAGATGGCCCACTTTACAGGGTTCGACCACTAGGGATCAGATAGACGTGAAGGGAGGCAGGGCTTACAATAGCTCAGATCTTGGCAAGTTGAATTCCTGCTTTCAGGGGTACCTGAGGAGAGATCCCAGCCAGTGGTTCTGTCCATCTGCAGAACTGAGCTAGTGACCCAAACTATCCAAGGAGCTTGGTTTGGCAGTCCTTCCAGTGGCTGTACCAGCCATGGAGCCTGTTCTACAGCCCTGCCTGGGGAGGGAAGCAAATTTCCAGCCCTGCCTGATAGCTGAAAATAGCCACCAGTCCTCCCTGACCAGGAAGCCTGGCCAGAGAGCCTGGACAGCCATGGAGCTCATCTTACAGTTCCATTTGGGCATGGCTCCAATCCTGCCACCCTGCCCAACTGTTAAGTATAGAGCTTGTGGCCTCACATAACCAGGGTGCCTGAAAATTTGGAGCTTAGCCTGTGCCTTTGTCTGACTGCCAAACACAGCCTGGGACCTCATCCAGCCATAATCCAGCCAGTGACTCTGCCTAAATGTGGAGCATAGCTTGTGTTTTCAGCTGATCAGGGAGTTCAGTGACCCCTGCTTGACCACAGAGCAGTTTCTAGTCCCATGCAATCATGGAATACAGCTAGAGGCCCTACCAAAGCAGAGAGCCCTAGACAGTGACTTCACCCAACAGTGGAGCATAATCAGTGACCTACCTCATCTCAAAGCCAAGCCTGTCACCCCATATGATCTCAGAGCACAGCCCAATCATGAAACCTTGCCTGCCTGAACATGGAGTCCTGCTAGTGACAACATCTGAGACTCTATCCGACAAGGAGTGACTGTGGATGCCAGCCCATAGCTCTGCTCAATTATAGAGTCCAACCAGTGGCACTTCCCTGCTCTGCCAAAGAACATATCCAGTGACTTCATCTGACCAGAGGCATTTGCAGGGCTCAGCTAGTGACTCCACCTAACTTCAAAGTGCAGTCAGCAGTTCATCCCAATGGAGGCCAGCCTGCATCACCTCCCCCACCTCAGAGTAGAAACAATGGTCTTCCTCAACTAGAGACCTTGATAGGAAGCTCCACCTGCCCATGGATGCTACCAGATGACCTGTCCAGTACTGCAATCTGAGCTGACTGATGAAGGACTATCCCTGCTGATGTGAGCCTACAAAGTCTGGAAGAGGAGACTGCTTAGTTATATGCACAGACAGCAACGTAACAAATCAAGAGTCACACAAAGAATCAGGTAAATATGACACCACCAAAGGAAACTGATAAATCTTTAATAGCTGATCCTAAAGAAATAGAGATCTATGAATAAATAATTCAGAATAATCCTCTAAAAGAAGTTCAGTGAACTATAAGAAGACACAGACAACTAAACTAAATACGAAAATAAGGCATGAACAAAGGAGAGTTCTAAAAAGAAATAGAAACCATCAAAAAACTGAAGCAAAACACCAAATAGAGATCCAGGAGCTAGCTGAAGAATACAATGATTGAACTAAAAAACTCAAGAGAGAATTTTACCAAACAGACTCAATCAAGCAGAAGAAAAAGTCAGTGAATTTGATGATAGGTCATTGTAATTATTCAGGCAGAGGAGAAAAAGGAAAAAAGAAGAAAAAAATTGAAAAGAGAATGAAGAAAGCCTAAAGAACTTATGGAATATTATTAAAAGAAAGAGTATATGCGTTATAGAAATCCCAGAAGGAGAAGAGAAAGATAAAGGGACAAAAAGTCTATTTAAAGCAGTAATGGCTAAAATCTTCCAAACTTGGGGAGTTAAACAGACATCCAAATTCATGAGGCAAAAGGATCCCAAACAGGTTGAATCTGAAAAGGGTTACACTTAGACATATTATAGTTAAATTGTCAAAAGTCAAAGACAAAGAAAATTTTGAAAGCTTCAATAGAAAGGCCATTATCATGTACCAGGGAGCCCCCATAAGACTATCAGTGGATTTCTTAGTAGAAACTTTGCAGGCCAGGAGAGAGTGGGAGGATGTATTCAAGATATTGAAAGAAAAAACTGTCAACCAAGAATACTATACACAGCAAAGCTGTCCTTTACAAATGAAGAGAGATAACAACAAAACAAATAAAAGCTGAGGGAGTTAACTATAACTAGAACAGACTTACAAAAACTGTCCTTTTACAGCATTCTTCAAACTGAAATAAAAGTATGCTAATTAACATCATAAAACACATGACTATGTAAGACTCAACAGTAAAGGTAAATATATAGCCAAAGTCAGATTCTCTAATGTTGTAATGGAGTATACCAATCACTTAAAAACCTAATTTAAACATTAAAAAACAAACTATTAAAAATAACTATAACTACCATAATTTGCAATTGGCAGAAAGAAGTAATAGTATGAATTCCCGCATGCTATCAAAGTTAAGTTCTTATTAGCATAAAATAGAATGCTACAACTATAAGATATTTTATGTAAGCCTCATGATAACCAAAAAGGAAAAAGTCACTAGTTGATACACAAAATTGTGATAAAAGAGTCAAAACATACTACCACAGAAAATTACCAATAACAAAGGGATACAGCAAGAGAGGAAGCAAGGAACAAAAAGGATTTACAAAACAGTCAGAAAACAATTAACAAAATGGCAATAGTAAATTCTTATCTACCAATAATTACTTAAAATATAAATGGATTACAGTCTCTAATTAAAAGACAGAATGGCTGGTTGAATAAAAAAGGATCCAACAGTATGCAGCCTACATGAGAGTGAAAATATGGAAAAATATATTGCAAGAAAATGGTAACCAAGTGAAAGCAGGAGCAGCTACACTTATATGAGCCAAAATAGATTTTAAGCTAAAAATGGTGAAAAGAGACAATGAAGGTCATTATATAATGAGAAAGAGGTCATGAAGTTATAACAATTATAAATATTTATGCACGCAACATCAGAACCCCTAAATACATGAAGCAAAACTAACAGAACTAAAAGGAGAATTAACAGCAATACAATACAATAATATTTGGAGACTTTAAGACTCCACTGTCAACAATGGATAGATCATCCAGAGAGACACTCAATAGGAAACAGGGGATTTGAACAGCACTATAGACCAAATGGACCTATCAGGCATACACAGCAGATTCCAACCACCAGCAGTAGAATACGTATTCTTCTCAAGTGCACCTAGAATATTCTCCAAGATAGATCATATGTTAGGGAACAAAAAAAGTCTTAACACATTCAAGAATATTGAAGTTATATAAAATTTTTTACCTAACACTATAGTAAGAAACTAGAAATCAATAACAGGAATAAAGTAGAAAAGTTTACAAATATGTGGAAATTAAACTACATACTCCTGAATAACCAATAGATGAAAGAAGAAATCAAAAGGGAAATCAAAAAATGTCTTGAGACAAATAAAAATGGAAACACAACCTACCAAAACTTATGAGATACAAAAGCAGACATACGAGGGAGGTTTATAACTATAAATGCATATATTAAGAGAAAGAGCTCAAATAAATAACTTAGCATTACACCTCAAGGAACTAGAAGAAAAAGAACAAATTAAGAACAAAGTTAGTAGAAAGAAGGAAATAATAAAGACTCAAGTAGAAATAAAAAAATAGAGAACAGAAAAACAATAGAAAAGATTGACAAAACTAAAAGTTGCTTCTTTGATAGAGAAACAAAATTGACAAAACTTTAATTAGACTAACCAAGGAAGACTCAAATAAATAAAATTATAAATGAAAGAGAAAACATTACAGAAATACAAAGGCTCATAAGTGACTACTGTGAACAATTATAAACCAACAAATTGAATGACCTAGAATAAGTGGATAAATTCCTAGAAACATGCAGCCTATTGAAATTTAATCATAAAGAACTAGAAAATCTGAACAGATCAATAAGAAGGAGGTTGAATTAGTAATCAAAACCTCCCACAAAGGGCTTCCCTGGTGGTGCAGTGGTTGACAGTCTGCCTGCTGATGCGGGGACACAGGTTCATGCCCCAGTCCGGGAAGATCCCACATGGCGCAAAGCAGCTAGGCCCGTGAGCCATGGCCGCTGAGCCTGCGAGTCCAGGGTCTGTACTCCACAATGGGAGAGGCCACAACAGTGAGAGGCCCGTGTACTGCAAAAAAAAAAAAAAAAAGTAGTTCCAACACCTGTAGTATAAATGGTTAACTGATTTAGTCAGTAGATTTCAACAAGCATCCTTTGTGGGCAAGGCATTCTGTGGGCACTGCAGCCCGAATTTGGGGGATTTTGGCCCTCTTGTGAAGAAGTGCTAGGAAGATTCAGTTTTTATATATATACTTCTTTTTCTCAAATGGTCAGTGGAAGGACTTTAAAATCTCTGTAAGTGGGCATTCAGGGCATAATTCCAAACTTCTCATTATATTAGTGCATGGCAGATGACCATGGGGTTCAAAAGAAATTCCAGATCACTAAAGAAAATAAACAACAAAACAGCAACAAAGATGAGTCTGTTAGGGACATTCTAAAGGGGTGTAGAAAGAATAATAAATATTTTTTAGTGGGTTGAGCTGGGGGTATAATTTCACCAGAGATTAGGAATAGTTTTGCTGTTAACTAGCTGTGTGATTAGAAAATCTCTTAATGTCTGGGGGCTTCAGGTTCCTTATCAGATGAGATTCCTCTTAGGCAGGGTCCCTGACCCCATGTTTGCTGCCCAGGGCACCCACTTCCTGTTCCTCATGTACAGATGAGTCTGGCCTCTGTCCTTGTTCTCTGGGTCCATCCCTTCTTCCCTACCCGAGGGTGTAGCTCCAGTGATCATCCCCTCTGTCTTTTGCTCAGTATTTTTCTTCTTCTAGATCATCCCCATGAACCAACAACCTGCTTTAATATCTCCCATCTGAAATAACACTCTTTCATCTCCACTCTCTTCCAAATTTCCCTCTAGCTTTCTTTATAGCACAACTTCTCAAAGTGAAGTTAATCCTTCCTCAACTCCTCCTTTTTCATGAAATAACTCACAGCAGGCTTTTGTTCCTGATGCTGCATTAAGCTGACCTTGTCAAAGTCACTGATGCTCAAACATGCCTAAATCCAATGCTCAATATTCATTCCTCAACTTATTTAACCAGTTTGTTTTTTTATGGTTTTTATTCATCAATTTGATAATATGGTGTATCACATTGATTGATTTAGCCAGACTCATCAAGAAAAAGAGGGAGAGGACTCGAATCAATAAAATTAGAATTGATGAGTCTGGCTATATTGAAGAATCCTTGCATCCCTTGGATAAATCCCACTTCATCATTGTGCATGATCCTTTTAATGTGTTGTTGGACTCTGTTTGCTAGTATTTTGTTGAGGGTTTTGCATCTATATTCATCAGTGATATTGGTCTGTAATTTTCTTTTTTTGTAGTATCTTTGTCTGGTTTTGGTATCAGGATAATGGTGGCCTCATAGAATGAGTTGGGAATGTTCCTTCCTCTGGAATTTTTTGGAAGAGTTTGAGAAGGATGGGTGTTAACTCTTCCCTAAATGTTTGATAGAATTCACCTGTCTGGTCCTGGACTTCTATTTGTTGGAAGACTTTTAAACACAGTTTCAATTTCATTACTTGTGATTGGTCTGTTCAAATTTTCTATTTCTTCCTGGTTCAGTCTTGGAAGGTTATACCTTTCTAAGAACTTGTCCATTTCTTCCAGGTTGTCCATTTTATTGGCAGAGAGTTGCTTGTAGTAGACTCTCAGGATGCTTTGTATTTCTGTGTTGTCTGTTGTAACTTCTCCTTTTTCATTTCTAATTTTATTGATTTGAGTCCTCTCCCTCTTTTTCTGGATGAGTCTGGCTAATGGTTTATCAATTTTGTTTATCTTCGCAAAGAACCAGCTTTTAGTTTTATTGATCTTTGCTATTGTTTTCTTTGTTTCTATTTCATTCATTTCTGCTCTGTTCTTTATGATTTCTTTCCTTCTGCTAACATTGGGTTTTGTTTTTTTCTTCTTTCTCTAGTTCCTTTAGGTGTAAGGTTAGATTGTTTATTTGAGATTTTTCTTGTTTCTTGAGGTAGGCTTGTATAGCTATAAACTTCCCTCTTAGAACTGCTTTTGTTGTATCCCATAGGTTTTGGATCATCATGTTTTCATTGTCTCTAGGTATTTTTTGATTTCCTCTTTGATTTCTTCAGTGATCTCTTGGCTATTTAGTAATGTATTGTTTAGCCTCCATGTGTCTGTGTTTTTTATGTTTTTTTCCCTATAATTCATTTCTAATCTCATAGTGCTATGGTCAGAAAAGATGCTTGATATGATTTCAATTTTCTTAAATTTACTGAGGCTTGATTTGTGACCCAGGATGTGATCCATCCTGGAGAATGTTCTGTGCACACTTGAGAAAAAAGTGTAATCTGCTGTTTTTGGATGGAATTTCCTATAATTATCAATTAAATCTATCTGGTCTATTATGTCATTCAAAGCTTCTATTTCCTTATTAATTTTCATTTTGGATGATCTGTCCATTGGTGTAAGTGAGGTGTAAAAGTCCCACGCTATTATTGTGTTACTGTCGATTTTCTCTTTTATAGCTGTTAGCAGTTGCCTTATATATTTAGGTGCTCCTATGTTGGGTGCATATATACTTATAATTGTTATATCTTCTTCTTGGATTGATCCCTTGATCATTATGTATGGTCCTTCCTTGTCTCTTGTAACATTCTTTATTTTAAAGTCTATTTGATCTGATATGGATACTGCTACTCCTGCTTTCTTTTGATTTCCATTTGCATGGAATATCTTTTTCCATCTCTTCACTTTCAGTCTGTATGTGTCCCTAGGTCTGAAGTGGGTCTCTTATAGACAGCATATAGATGGGTCTTGTTTTTGTATCCATTCAGTGAGCCTGTGTCTTTTGGTTGGAGCATTTGATCCATTCACGTTTAAGGTAATTACGATATGTATGTTCTTATGACCATTTTCTTAATTGTTTTGGGTTTATTTTTGTAGGTCCTTTTCTTCTCTTGTGTTTCCCACTTAGAGAGGTTCCTTTAGCATTTGTTATAGACCTGGTTTGGTGGTGCTGAATTCTCTTAGCTTTTGCTTGTCTGTAAAGCTTTTGATTTCTCCTTCAAATCTGAATGAGATCCTTGCCGGGTAGAGTAATCTTGGTTGTAGGTTCTTCCCTTTCATCACTTTAAGTATATCATGCCACTCCCTTCTGGCTTGTAGAGTTTCTGCTCAGAAATCAGTTGTTAACCTTATGGGAGTTCCCTTGTATGTTACTTGTCATTTTTCCCTTGCTGCTTTCAATAATTTTTCTCTGTCTTTAGTTTTTGCCAAGTGGATTACTATGTGTCTCGGCATGTTTCTCCTTGGGTTTATCCTGTGTGGGACTCACTGTGCTTCCTGGACTTGGGTGGCTATTTCCTTTCTCATATTAGGGAAGTTTTCGACTATAATCTCTTCAAATATTTTCTCGGGTCTTTTCTTTCTCTTTTCTCCTTCTGGGACCCCTATAATGCAAATGCTGTTGTGTTTAATGTTGTCCCAGAGGTCTCTTAGGCTGTCTTCATTTCTTTCTATTCTTTCTTCTTTATTCTGTTCCGCAGCAGTGAATTCCACCATTCTGTCTTCCAGGTCACTTATCCCTTCTTCTGCTTCAGTTATTCTGCTATTGATTCCTTCTAGTGTAGTTTTCATTTCAGTTATTGTATTGTTCATCTCTGTTCGTTTGTTCTTTAATTCTTCTAGGTCTTTTTTAAACATTTCTTGCATCTTCTCGATCTTTGCCCCCATTCTTTTTCTGAGGTCCTGGATCATCTTCACTATCATTATTCTGAATTCTTTTTCTGGAAGGTTGCCTATCTCCACTTCATTTAGTAGATTTTTGGTGTTTTATCTTGTTCCTTCATCTGGTACATAGCCCTCTGCCTTTTCATCTTGTCTATATTTCTGTGAATGTGGTTTTCCTTCCACAGGCTGCAGGATTGTAGTTCTTCTTGCTTCTGCTGTCTGCCCTCTCTATTTAACCAGTTTTGCAGCATCATTTGAAACAGTCGTTCAGTGCTTCCTTCTTAAAGCATTTTTCTTCTCATGGCTTCTAGTTCACCACCTTCCCTAGATCCCTGCCTATCACATTTGCTCCCCTTCCTCACTCCCGTTTACTAGACCCTCTCCCCATTTTGACCTTTAAAGGTGACAGGGTCTCAAAGCTTCTTCTTCTCTGTCTTTTCTCACTCCCTAGGTGAAGGTTTCCCACTTAACTGTTAAAGACCATGTACTGAAGATTGTTCCATGCCTTGGAGTCATTACTGACATCTCTTTCTCATTCACCCCCACATCCAAATTCGTTATCAAATCCTGATGGACATATGTCTAGAACGTGACCACTTGGCTCACTTCACCTTCATCCCTCACCTTGACTGTCACCAAAACCTCCTATCTTATCTCCCTGTTCCCATGCTTCATCTTCTCATGGTCTATTCTCTCCATGGCTGCCAAACTGATCTTTCAAAAGGTAAACATGATCATGTCACTCTTCTGCCTAGAACCCTTTAGTAACTTCCCATCATACTCAGAAAGAAACCCAATACCTTACTATGTTGTAAAAAGCTGTGCATTTTCTGTCCTTTAGCTGCGTTCCTGAGTTCATCTCCTAGGTTTTAAACCTTCCAAAGTTCCAAGCACCCGTAAGGATTTTGCACCAGACATTTTCTCCCTCTGGAGCACACTGCCCACAAACATATGTGTAGCTTGCTCTCTAACTTCATCGAGGTCTGTGTTCCAGTGTCACCTAATCAGAAGGGCTTTCTACGGTCCCTCTATGTGATACCACCCCATATTCCTATCTACTTATCCTGCTTTATTTTTCTTCCCACACTAATCTCTCACATATCTATATTTATTTGTTTATTGTCTATCTCTCCCAGTAAGATATTAAGTTCATAAGATCAGGGACTTAGTCTCCCTTAATTCATCTTTGTATCCTCAGCAATTAGAAGTTTGCCTGGCACACAAAAGATGCTCAATAAATCTTGACTGAATGAATGAATGATAGAATTAATGAATGAGAGGATTAATGAGCATTTGACTTCAACAGACTTGGCTGGTAAAGAATGAGGTAACATATTTTTTGTATCCTTTCAGATCATAATTTCTGGAACTGGGATAAATAGGTAGATATAGGGTGACTCAGAGGCAGCCTTTCAGATTAGCACTGATTCACAGACAATAGTTGTAAGAGCTAACAATGATCTAGTGCTTACTCTATGTTGAATGTTCTAAGCATTTACATATTTCAGTTATTTTCAAAACAGATATATGAAGATAATTCTGTTAGTGTCTCCATTATACAGATGAAGAAAATGAGGCTTAGGGAGGTTAAGCAATTGCTCAAGGTCACAATTGCTCAAGCTTCTAGGGTAGAGATTTGAACCCAAGTGGCCTGACTTCAGATGCCATTATCCTAACCACTGTGCTATGTGGCATTCTTGTACTAAAAGAAAGTGGCTCACACAAAGAAGAATTTTCAAGGGTTCCAGTAGTACCTAAGGAGCAGAGTGGTGACTTCAAATCTGTCTTTCTAGTCCACAGTGGAATCTTAACTGGATTCTTTGTTATAGAACAGATAAAATCAGGACCATCTCGGCGGAATCAGGGATGTGGGCTGGGCTTCCCTTTGTATCCCAGGAGGAGCCCTGACACATCTCTTTGAATAATGGGACTCTGGAAAGTCACAATGCCATGAAGTAGAAACAGCATGAATCTGGAATCAAATAGACCTAACCATGGGCCTGCCACTCCAAGACCCTGTGACCTTGGCAAGAGTCCGCCTTCTGAACTTCTGTTTCCTCTTCTGTAAAATGGAGTTAATAATACTGACCTTGCCCAACTGTCATGAGGTTTGGTATTTATTTATGAAAAGTGCAGTGCCTGGTGCATAGTAGGTACTCAAATAGTCATTGATATATTATTATTTACAATCATTATCCTTGACAAAATTGTCAATATGGGTGAAGGTTATTTAAAGTGTTCTTTTTGTTTTGAGCCTCCCCCTCAGGTAATGCCCTATTGTTCTCAGTCTCCCCCTGCTCTGCCCTCCTCCAGTGGTCTGGGATCCCTTGCTCCACCTGGTCCAGGTGACCCCTTCCTGGATGAGAATCCTTGTTACTCATCTTCCTGTTTCTTTTCCATGAGAAACTCAACCTAAAAGTCCTCTGAACTTCGTAATTATTGTCCTACCATCCTCTGGTTCTCCCTTTATGATGTCTCATATCATAATCATTTGCACTTATGTCTTCTGTTCCCAACTACAGTATGTATTTAGCACATGGCACAGAGAGGGCATTAAGACACACTTGTTAGATGATGAAGATATTGGCTTGAAAAATGGAAATATCACAGAACTTGCTTCCACTTTTTGGGCACACATTAGGCCAGACCCCATTATTTACCCCCAATTCTCACAATAAGGATACTATCATCTACTCTTCTTTGAAAGATGGGGAAACTGAGGCATTGATGTCACATAGTTTTCCTAAAATCACTCTGGTAGTGAGTAGCCAGAGGTTGAGTGGAGGTAAGCTCGGGTCTGTAATGCTCCTGAGTTTATTATGTGCTCCTCAGTGTAACCAGACAACTTCCGTCAGAGAAGCTCTCTTGTTTAGATCAGTGTTTTTCGGAATGTAGGTCCCTAATGAATAGCAAGGGAATCTCCTGGGAACCTGTCAGGAGTGCAACTTCCTGGGCTCCACCCTAGGCCTGCTGAATCAGAAACTCTGGGGTGGGCCCAGAGTTTGTACCTTAACAAGCCCTCCAGGGCTTTCTAATGTTCAAATTTGAGGACCCCAAGTTTACGCCATTCTCCCGAGACTGTAATTCTCTCCTTCCTGTGCTTTGTTATCTTTACCTTTTCCCCACATATTAGAATTTTTTATATTCCTCGAAGCCCGATTCAAGTCCTTCCTCCTTCATGGAACTACTCTTCCCCCTCAGCCCACAAGGATCACCTCCACTGATGGCCCTGCATTCCTGGATGTTTTTTCTCTCCTGGGTGAAAATCCTTTGTCTCTAAGCTATACTGGAAGCTTCTTGCTCTTTGTTACACTTATTTGTAGTCCTTACAGTTCCTTGTACATAAGAAGACACAATAAATGCTTTGTGGTGACTGATGGAACATTGAGTCTAAATATTTTATTTCTGACTATCCATCATTTTACATGCCTATGTGTAACATAAAAGGGGAAGGATTCTTCTGGTAACAAAGGGGAAATCTGTTTTTATTTTGTTATATTGCTTCTTGTTCTAGAAAGGATTTAAGAAGGCTTAAAATGTAACAATAATATATGTTAAAAAATAAGAAAGAAAAAAAAAGGCAAATCAAAGTTAGGGACATAAAATGGATCCAGGAGTGAAACCAATATAAAAAAAGCTGTTACATAGTACAATACATTCACTGCAGAACTACCAAATATTGGCCCTTAGCTTTCTTGTCAGGGTTTTGAAAAATAAGGGCTTTTAAGCCCCAAACAGAAGTCTGAATAGACTTGCCTTTCACGAAGTCACATAAACTCCAAAGTTATTTCTTAGTTCCCTTCCCTGCTTTTGGGTTGAACAAACAGCTGCAGGATGTCAAGAAGCCATCTTGGATCTTTTTGAAAGAAGATTCCAGAACATGATGGTCCTCATTACTGCAGATGGCAAAGTGGTAATTATTGTGAATAAAGACACCCTCTCTACCTCTGAAGGGCTGGGAACCATCCCAAGGGAAGTAACTGGATGGAGGAAGAGGGCCGTGGCCTCCATGGAACTCCCACAGAACAGAGAGACGTGGCCCCTGTCTTGTATATTGTTTCCATTGTCAGCAAAAACATCTATTAAAGTGAGTGGGTACCTGTATGCTTTTTGGATTACAGTGACAGAGACTCATCTGAACTAGCTGTGGCACAAAGTGGGGCTCAATATAAGGATAATGGAGTGTTTCAGGGAATGTCAAAGGCCTCAGGAATGGACAGGCATCAGAACATGGGAGCCATAGGGAGGGCTTTTATTTGGCCCTGTCATCTTTGCTTCTCGCTGTATGGCTGTTTCTTCTCTCAGAAGACTGGATTTCTCAGCTCCTCAGGCCACAAGCCAGGGGATGGTGGCCACCTTAGTAACCATGCAACAAGTTCTAGTCATCGGAAGGACCTGGAAATTGCTCTTGATCCCAATTCCAGTTTCCTCTGGAAGGGACTCTGGATCAAGTGCCCACTCCTGGTCCAATAGATAGAAATAGATAGGAACACTCTGCCCAGTAATCTGTAAACTAGAAGCCTAACTCCTAGAGAGGTTCTAGGTCGTGAATTTAAATCAGGGCAGCACCTCCTAGTTCTACTAGAAGTGTATGGCTATTTTCCCTCCCTTCACTCATATTATTCTTACCATACTTCTCTAGGGGTAAGGAGCCTGGAGTTCTAGCTCAACTGCATATATGAAATGAAAGCCCAGAGAGTCTAAGTGACTTTTCCACAGTCACACAGCTGGTTACCAGCAGGAATGAACTACGAGTCAGGAAACCATTTTGGACTTGTCTCTACCACTCACTGGTTTGTCATTTGGTCAAATCTCACCCATCTTCACTTTCCTTGTCTATGAAATGGATTAATTATTCCATCTGAAGCCAGCATGCAGAGTGATTGCAAGAATCAAATGAGTGATTCTTGAATTTGAATTTGATGGATCATTAGAATCATATAGGAATCTTTAAAAAATATAGATCCCGGGACTCCAGCCCTGGATATTCTGATTCAGGAGATCTGCAGTAGCACCCACAAATGTGTTCTTATAATAGTCTCCGGGAAATTGTGATGATCAGACTGGATTTGTTAATCCTAAAACAGCATGAGAAAATGGTCCATAAGTTGCACAGCCTGGTGTGAAATACATTATGACCCAAGGGACAGAGTCAGAACAATCTCTTCTGCGTGATGTTTCTAGGCAGAAACTGCTTTCTCCTCCAAGGTCATTTAGGGGGATTATCTAAGGGGTAGTGGGGGAGAACAGCCGCCCATTCTAGGCCATGAATTTGAATGTGTGTGTGAGTCTGTGTGTGCATGTGTCAGTGTGTAAATGTGTGCATGAGTATCTGTGAGTGTGTGAATGTGTACTTGTGTGAGTGTGTATAAACATGTTTATGTAAGTGTAAATGTGTAGCTGTGAATTTGTGTAGCATGAGTGTGTGCATGTGTGTGAGCGTGTTTTTGTATATGTGAATGAGTATGTGTGTTTAAGTGTGTGCATCTAGGTGAGTGTGTGTATAGGGAATGGACAACGACACGTTGCAGGATGCACTTCTGTCCAAGGCTGAAGAAGCTTGACTGTCCTGGGTTTAAAGAGACAAAGTATTGTGATACTGGTGGTACCCCTACTGTACACCAGGCATTTTAGACTTACTGCATGTAATTTCTCAAATAACCATGTGGTGTGGGTACTATGATCTCCATCTCATAGAGCAAGAAGTTGAAACAGAGTTTTCTTTTGTCTGAAGTCAGACAGATAGGAGGTGGTGGAACTGGGGTTCAAATTAAGTTCATAGTTTTTGATTTGGAGAACTTTTTGAGTGATGAAGCTTCTTGAGTGACAAAGCTTCTGACAGTATCTGAATGGCCAGAAAGTGTTAATAGGAAAGACTTAACATCACCACTTGGATCACTAAACAAAGGATTTACTTATTTCTGCTCTTACACTATTTGCCTTTGCCTTGGTCTAATGTTGGCTGTCTTGGGTATTAAATAATAATGGGTATTGTCAAATCAGGCTGATATTTTAGCCTGGCTAATGATAGGAGGAGGAGTAGCAGCAGTAAAAGCTGTATTATCATGGTATCTGCAGTTTCCTGCTGACATTAATTTATGGATCAGGCACCATATTGGAAGACTATCACTGTAACTGACAGCAACTCTACAAGGCATCTGTTACAATCCCATTTTACAGATGAAACTGAGGCTCAGGGCTAGGTAGCCAAAGACCAGGAGTTTCACAAGCACCAGAGGGAGGATTCATTAGAACCCAGGTCTGTTTGGCTCTCGGTGTTAGGCAGAGCTGCCTCTGTCTTCTTTCCACAGCTTCCACTTCTCCCTTCATGATGGGTCCCAACTGACTGTGTTTCCATCTGCTTTTCTCTGCCTCAAAAAGACTCTTCCTTTCTTCCCTGACTGGCATTTTTGTTCCTTAATCCAGAAAGGGAAAGAGACATCAGCTGTACTTGTGTGGGCCCCTTTAGAAGCAGAGAGTTTCAAAATTAATGTCTCTTGGAGTTAGTCAAGGAAGTAATTACCACCAGGGCACAGAGGGTACCCTCAGCCTCCAACGTCTGGCTCCAGGAAAGTCGACTGTTCATTATTAGCACATGATTAAGTAGTTTATCATGTGAAGGTAGTGCTTGTGGAGGGTATGCACTTACTTGTATTTATTTGAGGCCTGCTTTTCTTTTTTTCTCACAAAGTCTAGAAAGGTGGGTGAGGGGCTGACCACACAGGCAGGTGCAGGAGGGAGGTCTCAGGTCTGCATGGGGCCAAGTGCAGGAACAATACGGGTAGAAGGACTGTATCATTTATTGAGAACAGTGAATGGGGAGGTAGTTTCATCCTCATTTATGTCCACGTGAGAGCTAAAGATCAGAAAGATGACATTATTTGCCTAAAGTTGTATAGGAGCGAGAAAGGGAGAGCATTTTGCTTCAGTCTGACCTCAAATTCAAACTCTTACACCTTAAAGCTATTGGCAGGACACTGAGACAAACATCAAGACCTGGGAGTACTCAAAGCACCATTGAAATGGAGGTGGTACCAGAAGAGGAGGGGTCCAAAGATTGACCAAAGAAAAAAGGTAGGTGTGGCAGGTGGTATTCCTAACGATGACCACGCTATGCTATATTTGTCTCACCTCACTTACTCTGTTTACAGTGTAACGCTGAACTTCACCCTCAAGAGGTAGAGTCTATTTTCCTCCCTTCAAGCCCTGGCTCACTCACTCTTGGAACATGCACCTTGGAAGCCCTTCACCAACAGGTAAAATGTCTGACTATGCTGAAGCTGCCTAGCTGGAGAGACTTCATGGATAGAGCACATAGAGATACAAATTCTAGAAAAGCTCCAGCTGTCCAGCCCCCAGCTGTGTGAGTCTCCCCAGCCCAGACACCAGGGTTGGGGGCAAGTGAGCTTTCAGAAGAGGATTCTAGCTCCCACCTTGAAACTGCTCCACCGGCTGAAAAGGAAAATGGAGAAATGGACTCACATTTTCCCTGCTAAGTCCTGCCCAATTTGCAGATTTGTGAGCAAAATAAATGTTAACATTGTTTAAGCCACTACATATGGGGACAATTTATTATTACCAAGTCATGGTAATTGCTGAAGTAGTACTTGGTGAAGCAGATATTTCAGAATGGAAGTCTTTGAGATCTGAATCTCTATCTGGCTATCTCTTTTAGGCTGGCTCAAGCACAAAGTCTTACATGAGCCAAGGAGGCCACTTGATTTTTGATATTCTTCTGAGGAGCATCCAAGAAACAGCTGTCTTCATATGACCCCATGTGTATCCTAACAGTGTGTGGTTTTAGGCTTGCACACGTGAAATATCACTGTCAACACAAGACAATGCATTCCAAGGGCAGATTCAGAGAAGCTAAGTTGGCCTTGGGCTGGGACACTTGGAGAAGCCTGCTCTGGCAGGCTTCTAGATTCAAGCTAGGTCCTGAAGGATTTTGTGTGGTACAGGATCAACAGGGCATCCCAGTCAAGAAGCCAATCTGGACAAAGGCATGGGATGGGCAAGCTTACGGTAACCTTGTGATCTGAAGGACCAACCTGGTCAGAGTGAAGGATCCAAACCTGGGGAAAGGCAGGGGCAGACTTGGAGGATTAATCTACCTGAGAGGATTCCAGAGAAGGGCACTGAGAGCTGGGCCTACAGGAGAAAGGAAAGCGCAAGGTCTCCTGTAGAAGGACTATGAATTCTGTTATATTCAGTCATTCATTCAACAAACGGCCCCTAGGATTACCAGGTTCCCATAGCCTGCTCTGGAATAACGGCAGATACCCTTCTATTTCTGGACATTAGTAGTCAGCAGAGCAGGCAAGGAAAGGTCTGAGGCTATTGTAACTTCTCTACTTAAGCTCTAGAGGGCACCGTTTCCAGTGTCTTTCAGACTCTTGCTCTCAAATTAGCACTTCTTCCTCTGGCCCATTTAATCTATCCTACTCCACTGCCTTTAAACACAGATATCAAACCACAGCTAGCATTTTTTTTTCCTTTTGCTTGCTTTCTTCTTGAACAAATGCATCTACTGAATTTACTCTTCAAAATAGCTTCATTAGCTCCCTTTAGTCCAGCACGAACCCTCAAGCTTTTCTATTACCTACATATTTCCCATGGCGATGGTGATCTTCAATGACGTTCCTTCTCTCTGCTGCATTTGAGGATGCCAGCCAGCCACGTTCTCTGAATCAGCACCTTTCCCAATCATCTTTCTACATCATTGCCTACCGCAGTCTCCTCTTGTGCTTGTCTCTGTCTCTTGTGCTTCTGCTTTGTTCTCTTCCTGAACGCAAGTGTTTTCCAAGGCTGATAGACGATGATCTCTGCTTTCCCTTAGGCTTTCTCCATCCCGGGGTCCATTTAACTATCACTTCTAAGTGAATAGCTCAATGTTCATGACAGTAGCAACTGCGGTACTCCCCAAGTACTGAACAATAGCTTGGGCTGGCTACCATGGTAAGTACTTTATGCCCTGTGAGATTGTTGGTAACATCATTTAACAAGTAAGCAAACAGAGGTTCATGGGGGTTAAATAACGGTGGCTAATCAGAACATGGCTTTGCTTGACTTTGAAGCCAGTGCTCTTAATCCTTGAGTTGGATTGACTCTTTTATACTCTCCTGCGCACCCATATATCAACTGTCACTGGATACTTTCACCTGGCTGGTTTTCTGTCATTTCTATCTTTTTTGTTCAAAATCTCAAAATTCTCTTTTTCAGAACTGCCTCAGTTCTCAAGACCAGAAAAATACATGATCAGGACAAAGTGGTCAGTTTGAGGACCTATGATCACCATGGGTGTGGGCACCAATCTGCCCCACCAGAATGGAAACCATCACATTAAGTTTGTGAGTTAGAACACAAGCTACCAGCAGCAGAAGACAATTTTTTCCTGTGCAACTTTGAGAATGTACATTCACTTGTTGAAAAGAGAGCAGAAGATTGCAGTGTGCGATTTATAAACATGATTATGGACTTCTCTGATGAACACCCTCAACAATCCCAGGCACCCTCCTCTTCCTGTTCTCACAGCTGACCCAGGAAGAGTAGCCCCTCAGTCCTGGACTATTGATGGTGGGACGTCTGAACTGTGGGCAACCTTAGCAGTTATTTTAGGCTAATTGCCTTCTTTTACAGATGAGGAAATGGGGATTCAGAAAGGTGAGGCATCACCTCCTCCGTGAGGTCTACCCTGATCACTCTACTAAAAATAGCTAATGATTTCCCTTTACCCACATTCCAGACTCGCCTCTCCCTGTCCTGCTTTCTTTCTCCTAAGGCTAGCATGACCCTGCCCCCACATTTTCCCAGTACATTTGTGGTTCATAACTGCTGTTTCAATATAATTATTAATAGGGTCTCCTTTCACTGTCAAGTATCCCAGTTTGGAGGATAAATTATCTGGTGACCCTATCCAGAGGTCCAAACAGTGATCCCTCTCCTCCCTGGAATACTTCCTGCCATATTGGCTCCCCAACTGCAGACAGAACCATACTTTCTTGACAGAAGTCAAATTATGCCATTCCTCTGCCCAAATTGCTCCATCTCTTCTTCCAGACAATGTGATCCAGACTCCTTAACACCTTATAACACATCATATAATTTACTTATTTAGTGTTTCTCATTGACTGTGTGACCCTCCCCCCTAGAATGGAAGATCCGCATGGACAGGGATCTTTGGTTAATTGCTGTGTCCCCCGTAATTAGAATAGTGAAACCATATAGAAATAAAACTGATAAGCAGGCTTCTGATCTCCTCCCTTCCCTCTCCCCAACTCTCTCCAACACTGGGGCATGGTGGGCTGGGAGGTGAAATGAAGTAAATGGAGTTTGGTCAAGTACAAATCCTGTGCTTGAAAAGTTCCAGAGGGTGAAGGGCAGAGTGAGATGTGTGACTCCCAGCTCTGCAAAGTCCCTTTTTTTCCCCAGCTCTGTGAGAGACTCAGAGGAAGTCAGGGATGCAGGGACAGAAAGAGCAACCTTCTAGGAAAACTATAATTCTTGCTCATTTTTCTCTAGCCCGCCGGCTTCCCACAGTTTCCTTGACCATACTTGACCTTGCACTTACTCTCCAATTTCACAATTATACTTCATTCCCCAAGTTCGCTGTGATGTAGGGTCATCAGTTCATTGTAACAATTTTGAAAATCTGCTTTAAAATTATCTTAAGCCTGAAGACGACTGTAATTTACTAAAGTGACTTATCTTTTTTTTTTTTTAAGGAAAAATGAGCAAGAGTGACTTCTGACTTCTGCTTCACATTTACTAAAGTGACTTATCTTTTTTTTTTTTTTTAAGGAAAAATGAGCAAGAGTGACTTCTGACTTCTGCTTCCCCTGCTCCCCTGACTGTCTCCAGAAGGCTGCAATCTGTCCCAGATGGGAGGAAGGGTTATGTTTGCCAGAAACATGGGTTTTTTTTTTGCCTTTATTCCATCCTGCAGCTCATATGCAGGAGCGGTGGTGGATTACCGGTGGTGTCACATGCTTGTCGACCCGCAGCTGCAAGATCATACTTTTTCATTTAGAGTCAAATCATAGAAAGAATCAGAAAGGCTTATATTGTCAGAGGTAGCAGGAAGGCAGTAAACAAACGTCTTATTAAACAGCCTCTGTGGAGCCTCCAGGTTCAGGCTGATTTCCCTGTCGAGGAGATGGAAATAAAATCCCTGGCATTTTCCACAAGACCCTGGAGATAAGGTTGCTCTGTTATCTGTCTTGTGCTGTCATAGCATGGCCACAGAGTTGGCATTACTGACAAGTGTATGGTTCCTGTGCATCCCGGGCCTTCCCACGTTTCTAGAGGTTCCCAGTGGGGGAATGGAGGCTGCTGCAAGCAGTGTGATCGGAGGCCTTAAGGAGAGAATCCCCAGGCATCAGGCACCAGGCACCGTTTCCAACTGGAGGGACAAATGGAGTCTGGGCATCACAGCAGCTGCAGAACAGCTTCTGCAAAGAATAAGGCAAGGGAAGGGTGGGGGAAGAGGTTCTTTCTCAAGCTGGGTGTGTTACTACTTATTACCTAAGTACCATGTGTGTTCTCAGCCCTGTGCTTCTTCTAGAAAGTCCTTTTCTGCCCTCTTCTGATTCTTTCCTTCATGGTCCAGATCAAAGCCCACCTTGTCCTGGGACACAAAGGCCTCTCCTTTATTGCTCCTGTTTATTTGTCAATGACAATAGGTAGCATTGGATTCTGACCTGTGGGAAAAAAACGCACAACCTAAAAGCTGAGAATTATGTTTTAGTTAGGTGACAAAACTGAGGACTTAAGCCTGGGACACAGCATCTCAGATAACACTGAGAGACTGCTCCAAGGGGGCAAGCGGGGTGTGCCACTATTGACACTACAATAAAAAAGAAAAAAAAAAAGAGACAGCAGGAGTTTTTGCAGCAAAGACTAGGTAGTCTGAACATCAAAATATTACTGTTAATTAAAGAAAACCAGATATCTCATATTAAGGAATTTAATGCTTTTCTATGCATGGGAAGATTCAAGAGTCTGGGCTCATTGAAATTATTCCTTTGATGTGCATCTTAACCATCTGGGGCCAGTATCCTGGTTTTCTCCATCCTGAATCCACTCAGGTGCACATTTGGGGGTGACTGCAGTGGCTGAGGGTTTGTCTCCATCCTAAGTTCCCTCAGGGCTCACTGTCGAGCTTCTGTAACGTGATGGCTTGATGGCTGCAACATCCTTTGTTTACTGATATGAAAAGCAATATTTTTCATTCACACCTGGAAGACGTTGTGGAGACAATTTTGATCAGCCTCTTCTTTTACAGAGATGAGGATCAAGAGCCAGACATAAAATATCATGTTAAAATTTATACAGCTGGATAGTGGCAGAATAAGGAGCACCACATAGGGTTTCTGTCTCCCAGGAAGTTTTCTTTTGTTAGGCCATCTTGAGCAGTGCTAAAAGTGCTGAAGTTTTTGAATGATTCGGGCTCATTATGGACAGGGAGTACCCTGTGTGCCTAGCTGTGTGTGGCTGTCTTGGTCACATTAAAGTTTTTTACCTTTTATGTGTATTAAAGTACTGTATTTTGTGCCTGTATCTTTCTTTATTTCATCAATTGTTGTAGTCCTTGCGATAACTACCCGTCATTCATGTAACTACACAAATATTGAACACCTATTATATGTGAGGAAGGTGCTAAGTGGTAATGACACTACAATAAAAAAAAAGAGACAAAATTCCTGCCTTCTTAGAGTTTAATAAATGTAAACATAGAACTGTGATAAATGCTAGGAAAGAGGGGTATGGATTGCTGATTGCAGGTGCATGAAGGGGACTCAACTCGTAGGGGCTCAGGAAAGACTTCTCTCAGGAAGTGATATCTGAATTGAGATCTGCAGGATGAAAAGGTGAGGAGGAAGGGTAGCAGCTGCTAGCCAGGAAGAGGAATGGTGGGAAAGCCAGAGAGGCTAGAGCATGGAGAGTGAGGGGGTGAATGTCTGCAGGGGCAGGAAGGACCAGGCCATGTTAGGTCTTGTAGGTCATTTTAAAAATTGTGGTACTTTTAAGTTTTAAATGAATTATTTTGACACAGGAGACATGAGTCTGGGGACATAGACTTGAATTTTGAAATTATTTCTCTGCTTGTAGTGTGAAAGTTTGATCAGAACAAGCCAGGTGTGCCTACATCCAGGCAGTCTAGACTTGGGTGCTCGTGGTGGAGATGGAGAGAAGTGGGTGGTTTCTCTTAAGACATCTTTAAGGGTTAAAACTGACAGGAACTAGTGATGGTTTAAGTGTAGAGTGTAAAGAAATGTCAAGAATGACTCTGAGGTTCTGGCTTTTGGAACTCAATAAATGGTTCCCTGAAATGGAGAGCTGTGGAAAGAACCAGGTTTCTGGGGAGAAGATCACTGGTTTGATTTTGGAAATGTTGAGTTCGAGATGCTTGTGAGCTATTCAAGACGAGATGTCAAGGAAGCATGTGAATGTATGGTCTGAACCTTAAAGGAGACATTATACCTAGAGACATAAATTTGGGGGTCAAAAGCATTTAGATGGTATTGAAAGCATTGTTAAGGTAATATAGCCTATGAAGAAATTATAAAGGGAGATTAGATGACCCTGCACAGAGCTTCTGCCTTCCAGATAGAGGAGGATATAATGAAACAGGAAGAGGTGCCAGAGACATAGGAGAACCAGGAGAGGATGGAGTATGGAGCCAAGTGAAAGGGTGCCACAAAACATATTCCCACCTATTCCCACCATCAACTTGATTGACTCTATCCCCAAATATTCTGCCTTTACTCCTGTTATAGCAGATTAACTCTCTGCCTCCTAGCTAAGACTAGCTCCTCCCCTTGTGCCTTGTACCCCATCCCCTGTCTGCTCTTACTCCTGAAGCTGCTATTGGCCCCATCATTGTTTTCCATAACCATGGTATCATTTCCATAAGCATGCAAGCATGATGCAATCATTCCCATTATTAAAAGCAATAATAATGGCCCACTCTCCCTTCCAGATAAACCCATCCTTACAAATAAATATTTGATAGAGTTAGAGTCTTTTTATATGTTCTTCAGCTTCTTTACTTTACCTCCTTGTCTTTTTTGAGCCTACTCCAATGAGTTTTATCTCTACTACTCCACCGAAACTGCTTTTGTCTAAGTGACTCGTGACTTCCACACTGGCAAACCCAATACATTCTCCGTTCCCATCTTATTTGATTTGTCCTTCTGAAACACTTTCTTTGCTTGGTTCTGTAACTTGCCTCTCTTTTGGTTCTCTTCCCAGTCTAACAAGCTACTTCTTTTCAGTCTCCTTCTCATCTTCCTGGTGTCTAAATGTTGGAGTGCCCAAAGGCTCGGTCCTCAAAACCTTTCTTTTTCTCTAGTTACGTTCACTCCTGAAATCATCTCACTTAGTCCCATGGCTTTAAATGCCATCTAAACACTGATAACTCACATAATCTTATATCCAGTCCAGGGTTTTATAAACTCCAGATTTTAAATCGATTTGATAAATGATTTGCTTACTTGATAAAATGACTTGTCCAAAATTGATTTCACCACCCCTCAGCAAATCTGCTTCAACTGCAATCTTCCCCATCTCAGTAAATGGCACTTTCATTTTTTTCAGCTTTTAGAACCAAAAAAATTAAGCAATACTTGACTCCTTCTTCTGTTTCTCCCATATTCCACGTACTCCACCAGCAAATTTTGTTGACTCTTCCTTTGAAATATATCACATAATCTGATCACTTCTCATTATATTCTCTTTACCTTGGTCCAAAGAGTTATCATCTCCTCTCTGGAATGTTCACTTCCATATTGGTTCCCTGAGAGCAGACAGAAAAATCCTTTATAAACAGAAGTCAAATTATGTCATTCCTCTGCCCAAACTGCTCCATCTTTTCTCCCATAGAGCGTAATCCAGGCTGCTTACTGCATCGCCCCAGACTCTATACAATCTGGCCCCCACTAACTCTCTGACTTCATCTCTACCACTGTCCCCCATGCTAACCACATGCTAGCCACACCTTTCTCCTTGTTCCTTGTTCTTCTTAGAACACAAACATCCCAGCCTCAGGATCTTTGTACTCGATAATTCCTCTACTGATAACTTTCTTTCCCAAACATCTGAGAAGCAGGCTCTCTCAATTCCTTTAGGTTTCTGTTCACATGTTTTGTAGACGATAACATTACAGCCTTCTAATCTGAGCATTCTCCAGCTCTTTTAGCTTACCTTCTTATATTTATTTCATACTCATTACTCCTGACGTATTATACATTTATTTGCTTTGTTCGTGGAATATCTTCCCCTAGCCTCATATAACTGAAATACTGGAGGTCAGAGATTTTGTCTATTTTGTACTCTGATATATGTCGAGGTCACCTAGTAAGTGATGATTAATTATTATTTGAATAATTAAATGAAATTATTTGCAGGAGGACAAGTAATTTGGTCTATAAAAAACAATCATTAGAATTAACTACATGGATGTCACTGGAGTGTTTATTCAGAGCCACTTCTGTTGAATCAGTTAGGAGTGAGTGATGAGAAAATAGAGAAAATAAGAATAGAAAACACTTTCAAGGAGCTTGACTTTGAAGGATAAAACAGGGTGATATTAGAGTAGAATGTGAAGCCAAAGTTAGCTTATTTTTAAAGATGGATTAGACCTGAAGATGTTTAAATGTTTATCTCTGAGAAGATTCACTTTAGAGTAAGATGTTAATTATACCTGAATGGGACAAATAGCTATCAGTGAGATGTTCCTGAGAAGAAGGGTAGGTCTGCTATCTAAATACAGATGGAGGTTCTGGTCTTTGAGAGGAGAAGGGGTAGTGATGGAGTTGGGGTTGGAAGTGCCTGTCTCAAGGATTCTTTCTTCTTAAGAGTAGATGTCAGTGTCATCTGAGGGTGAATGGGTAGGTGGTGTGAAGCAGTAAGGGTACGGGTCTGAGGAAACTGGAGAATATACATAATAGTCATCGAGGAGAGTGGGAGCGTGAGTTCACCAGGGCAGAGTAGCTGGATGGTCAGACAAGGGGAGGGTCCATTTGAAGTTAGTGATCATGAATTTATAAAAATGCTAATCTAGTCTGGTATTTCTGGCATCATTCAACTGTTCTGGTAACGGTGTGCAAACAATGGAGATAAAGGGATGATGGGGCAGATGATCATCTGGGATGAGGAGGTCAAGAAGTTGAGACATTTGAGTGATATGTCATTTATACACATCGAGAAGTCATCCAGGGTCATGTCAGGACTTGTATGGAGAGAGACACAGAGCTGGTAGACTAGCTAAGCTAGGCTACAGTGGATGATCTGGGCTTGAAGTTGTCTAGAATGATGCCTTGGATATAATTTCTCCTGAACCAGCAAAGGACATATGTGAAATTTAGGGTGTAAACGAGAGGCTGGGGATTCTTGATGTCTTCCTAATTCCTCGTGGAGTTATGGTGAAAGCATAGCAGTCTCACAACCTGATCAGAGTGAGGATCTGCCTGGCCAAAATTCAGATTCCTCTGCCTTTTATATTGTCACCTTTTATTGTGATTCTTCTGCTTTCTGTTTCTCGTCAGGTCTTAGCAAGCCTGTAGATAACAGGTGAAGATGTGGAAATGGAGCATCTAAGCAAATATCTTATTTTTCAAAGGAGGAGGTTTAATTGTTTGGAAAGGCAATGGGGAGAAGAGGGGACTGTTACACCTGGGATGTGAGAGAAACAATATCTACCCAGACAAGAAAAAGTCCTACCTTCAGTAAAAGCCAGGTTACAGTGAATATGAATATGTAGGGATTTCTCTGGGAAGTTGTTGAGGAGCTGGAGAATCAGCTGTGTACATAACAAGTTGTGTTGGAGAATCTAAGGGTTCCGGAAGCAGACTGCTTGTTTCAAATCTCTATTCAGTCATTTGGTACATGTGTGACCTCCAGCACTTCATTTAACATTTTTTTTATTGCCTTGAGACAACAACAATAATAATACCTAACATTTCAGAAGTACATTAAGAGAAAATAATGTGAGCAAAGAAACCTGTATATTGTTTATTCTACTGTATGTTATGTTCCCCTGAAGTCTGTATAACCATTACAACAAGTTTAATTCTTATTCCAACAAAAGATCATTTAACTACTTTGGTGGTAGTTCTTGAGGGCACAGTGAGAGGGTCTGGAAAGTAAGGGAGCAGTGGAGAGTTGGATTAAGTCAAGGAGGTCCTGGGCATTGTTGGGGATGATGATATAGAAGAGGGATGGCCAACTGGCCTTACACTCCAGTCAGTGACTGATGGAAACAGTGATATGTGGCCTTGTGCAAATGGTCTCAACCATTTTTTTAAGAAAGATGGTCACTGGGTCTGATGGCTAAAGGATTTAGTGTACAAGTCCTCAGATTGTATCTATTCTTGCAACTCTCGTCTAAATGTATAAGACAGTCAGAGAAAGAAGCAGATGCATGAGTCAAGGGAGACAGATATAATGATAAAAAGTCATGATGATTGAGAATAAGGAAATCAGGGACTGATTTTATGTGTTTTTTTTTTTACATAAGACCATGCTCAAAACAGCTGTAAAAACAAAGATATGGCACTTTTACAACCATATTGATTAAAAAGGTTACTTTTGCTAGAATTTGTCACAAAGTGTTACATATGTCACTCAAAATTTTAAAGTACAGTTAATGTCAAACTCTTCTATTTTTCTCCTTACCAGTGAGAGAAAAATCTCAATTTATTGCTTTGCAATATGAGACTATGATATTTAATTTCACAGCAAATGGATTTTCTATTTTCTGATAATATTCTATTTTATAGAGATTTTCCTACTAAAGACTTTATAAAACCATGTTGCAATGTGTTTTCCACAGTAGTAATGAAATGTGCTTCTTAAACTGAGTCCACACGTGGGAAGGAGTTACATAGAGGAATGAGGTCTCCCTGCTTTGTGTAATAGGTATTGAGGCTGCCTTTCAGAATACACAGATTTTCTGGTTCAGCAACTTTGCTATTTTACTGGACATTGGTCAAAACTATGGTACTCACAAAAGGAAAGATCTATGCACACCAAAGATTGGTTCATTGAAATACTATTTACCAGAATTGTTAGCATCTTTGCACATCTACAAAGTAAATATAGTAACTATAATAGTAAAAATAATTGACATTTGTACTAACTTTTGAAGTTTTCCAGTGCTGTTATATGTATTGTATCTTATTTGATCTTCGGAAAACCTTGTGAGTTAGGTGGGATTATCTTCTTAGTTTTAGAGCAATCTGAGTTATCTACTTCAGATAACTCACACTGTCATATTGCTAATGAGTAGTAGGATGGGAATTCCAACTCAATTTCTTTTTTTCTATATAGTTTCTTTTGAAATATTAATAGAGATTAATTGGGTATAATTTTATCACTAAGATTAAATGTAATATTTTTGAAATTACTTTGATATGATGGTACGGATAATGTGTTAAACCAAAGTATTTAATTATCCATTCTCTACTCTGACAAGTAACAGAACATTTGCTCTGTTATTACATGTGAATTCAAGTCAGAAGAAAAGTCCCTAACATGTCAGGCTTTCTTGGGCGAGGAATTGGCCTTTGAATATTTCCTTTTGCCCAAGTGCTGGGGAAAAAAACCAAACAACAAAACAACAGCAACAAAACCAAGAGGATTTGGCAGCTTGTAGAAATTATTTATTTGAGGCAGAGCAGTTACCCAAGCATATTAAGTGAATCAGTATTCTCATTAACATTTGAGGACAGGTTCAATGTGCTTATTGGGCCAAAAAGGACCTTTGTTTCATTCATAGTTAGAGGAATAAAGACACTAACACCTGGCTGCTTTCAGCAAAATTCCTAATAAAACATAATTTGGTCACTTAAAAGGATAAATTAGATGAAGTTACAAAACATTACAGTACTCAAACACACACACACACACACCACACACGCACACACATTCTAATACCTTCCTGTACAAACTCCCATACGTCACCTTTTACAACACACAAAATTCTGCCCAACAAGTCTATCTTCAGTATATATAATAGAGTACTACTAGCTCCCATGTAAAAACAGACATACCTAGACTCAGACACACAGATGTATAAACCTCCATAACACACCCATATTTTAAACACATTCACTGCCATACCTAATTCCTAGTGTCATTCACATGCACCAGTTAATGTTGGTCTGCAATTCTCGGGATATGTACCCTAACAATTCCCACACATGTAGCACAAGGACTCTCACACACAAAATATTCAATGATTAATACAAATAGCAGAAACGCTATTCCTGTTTCTCTCCCCCATACACTGATATAGCAGGCATTTTTTCCCTCCTAAATTCTCCAGAGTTTTTATTTTTATTTATTTTAATTAAAAAAATTTTTTCAGAGTATAGTTGCTTTACAGTATTGTGTTAGTTTATACTGTACAGCAAAGTGAATCAGCTATACGTATGCATATATCCCCTCTTTTTTTGATTTCCTTCTCATTCTGATCACCACAGAGCTCTGAGTAGAGTTCCCTGTGCTACACAGTAGGTTCTCATTAGTTATCTATTTTATACATAGTACCAATAGTGTATATATGGCAATCCCAATCTCCCAATTCATCCCCCTGCCCCTTTTCCCCTCAGTATCTATATGCTTGTTCTCTAAGTCTGTGTCTCTATTTCTGCTTTGTAAATAAGGTGGTCTATACCAACTTTTTCAGATTCCACATATATGCGTTAATATACGATATTTGTTTTTCTCTTTCTCACTTACTTCACTTTGTATGACAGTCTCTAGGTCCATCCATGTCTCTACAAATGACCCAATTTCTTTCCTTTTTATGGATGAGTAACATTCCATTGTTTATATGTACAATGTCTTCTTTATCCATTCATCAGTCAATGGACATTTAAGTTGCTTCCATGACCTGGCTATAGTAAATAGTGTTGCAATGAGCACTGGGGTGCATGTGTCTTTTTGAATTATGGCTTTCTCTGGGCATATGACCAGTAGTGGGATTGCTGGGTCATATGGTAATTCTATTTTTAGTTTTTTAAGGAATCTCCGTACTGTTCTCCATGGTGGCTCTATCAATTTACATTCCCACCAACAATGAATGAGGGTTCCCTTTTCTCCGCACCCTCTCCAGCATATATTGTACCCCAACAATTCCCACACGTGTAGCACAAGCACCCTCACACGAAAAATATTCAATGATTAATACAAACAGCAGAAATGCTGTTCCTGCTTCCCTCCCCCATACACTGATAGAACAGCGTTTTTAATTTCTGTGTCTGTGAAATTGTCCTCTGCCTAGAAGATGCTGATGCTTGTTAATGCGTTTTATGCATCTAATTTTCTATTTTGCAAGCACAAATCTCACTTGATCTCTGCTAATCTAGAGGATGTTCTTATCAGGTAAGAAGAAAAAAAGAGTATAACTAAATGTCTCCTCCATTTTTCATTCATGACGTTAGTCCATGTTCCTAAGTAAATAGACTAGTGGAGGAGTTTAGCAGAGTCTTGAGGAGAATGGGGACACCAAAAGGCTTGTTTTTTCTCTGTGTTGTGCACCAGGAAGAAAACACTATTTTAGCAAAGTTCTTTTTTCAAAATTAGTTTCTGATAATTTCCGAAGAAGGCATGTAACATATATGTAAATTATGAGTATAGCAATAATGCACCATCCAGCTTAAATTCTATAGCATAACCAATACTAATTCTTTGTTTACTCAAACCGTCTCTTTCTTTTTTTTATTGTAGTATAATTTCTTTACAATGTCATGTTAGTTTCTGCTGTACAACGAAGGTGAATCAACTATATGTATACATACAAGCCCTCCCCCCAGGACCTCCCTCCCACCCCCCCATCCTGCCCATCTAGGTCACCACAGAGCACCGAGCTGAGCTCCTTGTGCTATACCACAGGTTCCCACTAGCTGTCTATTTTACACATGGTAGTGTATTTATGTCAAACCTAATCTCCCAATTCATCCCACCCTCCCCTCTCCCCACTGTGTCCACACATTTCTTCTCTATGTCTGCATCTTTCTTTAAAAACTCCTTTGATAGAAGAACTTCAGAACACTTTAACTCTGATCACACACCCACTCCTAATTTGTAATTTCTGTCCAGCATTCTATTTCTGTCCTTTAAGTCCCCACATTTGATATTATTGTTATTTTTAATATTTTATAAGATAATTTTGCATTAGATTTATATGTGTTAACAATTTTATTGCTTATTGTTTTAGTTCTTTGCTTATTGTTTTAGTTCTTTGGATTATGTGGTCTGTGACCCTGCTAAAAATGGATTTGCAAACTCTGTTTTTAATTGATAATCTGCTTACTCTACTGATATTGAAAATCTCCCAGTAGGATCTCTGCTTATAAAAAGACTTTGAAAAATATTTCAGGGGGTATGACCATGGGAGCTTAGAGACTGATGCAGGAAATAGGCCAGGCAGGCATACTGAAGAATAAACATGTAGCCAACAAAGATATCACTGCAGAAGACTGAAAACTGGTTTATGCCTGCAGCAAGGAAAAACAAATGTCCAATTTTTGATGAATGTTTTTTTCACTTTCATTATTAGAATATTATTATAACTTCTTTAATTAATGCTTCTCTGACCTCCCCTAAGACCTACTCTCCTGCCAGCCCCAGCTCCATCCAACTGCACTCTGTGTCTCTCTGTGCATTCATTAGTAGTCCTAGGATGGTCAGTAAACTCCCTGAGTTCAGGGGGTGTTTCACATGTTTGTCACATCATACCAGTACTTGGCATAATGCCTGACAAATCATGGATGCTCAAACTATATTTGCTGAATGAGTTAACTCTATGTTGAATTGTAACCATTTACATTGTGAGTCCCTAGACTGGGTCTTATTTATCTTTGTATCCTTTCAACACTTAGCACAGTCTTAAGTAAGACAGGCATTGGAAAATATAAATAAGTGAACTAGGTAAATGTTAAGTAAATATGTATTTGAATGTTAATTATTTTAAGTCCTTATGCTTTTATTAAAGTTATCAGTGCCTATAGGTAAGTGAAAACAAAGTTTGCATTCTCATAAGTATGTATGACTGTCTCATCCTGCATTTCCTGGAGAAGACTTATACTGAGCCACTCTTTTATGTACTGACCCTTGTACTTTATACCACAAATGATTATTTTCCCAAATATACGTGTAAATAGAATTTGGGATTTTAAATTTCGTATTGTTCCTTCTTTTAATCATTATAGATAATGTAAAATGTCATAGCAATTTATTCCTCATTTTTATACATGTCTGAAGGATTGGAGTGGCTACAGAATGGAGCAAAAAGGAATAATGTGAGATACTTCCTGAGCAATCTTTACTTGCATTAAGTTTTTTTTAAAATTTTTATTGGAGTATAGTTGATTTACAATGTTATGTTAGTTTCAGGTATACAGCACAGTGAATCAGTTATACATATACATATATCCACTGTATTTTAGATTCTTTTCCCATATAGGTCATTACAGAATACTGAGTAGAGTTCCCTGTGGTACACTTGCATTAAGTTTTAAAGGAGACTAGCAATATGGTTTATTTGAGGTGGGCATGTTAAGTTAAAAAAATATATAGACTGAGTTTATAGTCGTTCATTTAATCACTCAAGAAATATTACGGACTTCCTTCTGTATGGAAGGTCTACTAGATTCACAACTAAAGGGAACAAGCTACACAAAATAGTTCTTCAGTAAATTCTGAGACCATCAAAGATCTGTTCTTCCCACTCAAAGAAATGCATTCACCTTCTTGGATGGGCACTTATTAATCTCCTTGACTACTTTGGGTGGAGGAAGGTGCATGGGAGGAAGCCACTTTACAAATTTTTAAAATTTCTCTATTATATTTTAATCCCTCATTTGTGGTCACATGCTTAAGACTGGTAGCCAACCTGTAGTTGTGTCACCACAACTTTGTGTGCTGTCTTTGTGTCACCACATTCTGTGGTTCTTCTTGCTCTTTGGTATGGATGAGAAACTCCACCTTGACCTTAGACAGTTGTAAAAATTTCATGTGGGGCTGGCTCTTGAAACAATAAATTGCTTTCTTCTCTAAACTGAAGTATAAAGCTTTCTCTGACAAATGAAACCCACCAACTCTCATCTATGTGGAACTGAAAAAGACTGGGCATCAGATAACCCCAGAACCCCCTTTGAGAAGGATCACAGAGATAGACCTTCTGCGTGTGTGAAACTTAATGACCATTCCTAACAGCTTCTGTATATTCCACTAGATGGTTTGCAGAGCAAGCCTCTTCTGTTGTCATTGATCTTTACTAGTTAGAGTTCACAAAGGAACCAAGTGTGAACATGGAACATTCATGTGCCCTATATTATTGCTCTCTTTTGGACTGCAGAAAAAGCAAGGCTGCTGGCTTTTTGGAGATTTAAATAAAGCAAAAATTTATTTCCATCTAGGAGCAAAAAGAACTATGTTGTCCTGCACTTGGTGTCTTGGTCCAGATTTGAAGTGGAGAAATGTAACTGGCTTGATAACTGGCATCTATTTCAGAAAGATTTAGAGAATTGTCTCTGTTTCTTAAATTGTGCTAGGCAGTGTGAAACAGGTGAGAGAGGTTTACAACACTGTCTCTGCACTCTGAAACTTTCATCTATCATTCTAGACAGAAGAAACAGATAAAACTAAGAAACAGTGTGGGCTAAATGCTAACCTCATCTGGGTTCTAGAAATTTTGAGGCATTTTCTTTGGCATAGTTGGTAGTGAAAGACCATAGGGTGCATCTGTTTGGGAAGAAAAACAGACCTTGACAATAATCTTTCCAATGCTGTCTGATTTTAAAGAGGAAATAGCATGGCTGAACCACAAAAGCTATGTTGGAGGTGAACAAAGACTGCTTTCATTGAAGTGGTGTAATTCTACAATGGTCTGGTTTGGATTGAGCCTCCAGGACACCTTGGAGCAACGTGCTAAGGTTACAAGAGCTCTCATTCCTTTTTTTTTTTTTTTTTTACATCTTTATTGGAGTATAATTGCTTCACAATGATGTGTTAGTTTCTGCTTTATAACAAAGTGAATCACTCATACATATACATATGTTCCCATATCTCTTCCCTCTTTCGTCTCCCTCCCTCCCACCCTCCCTATCCCACCCCTCCAGGTGATCACAAAGCACCTAGCTGATCTCCCTGTGCCATGCGGCTGCTTCCCACTAGCTATCTACCTTACATTTGGTAATGTATATATGTCCATGCCTCTCTCTCGCTTTGTCACAGCTTACTGTTCCCACTCCCCATACCCTCAAGTCCATTCTCTAGTAGGTCTGTATCTTTATTCCTATCTTACCCCTAGGTTCTTCATGACATTATTTTTCCTTAAATTCCAAATATATGTTGTAGCATATGGTATTTGTCTTTCTCTTTCTGACTTATTTCACTCTGTATGGCAGACTTTAGGTCTATCCACCTCATAAAAAATAGCTCAATTTTGTTTCTTTTTATGGCTGAGTAATATTCCATTGTATATATGTGCCACATCTTCTTTATCCATTCATCCGATGATGGACACTTAGGTTGTTTCCGACTCTGGGCTATTGTAAATAGAGCTGCAATGAACATTGTGGTACATGACTCTTTTTGAATTATGGTTTTCTCGGGGTATATGCCCAGTAGTGAGATTGCTGGGTCATATGGTAGTTCTATTTGTAGGTTTTTAAGGAACCTCCATACTGTTCTCCATAGTGTCTTCACCAATTCACATTCCCACCAGCACTGCAAGAGTATTCCCTTTTCTCCACACC